>NC_054085.1:37412538-37726600 GCF_017562075.2 Anopheles merus | reverse complement strand
CGAGGCGTTTTTTCGGCTCACTCTAGTGCGTTCAGGGCACCGGCAGGCGGTCAATGGCAAAAAAAAAGTGGCGCACTTTTCAGCGAACGGCGGATGAAACAATTTACAAAGGTAGTAAAAAGTGGGGAAAAAAGTTTTCGATACTAATTTTCTCACCCCACATTTGCATGCCATCCAGCCGTGTATGTGTGTGTGTGTGTTGAGTGAGGCTGCTGGAGGCATTGTTTTTATTTCGCGTTTGCTTTTGTTCCCGCAGCTCCCGCAGGAGCGCCAAAGTGGAAGCGGCGGCGGCTTTCTCGCGACGTTGAAAGCATTAATCAGTTTTTGCATGATGAGAATGTAATGTATTGCTGTGCGGTGCTTACAACAAACACAGGCACACAAAAAAAGGCATAAAGACAAACAAGTGGCACTGATGCTGCTGCTGCTGGTGCTACTCGATAATTTGAAAACCACCGGTAACAAAGTGGATTTTTATGGGTAAAAGGGTAATTTGTTAACCATTTTGTAGTGATTCTTGTTGGTTTTTTTTCGCTCTCGTCCTTCAATTTTGTTTTATGTTGTTTCGTGGAGTTCTTCGCTTATGCTTCGCAACCAACCATAATGCAGATGTATAAAGAGAAAAGAACGTTAAATGGTGGCGTGTGGGTTGGTTTGTATTCTCTTTTTAACAGCAACCACGCGTTCACGGGCACAATAATGAGCGACGGCAGCAGCTGGGGAAGGCGTGGCAGCACCATTGATTGAGTTTCGCAACGACCACGATGGAAAAGGTGTCTGTTTGCAATGAAACAACCGAAATATTCGCTTAAATTTGGCTGTTCCTCTTCCAGTGACCAGGCGGCTCCATCGAGCTGGCAATGTGAGCGATCAGGCGGCTCCATCGGAGCCGGTGGTGTGAGCGATCATGCTGCTCCATCGTGTCGGCCATGTGAGTGACCAGGCGTCTCCATTACGCGTTATTTATGCGGATTGGTGCTTGTTTGAGTTTTTGCAAATGCATTTATTTTGACAAGTTAAATATAAACCTTTTAATTACTTTTAGTTTCAGATCCGTGTACATGATGGAATGTATTTAGAATAGTTGAAATTAAAACATGTCCAGGGAGCGAGGGTAGCCTTCATTGAGCGGCGTTTGCTTTAAGTGATTACTTTCCGTCAAGCGCAGGTACCAAAAAAAACAAGACTACAAGCCGTGTAGGACGTCTATTTCTAGAAATATTAATACCTTTTCTGGTCACTGCAGAAACGTAATGCAGAAAGAAAGTGAGCGCTCCCAAGTGAGAAATCTCATCCCTAGCGATGTTTTATTTCACACGCGTCCGCGTGCGTCTGGACATAAAACCACTCTTACCTTCACTGCCCCAAACTTCGCCTTCCCAGCTAATGCAATACGCCTGACGATGATAATAACAAGTGATTATGGTTTCACCGTCCCAAACCGCTCGCACTGGTGAAGGTGGCACCGTTGCTGGGTGCCACGGTAAGGAGATAAATCTAATTTCAACTTCCATTAATAATTTTTTCTCATCCCCAATCCATCCCACTTGCCGTCTCCTCCTGCCGTGTGGCTAGTGTGTGCAGCGGAGCGGAAAACACACCTAGAAAGCCGTAAGAAGCACCGGGAGAAATAAAACAAAAGTTGTTCCTTTATCCACTGGTCCAAACACGATGGACAGCAGTGGGCAGCATCCACCGACAGACGCACGGTTGCATTTCTGTACGACCGTTTCGCTCGGTGTCTTGGTTTGTCAAAGAACGCCCCAAGAATTTCGCTCCCCTCGCATCGCATCAACGCAACCATCCGCGATGGGAAACAAAAGCAGCAGCAGCAAGACCAACAAAAAAGGAAAGAATATTTATCCCATTTCGTTTGCATTTCCACTCGTGGATGCCCTTTTTCAGGATGTCCTTCTTGTGTGAAGGTTTGTGTTTCATGATATTAAAATTATGCTCAAACACGGGTACAGTCAGTGTCCGTGTTGGATGGGGCGCTTCGTGGCAGTAGTACCGGCAGCAGGCCAGCGCACTAATATCAATTTGTTGAATCTTGAGCGGTTGTTGAAAACCATCTTTGAATTTTATAAAAACGACATTTCTTGAAGGGTTCTCCAAAGCAAAAACTAAGAAATTTACAGTGGTAGCAAATTAAATGAAGGATACTACTACACAGTAAAACTCTTAGGTTTTGCTCTTTTAGTTTTCTCTTTTTTTTGAGAGACGAGAAACGACGGCTTACGTACTGGATGTGGTAGACTAGGCTTTCCCAGGGATTCATTGAACTGAAATTATTAAACCAAAGAGATGCAAGCGGTTGGGAATGAATAACTGAGCTGTGACTTCAAGAGGTGGAAATTAAATTTCAACTCATCAAACATTCGTTGCATGTGGGTTAAGCCTCCCCAAAGACAGTGGCGATAGTAGTATAGCTTCGCCTCATGAATGTATATGTACATAATTTAAACCCATCTCCTCCCACCACTACTGTGAGTAACGGGAAGAGCAAATAGCATGACCGTCCACTTGCTGTTTTTTTCCTTCATCATCAGCATCACCATCATCCTCGGTTGTGAACATCATCTTTCGTCAGTTCTTTCATTTGCACAAACACAACCCAAATCCACTCTCGTCCACCAACCTTGCTTGCTACTCGTTAGTAGCTCGGTGACATTTTCTTAATCAACGAAGGGACGAAAACTAGAACACTGGAGCAGCAGCATTCGTAGCAGCCATAGAATTTCGGTTTTCAAACACAGGCGAAACCGGCACAAGACCTTCAAGAAAAATAAAATGGCTAACGTAAGGCAAAATACTGAGCGTAGCAGAAAAAAAACCAGCGCAGCAGTGTAGCAGTAACAACCCCGGCACAAACCAAAGCACGGAGCGGAAGCAATGTAATATTTGATTTTCATTGAGGATCCTTTTTATTTGCCATTCCCATTCGCCACGCTGTGCCACCGGTGTGCAACCGGTGAAGTAGGCCCGTGTGACCTTCGCCCGGTGGTAGTACGATACGTTTGATTGGAGCAGTTTCCCATGAACTTGTGGACCTGGGACGGGCTCAGTGCAGCTGAAAAATCTGATGGTTTGAAAGGTAAACCATGTTACGAGCCGACTGCCATCGAACCCAGACGAGTTTCAATCGATCTTTCCACCTGTCGGTTCCTGTGAGCGGTATGACGATTCGTACTTTTGCACCGGAAAATGGAAAACCGATACTGATACCACACAAATGACAGCCTTGTTAAAAAGTAGCTTATCAAGCAAAATTACAAAAAGATCATCAATTTGTGCAAGTAGCATAACATTTTGATGATATTCCTGCTATGCGCCCAAATGTATGCAACTCACACAACAAACACACTCGATTAAAGCTTTGCTATCGCTTTGAAAAAGGTTAGCACCTTTGTCTGCGCTCAACTAATTCCCGGTTGGTAATAAAAATTCAACTTTAAAGCGTACATCATCCCGTGCTCAATTAAATGTCCGTTTGTGAAGGTGAATAAATTACCATTCACATGCCACAACAGGCAGTCATTGGCTTCCGTTTAGAGTACGATTTCCCTCGAGTGTGACACGCCTCGGTTTCACTTAGCTAAACGTGAGATGGAACAAAAAAAAAAACACAAAAACAAAATGCGTACAAACCATTCGGCCTTCCAAATTAATGCATTGGTTGTGTTGGACACACCGTTATGTTCGGTTGGCGTGTACACACGAACACGAACGACATCGCACGGCCACTCGCCAACGAAACGGAAGTAACGCCGAAATGCGTACAATTTATCAATCAAATAAATCATCCTCGTCGGCACACCGTCACTCGCCAGTTTTTCGGCAAACGGTTTTATTTTTGATGAATATTGCTAATAAAGCAAAATGGGTGAAATGGGAGAGAGAGAGCAAGAGGAAGAGAGCGCGTTTGCTGCCAAAAACGGGCCAGAAACCGAGAGAAAGAGTGCACCGTGGTAAATGCCCAAGCGGTTGATTTATTGAACGTTCGCACTCTCTATTCGCACTGTGACAGATCTGCTTTGTCCAGCTGTCAACTGTTCGTTTTATTTGTTCTATGTGTTTCTTCTGGTTGTTGTTTTGGTGATGGCCTTTCGGTTTCTTCTGCCTTCGCTGTCTGTCAACAGCGCAAGAGTGATGATTAATTGACTAAAGTGCCGCAAAATGTACGCACCGGCATCGTTGATGCACTGAATGCTTTTGTTGAAACGCTTTCAAAGGCATTATGGGGCAGTGTAATGAAGGGAAAATTGTTTTAAAATGTGTAATTCTCAGCTGCAGTGTCTACCCGTTTTCAATGAATAATGTATAGATGGCGCTTGTAATGGGTTTGTGCGTTTTGAGCGTGCTCTAAATTTGACTCTCACAGGACACACTCAGCAGGTGGCAACTCCAGCACAGCCGTGCCTGGCGGGGCTAAAGGATACACACCCCGACGCGTTCATGTCGTTGCAGGTGAAGACAGCGGGATCGTTTCCCCTGTGGTTTGTGTTCCAGGATCCCATCAAACCCTCCCCTTTGCAGCCCGCCCATTCCCGCTACTTGACGGTAGCTCGGCGTGGCGTGGCGTTGCTTTACACCTACAGTAAAGCGCGCGACATGCTGATCTCACTGGGTCGAATGGTTTCGCGCGCGCGTTTAAGGTGTGTTAGTCAGCTTGGGGAATTTGGCGTGACAACTCGGTTAGCCGCCTCCCGGCTGCTCTGCAGCAGCACACGTGGGCTGTCACGTGGGCGGAGGGGACGAGGAGTGTTTCGGGTGTTATGATACCGGTGCCAGTGATAGTATAAATAGGACCGTGTCGGTACGGCTGGGCTTATCATTCGTGGTGCGCTTGTCGGTCGGGATGGATTCGCGGTCGGTGAGCAATTTCGAGCTGAAAGCCATCAACGCGTGGGATAAACGGAACTTCACGCGCGGCATCAAGAGTTTGTTTCTGGAGTACTGCTCCAACAGTACCGTGCACGGCATCAAGTACTTTGGCTGCAAGCGACGAACCCTGTTCGAGAAGTATGTGGCGGAGCGTGTGTGTGTGTGTGAGAGAGAGAAGGCAGTGTGCGTGTTAATTGTTTCGCTCTTGCAGGATATGGTGGATCGCGACGTTCCTGCTGTCGGTGTACGGATGCGGCCGGCTGATCCAGAACATTTACCGCAAGTGGGAACAGACGCCGGTGATTGTGAGCTTCGCGGAAAAGTCCACCCCGGTGTGGCAGATCCCATTCCCCGCCGTCACGATCTGCCCGGAAACGAAGGCCCGCAGCGAGTACCTTAACTTCTCGCAGGTATACTTTCAGATGAACGATACCTGGCGCGACGAGATGGCGAACGAAACGTAAAGTTCACATTACTATCCCAACATCTGTGTCGTGTGTGTGTGTTCGATGTGCTTCGATGTGCTTCGATGTGCTGAGAGTGATGCTTTTCTGTTGCGTTTTTGTGTCGATTTTAGCTACGATCGCTTCCGTGCCGTTGCCCAGGTGTGCGATGCGCACATTCTTCGTGGCGTCAGCCTGAATCAAACGACTGATCCGGCCTGCGTGGATCTGCTGAAGAATGTGTCGATGCCGCTCGAGTCGGCACTGTTCTTCTGCAAATGGCGCAACGATGCGGGGCTGTGCAGCGAGTTCTTCACGGAAACGATCACCGAGGAAGGGATCTGTTTCACGTTCAACTCGCAGTCTTCGGGGGAAATGTTAAGGTTGGACGAGCTGCACAGTGACTATGACTACATCTCGGAGAAGCGACAGTCTCCGCTGTGGTCGCTAGAGAAGGGCTATGCAGAGAATACCGATCTCGATACGTATCCGGTGCGAGTACTGGGTGCCGGTGCTCGGGCAGGACTGTACGTGCTGTTAAATCTGTACGAGCGCGATACGGATTTTATTTGTCGTGTAAGAAACAGTAAGCAGCTGTGATGTGATGTTCAAAATCAAAAGGCTTTTTTTGTATTTTAGGGCCCTGTGCAAGGATTTAAAATATTGCTTCACACGTCCAGCGAGTATCCGCAGGTGTCGAAGCAGTACTATCGCGTCCCGCTCCACCAGGAAGTAATTATATCGGTCAAACCGCAGATGATTACCACCTCCGATGGGCTGCGCGATTACACCCCAGAAAGGTTCGCCTAACAATAGCGCAGTACCGCGATGGGAAGCTAACGTTCATGTCATTTTAGGCGACAGTGCTTCTTCAACCACGAGCGCCACCTCAAATACTTCAAGGTGTACACGCAGCAAAACTGTGAGCTGGAGTGCACCACCAACTATACGCTGCACAAGTGCGGCTGCGTCAAGTTCTCGATGCCCCGGGACGACCGGACGGAGGTGTGCGGCGCGAGCAAGATCGACTGCTACAACGATGCGGAGGACGAGCTGCTCGAGGAGGACGTCAAGTTCATCGTGGACAAATCGCGCGACTATCGCGCCAAGTGCAACTGTCTGCCGGCCTGCACGTCCGTGCAGTACGATGCGGAAATCTCGCAGGCCGATCTCGACTGGAAGAGCCTGTTCTCCGCCTTCCGCCAGTCGCTCGGCGAGCAGGACGGGGCTCAGTTTGCCCGGCTGACGATCTACTTCAAGGAGGCACAGTTCATCACGTCGAAGCGGAGCGAGCTGTACGGTGTGACCGATTTTCTGGCCAACTGTGGCGGGCTGCTGGGGCTGTTCATGGGCGTGAGTTTGCTGAGCTTGGCCGAGCTGATTTACTTCTGCTCGATACGACCGTTCACCATACTGCGCGCGTATCGGGCCAAGCGGCGCGACTCGAACGTCTTCTTCGATGCACCGCCGCCAATCGTCGAGAAGCCGAAAGACTTTTAAGCTACGAGGGGGGAGGTTTTTCGCGTTTCGAAACCATCAGTGTCTTGCCGAAAGTGCATACTTTGCTCGAACTCATCCTCAGAGTATCATCCTTGCCGCACTGTCTTACTGATGGTGTACAAGTGACTAAATAAAATGTTTGATATTTTGTCTGCTTTCAATTATCTGAACCTGTTTGCGTCCCGCTGCCGTCGACAAAAGCGTTCATTATCGTGCACATCTTACCTGCAGGGGGTGGAAAACGGAAAGCGCAAATTCCTCGCCGGAATTGATGAATCTGTTTGGAAAGTTGCAGCAGCATCCCGGCTACCCATACCAGCACACGGCAAATCTGTGAGAAAATGCTCCAATGAAAAGGCTGAAATTGAATCAGCACTGCTCGTCTCTCCGAACTCCCCCACGCCCAACTCAGCATTAGGTGGGAGAGGAGCACATCATTGCACCTTGATTTGCATCATCGCTCACACGCTGCCAATAGCATGGACCGAGGTGGCGTGGCTCCAGGTCGCCGAGGGAGAATCGTGCAGAAGGTGCATTCGAAAATTGCACTGCTCTTATCTAATTTATATGCAAATGAAAAGCATTTGTGGCTTCGCGGGGTGAATTCGCAGCGGTTTGCACGAGGGCGGGCAACGGATGGCACACTTTAGGAAAGAAAACTCCCCGCATCCCCCGTCCCAGCTGATGATCTTTGCAAAGCGGTACTGCAGCGACAATGAAAAGCTCCCATCGGAGCTTTTCGGAAGGAACGAACGAGACCATCATCATCGCTGGCAAAGACAATCTAGTCTCGGTACCTTCCTAAATCTCTTTTTGCACAAAGCACACACACACACACACACACACACACACACACACACACACACACACACACACACACACACACACACAGAGATAGAGCAACGCAATCGTTCATCTTCGTCTTGCGTGGTGCAAGCGCGCCACAGGGTCTCGCAAGATGAAGGCGCACGTTTCCCTCTACGAAGCGAAGATGCAAAATTTCATCGACACTTTCGCAAAACTTCTGCGCTAGATTTTGCTGGCGCACACGTGCACACCCGATATGGCTCCGATAGTACCGATTTTTCCAATCTAGGTCGAACAGTGCCACGTATTCGAAGGTGAGGAGTTTGGTTAACGCTTGGAAAAGGCATCCTCCCTAGGTGCGACCACAGCTTGGCGAAAAAGGAATTTATTTTCATTATAATTATATTATCTCTTAAAGTGCCCTTCTGCGCCCACTTCTTACCCGTCCAGGGGAAGGGTTTTTCTTCCCCCCAAATTCCAATCCGGGTCCGTTCGTTAGGCGACATCCGAGCTCACAAACAAAGTCGATGGTAGAACGATAGTGTGTCGTCAGTTGTGCGACGGCTGAAACGGCCGTCCCCGTCGAATTGCAGTCGCTAGCTCATCAAGAGCACACTACAGTTGGACTAGGACTTGGCAACTACCGTTCCCACTGCCAGAGGCCAACCCGATCGGAAGCATGGGAAAACACTTGTCATCACAGCAATGACCATCATCATCATCATCTTGGTCACCGAGAGAAGTTGTGGAGTCAAATCAAGGACACACATACACACGACCCTCTCTATCCCGGGATGGTGTCCAGGTGTGTCTTCCTTTTTGGAAAACACCAAAATAACATTAATTCGTCTGTTTACCGAGTCTGCGTGTGCAGTGCCGTAGTGCTGGCCAGGGGGAGAAGAATCGCGCTGCTTACTCCACTGGGAGCTGTTTCAACTTCCAAGAAGCACCAAGGATAGTGCTCTGTCTGCCGTAACAATGACATCATAGTCATACAAAAACACACACACACACACACAGCCACACATGTGTGTGTGTCCACAGCAATTGGAACGAGAGACGTACCCAACCGGGTCCGGGTCACTCACTCGCTACAGAAACAAGTGCCTGTACATACGTATCAGTTCCGGTTCGAGCGTACCGAAGGGACGGTCCCCGAGAACGACCACACTTGATGCTACCTTTCATCCGTTTAATGACTCTTCCGGAAAGATCACACATGTTTCCGGTGGATAGTGTCCACTTGCGCGTCGGGGAGCGCAAAAGGGAGAGCGGCGTGGCATGTTGTTTGTACGACTGTTTGTCCAACCACTGGGATGCCTACTGTCCTTTGGTTCATCTTCCTTGCTCTGGTCCCCAAGTACGTCGCTGGGGGGAAAAAAGGGGAAAACGGGAACAGTATCGCACACATCTTGACTCTGAGATTCAGCGTGCAGAGGTGGCACCGGGCACTGGGACGAGACCGAGGCGCTTTCATTTTGCGACAAACGACAAACAAACAAACGCCCCTCGGTGCACTGGCGGGGGTTCAGCGGGCAGATGCACTCTTCGACACGCAATGGGACCGTTTGGCCGGAGGGTTGCAGAGACAGGGGGCAGAGAAACAGCACTTTAGGGAGAGCACACGAACACGCAAGCGTAACGTATCCCCCTTTGGGGTTGGCAATCGGAAAAGAATTCCATCCTGGGAACGGGGGTGAGTGGACAGCAGGTTGTGTGTGCCCAATGCTTTTGCGTACGAAAAAGGTTGTTTTGAGAGGGGTGGCTCACAGTGCACAGGTCTCATGCAAGGGCAACTTTCAAACGGGGTTACGGTACGACTTCCCCAAACCGGTGTAGCACACTGGCCTAATCCCTCGAAAGTGGATGTACTTCACCGAAGCCGGTCGGACACAGTGCTGGTGCTCTGGTGCTCCCGGAAGCAGGATCTATTGATTGTCGAACGCAATTGGCAAATGTGCTTTCCATTGTTTATGCCGGGCGAAAGGGTCCAGCGAAACGCTTCTGTTGTCCCACGCCCAAGATCTCGACGACGACGATGATGACGATGATGGCAAATGGTAATGTTTTGCAGAGCAGAGTTTCCTCCTCAAAAGGGGGCTAGATTTTACGCTAAAACACGTACACGTGTAGGTTAGGGCAGCGTCTGCGACAATAAGAAGATTTATTTCTGCCCGAGGCAACCCGAGACGCCCACCTGCCGGGAGTGCCGCCCATCGTCCGTTCGACGCGACGCTCCTACAATTAGCTTCGGCTGCTAGTGCTGCCGAAGGTACGTGATCGGCCTTTCGGATAGGCCCGCACTCCAATTCATCATTACTTTATTGCCACTTTGTGCAAACGATACTTCTGGTTCCGCCGTCCCCTCGTCCTTGTTGGCTACACCGCTCCCGGACGTGTTGAACATGGCGTACCAGAAATCGAAGGTGGTCCTCCGTGCCGTGGTGGTAGTGTTGGTTGTGATTTAGTGCGATGCATAAACAAATAAAAGCTCGCTCAATAAAACCCCCAAACCGCTCCGCTCGATGTGCAAGTATCAACAAGTAAGGTCGGTTACACTATTTCCCTTTCCCTGCTTGACTTCTAGCAGTTCCGGACGGAGAGATGCTTCGATGCTGCAATGAGGATGTTTCCACCGTTCAAGACATTCATCTCCAACCGTATTCGGCGGTTCCAACGTCAGAGAACTTATTTATTGTGCAGCACTTATGCTTACACACCGATCGGATGGTACATTAAGTGAGGTTATAATCCGTGCTTGTGGCACCACGAAGCTCGGTCGATTATTGCTTCATAAAACGAAACATCGACCCTAAACCTATTCGTGATGGATCACGGCCCAGCCCACGGCCAATGGAACTCCCGGAACTCCCCAGGAGGGGTCAACCATATCACAAACGCTGCTATTTTTACAACACGCAAATCTTTGGATCCCCAAATCACCAATGAACTGGGCCGGTTCCGTGTATTGTGTGCTTTGAGCCAGTGAAAGGTTTCATGTTGTGTGCGTGTGTGTGTCTGTTTTTTTTCCCCGACTTTCTCATTTCTCTTCACCCCATTTCTTTGCCTTTTAACACATCCGCCCACATCCGTCCGGGGCGAGCTAATTAAATACACCAACATTCAATTACATATTACAGCGTCCTCTTTCCGGAGCGCTCCACCCTCTTTGCGGGTCCTGAGCGGTGTGGTTCCCCTCCAACTCGCCTTTCCCCCACCTTCCAACTAAAGGGGGCTGGAAATACAGGCACACAAGCACAACTTTTTGTGCCCGTCCCGTCCCGTCCGGCTCCAGCCAAGCTCACACCGGGCGCTACTTAATTGCACCTGCTTCTTGCAAGGGTCCCCATCCGATTCGGTCGGTGAGCTGCTACTACATCCTTCCGGTTCGGATTGTGGTGGTCGGTCGGAATTCGTCCGCCGGCCTCCAATTTAAGCGAAGCGAAAGTTGAAATTACAACGAATAATTTTGGCTTTCCATTGGGGTGGCGTTCGGGGGCCGGTGTCTGGAAGGGGCCGGAGTTTTTAATTCTTGATTGGATTATTTGCTGTCGAGCGGTTGTTTTTCCGTTGTAGGAAGGCATCGGAACATTTTCTATTGTTTTGTATGGTTTGTTTTGCAAAACCCCCATCTCGTTTTGGGGTGTAATGTAGGCGAAGAAGTTTTGCATGCCCAAATAAATGGAGAATATTTGCACATTGTTTATGCTTCGTAATTGGAATTGGGTTTCAAACACAAAAGGCTTTGTTTTGTTTTTTATAATGGTTTAAATTTAATTGCACCATGCGTTGTGAACTAAACTTCTAACTAACTAACTAACACGCTGGACCATTCCCTCCTGAAGAAAAGAAAAGCTTGTTGGAAATTGAAACCTCAAAGCATCGTAGGCTAACAACGATTGATGGGTTTTTCATACGAATGCAACTGTTCGTTACCACAAAGTGACCCACTGTACAACTGTTTCCTCGCCTCGCATCAATATAAGCATAAAGCATCGCCTTAAGCTACCGACACCACCGCCTTCCCTCCCCGCGGTCACCGAACGGGAAAAGACAACCAGCGACGTCTTCACCGGCTCCTTGCCTTGTGGTCGGCTGAGGACGACGAATGTGATGAAGGTTGTTGTTGCTGACTTGTAGTACATCCTCCCGTCCCGGTGTCCCGTTTCCCCCTCACACGATACGTGTCTGCTGCCAAAGTGTTTGTCGAAGGGGAAAGGACACAGAGAGAGAGAGAAAGAGAGAAAGGGGGAAAGGAGGCGCGTTTGTATGTTTTATTGGCCTGTGACATGAAAGCCACCGAGTGGGTTGGGATCGCACGCCTAGCTAATAATAGCAGTAATGTTGCCGATTGGCGGTGAATACTGGGGTAGAAAAATGTGTATATGTTTCCCTCCCCCCCCAGGCGGTCTAGCCCGAAACGGCAGCCGTCGTGGCGAAAGACGGCAAACGAACCCCTCCTTCATCACACCACAGTACAGCCTGCACGAATGAAGCGAATGGGGTTTTGCGTGTTTCCGGCGCCCGACTCGTGAGCCGGCAGCGCGTTGTACTTTTGGTTGTTTACAACAAATGCAATTCCGGCCTCTGTGGGGTGGTTGGAAAAAGCCGATGAAAAGGTTTGTGTTTTTTTTTATGGTGATTTGTTGTGCTTTCATTTAAACTTACTTAATCGACTTTGATTTGGTCTTTGGGATGGAGACGTGAACTGTTGTTTTCGGCTGCTAAATTACAAAACTTCCGGATAGTGTCATATAAAGGCAAACATATTTACTTAAATCTATAAAACTCTGTATTCAGCAATCTTTTCACAAAGCTGTTTTTCTTAAGCTGAAATCATTCAACGCATACTAGATACTACTTACATGTTTTCGTCTTCTCGCCGTGCACGCTCCCAAGATGGCCGACGGTGAGCAGCACCAGCAGCAGTGTCACCCAAACCGTGCCCAGCTGCATCCAGCGACTCTGGCATAGTTTCCCCCTCCGGCTCGATAAGCCCGTACGCTCCCTTGGCGGTGGTCTCCCAGGACCACAGGACGTCACTTCGGACGTCGCGGCCATACTGTGTGTGTATGTGTATTCTGACGTTCCGAGCACGTCACTGGCTCGCCAGGTTCACTGCTTCACTCTCACTTCGATGCCGCTTTGGCTTGACGATCGTTAGTGCAGCTGCAACAGTCATGATGCCACATGTTTGCTAAACTATGGCAGAACGAATAAACCACTCACTCACTACTGTTTACACATTGTTCCGGTAGGTCAATACACAACAATTGCACAAGGAAACTGTTCACTGATTTGTATGCTAAAGAAACGCTAAAAAAGAAAGCTCAATTAGTAACACGCGATTAGCGATCGAGAAATGTCATCCAAAAAATGTCACGTTTGTCGTTGTCTTGCACTGTGTGTACGTTGTGTAGCACTTTTGCGGCACTGTTGTAAAACCTGTTTAATTTAACGGAGCGTGATTCCAATCGCGCGAATGTATTTGCGTTCTCAAACACAATTGAACCTTTACACGCACGCACAAAACGTTATCACTAGTAAAGGAAAAAGGTGTTACAAATAAACACAACATGCACACACACACACACACATTTGATGAGGGAAATAATTACGCAAGGAACAGATGGAACTTAGAGTGCCAAACACACAAACACAGACATCGACGCTAATTGGTTTGGCGTGCCTTTGCCGCGATCGTTCGGGTTCACCCGTTGCTTGTGCGCTGTTCGGTGTGTGTCTGTTTCTATTAGTTCCACTATCAGTTCACTGTGTACCGTTCCCCACCGAAGGCACGTGTTATCATCGTTCGGAGAAAGGGACGGGAAGGGAAGGGATGACACGCATACACGAAATTTAAAATAAATTGCATGGAAAATTGATTTTCTCCACTACACCGCTGTGCTGCGCGGGAAGATTACTTCGTGGGTGGAAAATGGGGAGGTTCGTCCACAGTTAGGGGTGCTCCATTAGATCGGAAAACGTACCCATTTTAAAAGACACACACACACACGTATATACTCAAGCAGAAAAGAGAAAGAGAGAGAGAGAGTGAGTGAGGGAAGCACAGGTGAGTAGGTGATGGTTCTGGGCTGGTAGGCGTCGCCGAATTCAATTAAGTTCCGTTGAAATTGAAATTACTTCTTGCCCATCGGGAGAGGTGGACAGCCGACATCCGATGGCGATGATGAAGGTTTGGCTTCTGGGAGAATCTTTTCCCAGTGTTTGAGCATCTTTTTTTCTCGTTTGTTTGTTTGTTTGCAGAAACCTGATCCTGACCCACGCACACACACACACACACACGCACACAGAGGGGTCCTATCCTTGCAGGTGGTAGCAAAACATGGTTATGTTTACGTGCGTTGCTTTCACCATCAGGCTAATGAACTGACCATGAGGCACATGACGACCAACCTCCCGCGTGGAACGGAATGGAAACGCTTTTTTGCACCCCAGTGGAGATGAATTTCGTTCCTCTTTTTTTCTCTCCCCTTCTCTCTCTCTCTCTCTCTCTGTCTTCTCATCCAACCCGGATAGACCGGGAAATCACGTCGGGACAATAATTCATTCACACGTTGTTTGCTAGAATGTGATTATTAGAGGCAGCACAAATCTGTGCAGGTGTGCCTGGTCGGCCGAGGGTTTTTGGGTGTGTTTTTTTTCGCCCTCCCCCTCCCGTTTCATTTGGTAAAACGCCCCAGGGACTTTGAAAGGAAGTGAAAGTAAATTCGTTTCTTCACCTCCACTGCTCCCCAGGTTTTTGTTAGGGAAATTTGGTTGCGGCAGTGAGGTGAATTTTTGGAGAGTCCGTGGCGGCCAATGTGTTCTTACAGACGTCTTTCCATCCTTTTCGCAAGCATTGAAACAGGCGGGGGGGAGGGGGAGTGAGAAAGTTCGGGCCGTGTTGTGGCGATTCCGGCAGTTGATTAAATTAGTGCCATTTGTTGATTGCCGCAGGTGTTTAATTTGGGCAGTGTCCGATTATGTTAAATATTTGATGCCGGCGTAACAGCCTTTTTCGGTAATGAACTTTATCCCGTCGCTGCTTTCCGAGGCGCTGGATCGGTGTTGGCAGTTAATAATTTTTTGGCCTTTTGCGTGGCTGCGTGGCTTAAGTTTTAATTGCTGGATGCTGGGGAAGAAGAAAGAGATAGAGAGGGTAATTTAGATGATTTTTCAATATAGATCTTACAGGTCATTCAAACCTCAAAGGCCACTCGTTGAAACTTAATTTAAAGGAAATAACTAAAGTGTTTGAATTCTAATTATAACGAGCTTTAAGCTTGCTCTTACTCTACCACTTGCAGGTGAAACACGAATAGATAATTAGAAACCTCCCATTAAAGAGCTGGCAAATAATGCATTCGTACACTCTGCATCATTAGTCACAAAACAATGGAGCGAAACTAATAGGCAGGAATAAGGAAAAGCGGGCAGATTCATTTTCTCCTTTTACCGAAGGTTTGTAAGCTACCTTTCGCACGATTGCATTGGATTTAGCCACTCGCCCACGGAACAATGGAACCCACCCTCCGACCGGGTGCACACCCAAAGGAGTCCGAATAATATAATAAAATGGAACACAGCGCCCCAATGGAAAATGGGATGGAATAGGGCGGAGCGAGCGTCTGTCTGTGCAGCTTCATTCAGGGCGGGAGAATAATTTAACCCACTTCTTCGAAACGGCTCCAAACTGGACCTACATTCACATTTGTGCACTAAGGACAGGTTTATAGGGCGCGTTCGTCGCCTGCACCGTGCCACAATCGATAAGCCGTCTACCTTGCGCCCACGACAGAGCAAAAGCCCAAGGAATCCTCCCTCAGGTGGGACACACTCATAAGACGGTACGGTGCGGTACGAAGCTCATATCGCCCGTGCCGGAGAAACCGAACCGACCCACCCACCGAGGTTCGTATGTCGGCAACAATGTCGAGCCGATCGTGCCGGCTCGGTTTAACTTTGCCATTTACCAGCACCGCGACACACACCATCAACCTGCCAGGGACAGGTATTGCACGGGGCTGTGGTAATTGTTTGTGACAGTGCCGCTATCGGCCTCCCAGCGATCTTCCGCCCGGCCTCGGCGACGCGGGCAATATCCTTTCGCTGTTGGTAAATTTTAAGCCGATAACCGGTGCCCGGGTGTGATACGCCCGCTTTGCAAGACGCTTTGCGCGCTTGCTAGTCGCAACTTATTAAGATCGCTCGGTTACACCTGCCCGAAACGAACGGAGCTCACCGTTGCACAATCGGCTCCTTCCTTTCTGCCTATCTTTCCCCTCGCTCAACCGACAACCGACCGGGTGGAGTTACGGGTAGCGAGGAGCCTGTTCCTGGATCAATGAAGGCGAACGGCGTTCTTGCAAACAATGGGCCGCAACATGAAACTCGCCACGGCAGGAAAGTTTTCAGGCATCGGTTTTCTTTTCCGTTGCGCGGTTGGCTCGATTTTCGTAGCTTCTTTTCCAGTTGGGGTTGGGCTGGCAGTTTGAGGGAAAGTCTTACTACGCGCGCTATTATTTAGGAAGTTCGTTCTGAACACTTAAATACAGAGAGAAGGAGAGAGAGGGCATTTATGCTTTTCGATTGCTTTTTTGGGTAAAATATGGTTGTTGTTGTGCAAATTTTCACACAATCGTTTTTGGCGGGACGGTGTTTTGGGCAGTTTGGCAGTCATTCTTAATGGTATCTGGGACTCAGTTTTTTCCGCTTCTATCTCAATCAATGCCACTGCTATTATAAATCATATCCGTGAATGGCAATTGTGTTGCGGTTTTTCTAGAGCAGACAGACCGGGGATGTAAATCAACCTTCGCCAGCTACAACTGCTTCAATAGAATGCTCATTAAATAAGTACACGGAGTTACTTCTAATCCTGCTAGCTATTGTACGCCCAAGTTTTTCGAGCGCCAAAATAAAAGCATAAAAGTGTTCTGTCCTACTTTTGTTCATCTCTCGGCAAGCGTACCACTGGGAGAGGGGAGAAAACTTAGCTGAAAAGTTTTCGCTGGACACCATAACTCACCGTACACCGCCACCACCGCAACTGTCCACGGCAAAGTGGTAAGTTCTGGCCGTGTTCGCCCGGTGTCAATAAGTTGGGGGAGTGCTTTTTGTTCTATGTCCGATGTTTCCTTGGCGCTGCTGAAAACTTATCTAGCCGCTGGTTTCGCCTAGTCGCTAGTCGCCTAACGAGAGCCATCTTCTACTGTATATTACCAATTTTTACGTACACTAAAAGCTAAGTGTGTGTGTGTGCGTTGCTGTTGCTGTTGAACCCGTGCTGCCCGATGCACCTATTTAGCTGTGGCATGCTCATCACTTTCCGGTGGAGTGCATTTTTCCAGCACTTTGGCCACTCGAACCACGTGTCCTGAGGGCACTTGGCGAAACTTGCACAAAATATGTTAATCATTCACTTCACGGGCGGTTAGCGAGCGAATTGTTGTGCTTTGCTCGAAGGTCACTCGAAACCCATAGTCCCGCCGCGCGTTCGGTGCAGCCGGTACGCCAGTGGAGCGCATAATTATGAGTACAAGTGCATCCCGAAAATGGACCCCGAAACAAGCGCCGCTGCTGAGGAGCTACTGTGTGTGTGTGGGTGTGTGTGCGTGCCTGTGTGTTTGTTGTGGAATGTTTTCGCTATTGAAATGCAAATATTTATGCGGCGTAATGTGTTTCGTGAAGTAGACGAGCACTTTCCGAGGTTTCAGGTTTGCTCCGAGCTGCCAGGAAAGTCCCGAGCGCTTTTGTTCGGTCGTTTCCGACTTCAAGGACGTTTGTCAAGTTCTGCTGGCTTCCGAGAAAAGTTACTTCCGCGCACGGGACGCACAAGCGGTAAATTAATTTTATCTTGCTCCACCGAAACAGGAACCAAGATAAACAAAACATAAGGTTCACCGGTACGGAAGGGTGACGGTTTGTTTCGCTCATTACGATAAGTGTGACGTTTGCTCGAGCTGACATAAATGTCAAGAGGCATTGTTGCTACATGTGTGTGTGTTGCCCCATGTGGCGCACTACAATCATTACACCTTGCAACTATGCCTACTTCAATTTGCCGCGCTAGGACTTACCGTTAGTGTGGGAAAGCTCTAAACCATATAGCTAGAAGTTTGTGGGGCGATGCTAAACGGTTTCCCAAACCGAGCACCGAGAAAACAATTCTTTGCCCAACGACATACATAAACACACACTTACCTAATGCAGTTTACATCAAATTTTCAACCTGGTGGTAGAAAACTTCCTCTATTCTCCGGTAACAGGTAAGTATTCATTTCACGCATTTCCACTCCTTGTGGGTGCTCGAATGGAAAAAATGAACCATACCAGCTTCCGTTTCAGCTCTAGAGATCTATCTCTTTCTAAAAAACGGGAGAGCATGTGCTTTTCCGTAATTAAAACTACATTTCAACTACAACGCTACGCAAACGTGAAATTCGCCGCCATTGAGGTTTTGGGTTCGTTGAGTTCGTCTTCTGCGGAAACAGGTGGAAATTTCAATAAAATATGGCGCCGAAAGTGGACCCTGTGTAAGTGTGGGAGGCGTGTGCTGGTGAGTGTACCATTTGTTTGTCCCTTTCCCTACGCGACCCTTTGCTGTAGTCAGTGCTTCATGCGGGTAGCTTATTTCCCGTGAAGAACTGTTCCGCCCAAATAGTGCACTGTTGAGTACAACTGTGGACCGACCGATGCAGCTGCGACGGTCACCGGCGAGCGCATCTATCTGTAGGCCATTGCCAACCTGACGGAACGATGCTCACTGCCGAATCGAAGGTGGCGGTAGCGTAGCACGCTCTCTGCTCGTTTCGGGCAAATTCTATCCCTGAGATGTATGCAAGCAAGCCAATCTAGGAAACTGTTTTTTTTTTTCGTCTTCTTTGCTTTCAATTTCGGGAAGCACCGTAACGAATCGATTTCCGCATTAATCTGGGTTTTCGGGAGCGCCGTGCTCCGTGGCAGAAGCGTAGTGGATTTTAATAGTACGTGAGCATAAGGAAATGTGTGTGTGTAACAGGCAAAAGGTTATGTTAACATCCTTTCCACTACCGTAAAGCTCGCCCCCACCGGATCTGTGAATGTGGCTCCCCAGGCTACCAAGTGTGACGAAGGTGGTGAGCCTGGCAAAGTATAATATTCAACACGGACCTGTCAAATCCCATTGATTTACGTGCCCCATCCCAACGAGCATGGGTTTATTAAAAACTGGTAAGTAGATAAATCAAGGCGAAACTATGTTCAGCACTTTTCTCCCGTTTTTTTTTGTCCGACTTTCTAACTTTTATCCATTAATCTGCTCCTTTTTTATACGCTTGCTTGATTTTCTGATTCTTTTTTGTCTCTCGTTTCCGTTTTGTTTGTAAATCTGAAGTCTGGAAAGAAAAGCGGCGCATCCAATTTCAAAACGAACAGAAAAAAACTGGACCATGTTTATCGAAAACCGTTCTTTTCTCGTGAGTTTTAAGATGGAAAAGTTGTCCATAAGCCAACGGACAACTTGTTTGTTATTGAATATTTAGTTGAAATTGTATGTGACATAATGTTTGTCAGGCGGTCCTGTGCTATAGTCGTCAACTCGAACGACTCAATTACATGCCCGTCATGAGTTCAAGCCTGAAATGGACCGTCCCCCTGTTGCAAGGATTGAGCTGCGTGGTAATTAATTATGTCTTAAAACCCTGTATAGGCCGGGCATGTTCGCATAGGACGTTGTACCAAATAGAAGAAGAAGACTGTTTGTCAGACAAATAGGATTTGTATCATTTTTGTAAAACATATTTGATAACCAATTTAGTACTGCAACTGTGGGAGATTGGAAAAGGGATAGCTACAAAAAAGGAAGCACAAAAGTCACTACCACCAAAAACCGTGGCATAGGACACACAAACATCACCGTAGGAAACCATGGAAATGAGAGTCCGTACCGCCAGTCGTAGAGTGCACACGATTTGCCACTCATTTTATCGCTGATTCCCTGCCCAAAATAGAAAAAAATACAGCTTCCCGCGCCTTTCACGACAACGGCGATGCTAGGCGATAATGAATAATGAATGTTTATTACGCCCGTAGCCCGCGTTGTTGCGCCCATCGGAGCAAGGGCTTAACGATGCAGAGCAAGGCAAAAGAAAGAGGGTTTAACGACCGCATTCTTGTCAATATCCTAACCTAGTTCTGGATGTCTTGGGCAATGGTAGTATTAGTTTGTTTCGTCGAAATTCTGCACAACAGAATTCACCAGCCGCTCTTTATTCGCAAATCTTTTGCGAATTTTCAGCTCTACCATCGAGCAATTGAATTCAATTCAATTTCGATTTTGATTTGATTTCCACACTAAAACCAATGTTGGCCGGAATGAATGACAGACAGAAGGGATGTGGCTCGGTGGGATAGCCGAACAGTTCTGCTCAATAATTTTAATGAGTTTTTGTCTCACTTCCGCTCGCTTGGAAGCGGGTGGGCTCGTTCGTTCGCTCATTTGTCATTTGTTTCCTGTCGTGGCCCTTATTCTACGTTAGTAGCAACCCATTTTCCAGTTAGAGGGTAATGTGTTTGTGTGTGTGAGAGTGCTTTTGTGTGTGTTTGCCTTCCGCTTAACCAGCACACGCTGGGTGCAGGCGGTAATGCTCACATGATTTCGGTCATCTCTCAGTGCGGCGACTCTCAGGAGACTTTGATTTCGACCTCCTGCACACTTCATTTTTTCTCTCGCTCTTTCGCTCTCTCTCATTCTCTCGCTTTTTCTTTCTTTCTCTTTCACATCGCGCCAGCTTTTCGTGTAATCGACCGAGAGGAACGTAAGGACGCACTCATTTTCCTCACGCACACAAGCACCGCCGGAATCCTTTCGGGGACGTGATCGTTCCATTTTTCACTCATTTTTGGAAATTGTAGCGATTTTTGGTGTTTTCTTCAAATTCAAAATAATTACAATTAATGGAGAACTGATTAATTTAAAAAAAGAAATTTGTTCGCGCGAAAATCGACTCTTTAAAGGCGTCTGAACGGGCAGCATGATGCTGTCGTTTTGTACAAGTCTTCACTTGAAATATTCTCATTCTTGTGTATTTATCACTATTGTTAGCTTGTCCTAGCAACACAGCGCATATATTGTGGTAGAGAAGATGGAAACAGCAGCCGTTGTGGCTCTTCATACAACCAAAAGAAAAGGATCAAATGAACACACAAACACACTTACAGACTAGATTTGTGCTCAGAACTCACCTGGTGGGAAAACTGTACGTTAACATTCCACTCGAAAACCCTGAACCTTTTCTTCTTTCCATCAGATGCATCATCCTTATTGCGTCTTGCACTATTTCTTCAAACAAGCCTTTCTTTTTTATTGTTTTATCTTTAACTTGCCATTGCTTGTCTTTTTTGCCACCTTCATCAATGAAACCAATGTTTCCTTCGGGCCAGATATTTCTCTAGTTGTTTGTGCGATTTCTGCCGCCCGAATGTATTCCTGCTAACCTGCCGATGGTTGCTCCGGATCACACCAACACCCACATGACCAACTAGTATACGAATACACACACACACACAGATATATACACGCACACACGTATACAAACAAACGAGCGGATAGGAGGACTTTTTTGAGGGAAAATCGTTCACAGAAAAATGGAGCTGCGATGTTAAAGCGCTCCAATACTCGAAAGCAGATTGATGACCAAGTTAAAATTCTATTTGGAATCGCTGTTTTATGTTAGTGATTGCTTAAAACTAGAAGCAAACGTTCTCACAGAGACACAAACGTACACACAAACATAGATAAAACACGCACACACACTAATACAACTGTATGGTTCCGTTTGCAAGAAGCCACAGGACAGCCGTCAGAATGTGGAGGAAAAATCGATAAAAGTACTACACAAAAGTGTCAAACGAAGGTTTCTAAAACAATTTCGTATGGATGGCATGTTACTGCACTACTGAATGCACAACCAATGCATTACACGGATTGAGGAAAAAGGTCTTTTGTTTGTTTAGCTATGAATTGAAATCCACACTAAAAGGGAAAATCGCTCACTGTCACTGTCCGCATTGGTTGCATTTTGCTCGTACGAAGCGTCAGCCATAGGACACATTTGAACATACAAATTGCAGTAGCACTTAAAAGTTCCATTCCAGTCACAACACCGTTTGCTGCTTGCCCATCGTCTTCGGCAGGGGCGCGCTTCTTTTTACTAGATGGAATGGTTCACCGAAAGGCTCACCGGACGCCCTTAGGTCCAACTCCCAACACTATCCTACACTAGCTATATTCCACCAATTACCATTAAAACTAGCACGAATATTTTCCACTCGGCACGGTAAAACAGAAACAGCAAGCCCAAACGTGTGATCCTCCAAAGGTACAGGACACGGGTCGGCTGGTTGGCCGCCGCGAGTTCGTTATGAAACGGCTTCACCGAGTCTGTGTCCGCTACTGAGACGGCCGGAAAAATCCGAACCCACTCGCATGGAACGACTTTTTCCAAAACCTCCAGTCTCGAAGGAAGCGCTTCAAACGGGTGGCTTCGCCGTGAGTGCCCAGGAGCGGAAAGCCACTCACTCGCGTCCGACCGTGGGCAACGCGCATGTCCTTACGCATCGCACACAAACACTACTACGGAAGGACGTCTGTTTGCTACACGCAGACATTTTACCATCGTTAGTGGTATTGTGGCGCTAGTATGAGTGTGTGTGTGTGTTGTGTTCTGTACAGATACAGTGTTGGGAAAGTGCGTTTTCTCTCTTGTTTTCTTGCTTTGAGGAGCTCCACACATGCTGCTATATCCTCCTACTGCCTCCTATCGGGCGTCTCCATCCCGTGCGCAGTGTGGTCACTCAGACTCTTTTGTGGGTCGCGTGGGTGTGTATGCGTTGTGTGAATGAAAATGCAAAATTCATCGGCGTGTAGGCGAGGCGACGTTGCTATTTAGGGCGGGCGAGCCTGATGAATGATGACGGCAATGATGATGATGATGATGGTGGCAGTGGAGTCCATTGGTGATTCGAGTGAGGATTTTCTCGTAAAATCTCTCGCAATAAAACGAAGAGTCTATGGTGGGTTTAAGGTTTCGGGCGAGGTAAGGAGGTGAGGTAGCGGGGTAAAAAAGAAATCTCCCGAAACAATCGGGCCAATTCAGCGCTTCAGGAGAAAAAGTGCAAACGTTGTTGTTTTAGTGATGTTGAAAGTATAAATTTTACATAACGAGTTGTTACATTTTTGTATGTTTTTTTAAATTGGAAAATAAATATTTGCAACTTTTTTTCGTAATTTGTCAAACCTCATCTCTTGTTTGATGAAACAGAATTTAAAAAAAATGTTGTTAAACCATTCTACCTTTCAAACTATACCCCGTCTTCGCATGTCGTTAAAACATTTCCCGCCAGAATCAATAAGCAAAATTTGTCAAACACGTTAAAAGCAGTACGTTGACAGGATATAAAAATCCACTTTGTCAGCAAAAACTGTCACGCACGGCCACGCAAGCAAGCATGCAAAAAAATGAAATCGTGTAATTATTTTTCTCCCATTAATGCTACGCTCGCTACTATTACGCTACGCTACCAGCCGCCAGTTGCCTCGAGGTGCATTTCTTCGTGCTGCTGCTGCTGCTGCAGCCTTCACTGCAGCAGTCGCCCAGACGCGGTGCGGTTTTATCGTGCTGGGTAATCGGTCCCAGCCCGCTACCCCATCCCCCATGAAGCGGGGATGAAGGACGCACACAGACAGGCATCGGAAAAGCCTCGGCGGAGGCAATTTTTAGTACTCCGGCTCGCGTAGCGTTGCGTGAAAATCGATTTTACGGCGATACAAATTCCGGCCTATGCCGCCGACGACGACATCGAAACGCTACCGTCCCCGTGAATCGTCTCCCTTCCTCATTATAAACAGCGACACACACTCACTCACACATACATAATGCCTAAGACACTACACGTCCATGCAGACTCGCAGTGTGGTTGTTGTGCGGGGCCTCTCGGCACACGCATTTCCCGCGAATGGACCGACTGCACTTTGGGTGCTTAGGGGGGAAGGGAGTGTGTGTGTGTGTGGGTGTTTTTTATGTTGCCCTATAGAGTAGCGGTTTTGGTGAACGGACGTTCGTGAGCGTGCGCGTATGCGGGTGAGTGCAAACGGGCTTTAATTGCTCTCGGCTTTGACGTTTGCGTAAGGGACAGAGGGCGCTCTAGGACGCTGACAGACATACACACACACATACTTGGAATGCGGGAGCTCAATTCGTCTGCACTCAGCCCGATTTGTTCACCATTTCTGTCTCGTTCTCACATTTATGTTAGTTCCAAAATGTTTTCTAACTGCTTGCGTTGCTGTTTGCCGACTGTGGTTGCGTTCTCTCATTTCTCTGGCTGAGGAATAATAATAATAAATCACTGGCGGCCATATTTTGCACTCACCTGCATGAGGCTATCTCTTTTGGGCACCGATTTTGCACTTGAAAAATGCCCCAGAAAACCCGGTCGTACGCTCCGCTACATTAGCTCCCTCTATTATGGAATAGTAGAAACGGTTTGAACTATTTGCTAACGGTTGAACTGTGATATCAAGATAACAACGATAGTGAATTCAGTAATATTAACAGTAGAATGAGCGTTGCGATTGCACCCACTTGAAGCAGACGACGATGAAACACTGTTTCATACCCCTTCTTGATACGATCTGCTCACGGTTCATGCACGCCTCGATTGCTTGATTCATTCTATAAATAGACTCGCAGTGTCTTATCAGCAGCAAGCGTCGATAGTTCATCAGATCCACCCGGTGCCATAGGAGCAGGGGGGGGGGGGGGCAGTGCATTATAAAATGAATAATCAGAAATGAAATAATAATTTGCATACAGCGTCCCAATCGGCAATGGTTTGCAGTGGTCTCGAAACTACGCACCCTGGAATGTTTGCTGGCGCATTCGTTTCGCGTTCGCAGGGATTTTCTTCGCAACTTTCTTCGCCTGCTTTGCGATGCACATTCGAACCCCCGGAGCCGGCAAACGAAACGACTTTGACAGCGTGTCGGGCACTTTTGCAAACGCTGTAGTTGGCGAGACCATTTCAAACACGATAAGACTGCAGTTTCAAACGGCATCTGTTGCAGGTCGTGGTCGTGCGATGTTCGAGTGGTGCACTATCAGTGGTGAATGGGTAGGGCAAAGAGTAAGAGGAGAAAGGGTGGACAGTTTGCGATTGAGGAGAGAAAAGGTAGAAACTGAAGGGTTACAGCGCAAGTGCAAGTGCAAGTGAAAAGATTAGCTCGCGAGGGTTGCGCATTGCTCATAAAGAAGTTAGCGTTGCAGTCGAACACTAGTATGGCCGATGCGGAATTTGGAAGGTTCGAATCCCTCTTAAGATTCGTATTTCTCTTCGTTAGAGTTTAAAGCTTGTTTCACACTGAATTAGATTCGAGCTGTTTTTATTTATTTGATAGTTTTGCAAGCTGTTCAAAATCAAAAAGATGTTCAAAATCGAAACTCCTCTCGATGCCGTCTGCCGTTCAGCTGAACTGCTGGCGGCTCCATTGTTTCCAGTATCCAATCCAAATAGGCATCTGTGTTTGTATAGATAGCTGGATAATAGATGCTACAAGCTTTAGGGGCGGTGACAGTAAACCCACGCATAAAGTGTCTATGTTCCGATCTTAGTGATTGCAGTGAGTGAAGTGAAGCGCCAGTGAATAAACCAACACATTCATCATCGGTCGTTCGTTTGGTAATCACACAATGTGTCGACCTATCTATGGTATTGCTCACCTTCAAGCCTTGCCACCGTTTTTGACACTCTGCCATATCTATGTACCTGCCATTAATATTCGTTATTCTGTACTCAGAATCTGAAGTTGAAGTATGCCCAACCAATATCAAACTCAATGTATCATAACTTCGTATTTGATTGATGATTGGCAAACAGATGGGTTTTACACTCGACCCAGACGTATCTACAGAGCTGCGCAGCAATGCCAACGCGATATCGTTATAATGATTGGTTCTATTGTACCGCGGATGAACGAATATCTTCTGAGTGGCAATTTGCTGAGCATCCATATCATCACCAAATTGTATGATGTGGCTGAAACCGACAAACAAGATGTTAAGATAGCATACCCACGTTAACCCCACAGGCATACTTACTCTGCACTAGGATCTTCGAAACAGTCTGCTGCGCTAAGAACGTACCAGTCGCTAATGAGTGTCGCCGAGCATCTGCTTTCATTGAAAAACGGTGCATTGGAGAAGACATATCCCATCCATGGTGTTGGATCCCTTCTGGACGATATACCGCAGGTGTTAAAATTGAACAGTGTCCTCTTGGAAGCATGTTGAACAGGTCTTAAATTCACCCGTTCATTTCTCGTTGCGCTCTGGAATGAAGTTTGCTGCTCCTTTTGCTGCATATTCGCCAATACCCATTCAAGATCCGACATCACAACCGCGTCAAACAAGTACGGACCGTAGACCAGTTCCTCATAAGTATCTCGTATCTGGAAATTCATCCCGTACAGAAAGTAGCGCGTGCGTCCTCCGTACCCAACCGCCATCTGAAACGGACTGCCCATTGCGAGGGACATTTTCGTTTGTTTGAACTTATCTGCTTCGATTGCACATGACGGGTTCCCCTCGGAGGGTGGCAAAAAGCCCTCACGCATTAATCGTTGTCGGCATGTCGGTTGGTCTACCATAGTTAGCTTCTTGCTTTGGATGGCATACGAATTACTACTTGCGGATGATAAAACCACTTCCGTAGGCTTGTTCCGATATAGCTGGTCCATGAAGGGTAAACAGATCGGTTTGATGTAGGGATTGGTTAGATCAGCCGGTTCGAGCAGCTCTATCAGGACAAAGATTTGCTTAGATTCGTCGGCTGGAGGAAGGATAACGTTCTTGATATCCACCTCCTGGTATGTTGGTACACATGTAGGGGGAAAGCATGGCACGTCTGGATTAAATTTACCTAAGAGAAGATATCGCCTGCAATGATAAGATAAAATGCTTCAATTAGTGTTAAGAGCTTATTCTCCACGTAAAACTACATACCATGTTGCACCGTTCTGTACACTGCTTTTGGGGACCAAAGCATACCATTCGCTTATGAGCACTGCCAAGCTCCGCGTCGAAGGGGACTCATCGGTGGAATTTTCTATCAACTCGAAAAATCCAATCCAAGGCATGACAGCCATTTGACCCAAGTTCTGGTTACGCGTGCTGGTTAAACCACAGGTGTTCATATTGAAAAGACGTAGATTTTCCTTTCCCGGCTGCTGTTGTAGCTTGCTCCACTCCGACTCGAGTGTTTGTTCAGTTGTGTTGACGGTTGTAATTCTAAAAGCATTCGTGGGCTCGAGCGTGTTGTATCTCATGTTGTACAGTATCCAGTCGAGATACGCTTCGGTATTGCTGAAAACGGCTGGCAGCGCCTCTGCGTCACAGATCGATCCAAGCAGTTTGGACCCTCTCAAAAAGTAACGCTTCGTACCATTGATCATCCTTATCTCATGCAGTGGTGTTCCTTCTCTCATTGAAAAGCAATGCTGTGCGTCCTGCTTGTTTGCCATCTCTGCACAGAAGCTATTTTCTAGATTCAACGCCAACTTACTCTCGGCGTACTGTCTTCTGCACTCGACGGACTCCACATAGCGCATGGGAACGGTTTTTAAAGAATTGCCTGTGGATGAAAGCACCGCCACGTGCAAGTTTCTCTTTGCGTTCGTTCTTAGCTCGGACGTAACAGGTACGCAGATAGGCTTCACATTAACCTGGCTGGTGTCTGCTGGGGTCAGCAGCTCGATAAGTGCGATATTGTTGACATCATTAGTCCTGTCAAACTTTGGATGAATTATGAAATTTTTAATACGCCGTTGTTGTGAAGGATGGTGACAAAGGGTCGACCCATTATTTACGAAACATTCCGCATCCGGGGATTCTAGTCCATATCCAAGCAACACATACGCGCTTAGTGAAAGAAACATTGAATATTTTGAGGTTAGCAGAAGGTTCTATACATAACAAGCAAAATATTATGACTTACTCGACGCCATTGTTTTCGAAGCAATCTGCCGACCCCACAGCATACCAATCGCTTATGAGCGTAACAACACACCTATGTTTGTTTTCATGTTGTGACGTGACATACCCAACCCATGGCAGAGTCCAACTGGTATTATAATTGTCTACCTGAGATACTTTCACACCACACGTTTTGAAGTTGAACAGGCGTAGCTTTTCCTCATAATCTATATCCAGCACGTCGCTGTCGTAGGTAAGCACTCGCTGATCAATGTACTGCTTAATCCAATTCAGGTACTTCGCCACGTCGGTATAGGCGGTGGGCTTTAGCGGATCGCATAGCGTCGTGTTACCACGCTCTGGAGAGAACGACACCAAGCCTCTCACGTACCATTTGCCATTGGTTTCGAAAAACATACCGCCACCGCTATCACCGTTGCACGCACTTACACCCGTTTGTCCTTTCCCACAGAATATATCCGTCGTCAGATGCGTTCCAAACACATCACGATCAGTTGCAATGCACGTCAAAGGATCCATCACACCAATCAAAGCCTGTTTCAGCTGATCCGACACAACATTGTGCTCGTTCGAACCAAATCCAACGATCGTTCCGTTTCTGCCCACGATCGTATCCAGCTTGCTGTCCATTGTCCACAGACAGACGGGTTGCACGTACTTCGTCATGGTGATGTTGGAGCTTAGCTTGATCAGAGCAATGTCCTTGATGATGCTGTCTTTACTAAATCCCGGATGTACTATTATGTCGCGCACATCGAACGTCTGCGTGTGTTCACTACTTTCTTTAAGATTGATCCTACCCACGTGTACTGACACGCGAGTTTTCGAGATCACTCCGCTTTCAAGATACACGCAATGGGATGCTTACAAACATAAAGTATACATTATTAATTATTACTCGTGACATGGAAGACTACATCACATAACACCATACCCGTGAGAATGGTACTCTCATCAATAATGGATCCACCGCAAGCGTATTTATTTTGATGATAGATCGTCGCATGCCACGGCCAGTGGCCAGCCCTGGCATTAACGCCATGGTGAATATAATATTGCGTTTTCACTTTGCGTCTACCGCATGTTAAATGATTGTCTTCTTGTCCACATGTATGTGGCACTAAGTACAGAAGTGCTAACACAAGGACAAACCGTTTCAAGGAACAACGCATAATCACACAATCAAACACACAACGTTTTCCGAACAATTAAATCCCGGCTCCTGAGGAGGAAACAACTGAACGAACTGTGCTGTACCGCTGCCAAACTGTGAGTGATCCTAACAGTAACGATCCATGGAGCAGATGGCTATTGCCCTACATTTTGCTATCACGGGCAAGGGAGATTGTTGTAACGTGGTGTTAAAACTTGCGGAAAATCTCAAACCCAGGGCCAAATAGGACGTACCATGAAGCATAGAAATTGTTTATTGTTTATAGTTTATTGTCTTATTGAACATTGTTCCACGGGCGGGCACGTCACGCGTTGAATTAGGACCTTGCTAACTGGCTAGCGGGAACTAAGCGAATTATCGATAATCAAGCCCAGGCCTTGACTGACTAAGGTTGTTGCAATAAATAATGTAAAGAAGTATAGACGGCCCTTTGATCTCATCAAACCAGCTACAATCATGCATCGAGCTCATTGTATTAATAACCGTTAAAGGCTCTGTAGATTGCCACTACTGGCGTTATCTGCAGAACTTAGGGACGGAGAAGAGTTCAATTGCGAATCGCGTAACCTTGCGCTCAGTGTGTGCTGTATATTTGCTATACTTTTTTTTTCGTGACGCATTGTTCGTTTAATCGTAAAGATTTTATTTTCATTTATCACTAAATATAAGTTCCTTTTGCAGATCAAACGGCAAACCCACTGGCTGCTCCATAGTTTCCAGTATCCAATCCAAATACCCATCTGTGTTTGTGTAAACTGCAGGATAATAGATGCTGCAACCTCTCGGCAAGATCACATCAAATCCGCGCAGAAAGTGTCTTTCACTCGATTCTAGTCTTTGCAATGAGTGAAGTGAAGCCCCAGTGAATACTTGAACACACTCATCATCCTGTGTTCGTTTTGTAATCACACAATGTTTCATGTTATCTATGGTAAAGCTCACCCTCAAACCTTGCCACCGATTTTGACACTCCCTGTGATCTATGTACTTATCATCAACCGTGGTAATTTTGAAGTCAGAAAGTGAATTTGAACCAGAAGAGGCCATTACCAAGCTCGATGTATCATAACTACGTATTTCATCAATAATCGGCAAGCAGATGGGCTTCACATTCGGTAGTGATGTATCCACAGGAGTAGCAAGCTTAGCCAACGCAATATCGTTGCCATGGATGGTTCGGTTGTAATGCGGATGAAGAAAGATCTTGTGGGTTGCAACGCGTTGCTTAGGAAGAGGACAAGATGCAGAGTCATTTGTCTTAGTGCATTCTCTCTGGGCCGTATCACTTCCAATCCCGAATTCTATAATGTTTCTGAAAACAAAGAAAAAGTTGTTTAGCATATCCAGCAAACGCCAAACCACACAGCCGATCTTACTCTGTGCTTGCATCGCTAAAACAATATCCTGGACCAACAACGTATTGGTTGCTAATGAGCGTCACCGAGCATCTGCTTTCGTTGAAAAACGGTGCATTGGAGAATACATTCCCCATCCACGGCATTGGATAGCTGCTCGATGATTCCCCACAGGTGTTAAAGTTAAACAATGCCCTCTTGGAAGCATGCTGAACTGGGCTCAAATGCACCCGTTCGTTCTTGCTTGTGCTGATGAATGAAGTTTGTCGGTCTTTTACCCGCATGCTCTCCACTATCCAGTCAAGATCACCTTTTTCAATCGTTCCGAACATGTATGGCCCATAGATCAAGTCCGCAAAAATATGCGGCTGGTTACCATCCATTCCGTACAGAAAGTAGCGTGTGCGTCCTCCGTACCGTATCGGCATCTGCACCGGACTGCCTAGGTTTGAAGATAAAGGTGTTTGTCGGAGCTTTTCCGCCTCGATTGCACACGGAAAGTCCCCGTCGAAGGTGACGAAATGATTGCCGAGCAGCAACCTTTGCTGGCAATTCAGGTAATCGATCATTTTCAGCTTTTTGTTTTCAATGGTAAACGATATGTTGGACGATATAACCACTTCCATGGGTTTGTGTTGATACAGCTGGTCCATAAAAGGCAAACAGATGGGTCTGATGTAGGGAATCTTCAGATTGGCCGGCTCAAGCAGCTCTATCAACGCAAACACCTGCCTGGGATGATCGGGCGGAGGAAGGATAACGTTCTTGATTTCTACCAGCTGGTGTGTTATTTCGCATGTGCCAGTGTAGCAGTTGGTGGGATCATCCGGATTATACTGACCTAGTATAAGTAATCGCCTAGAAAGTAAATATAAAGGAAGCTCATCGAGCATTGATCATTTCCGTTTCACACAAAGTCACTCACCAAGTAACATCGTTCTGTACCGTACGCTTTGGGGTCAATGCATACCATTCGCTTATGAGCACTACCAAACTTCTTGTCGTCGTGTATTCATCCGTAACATTTTCCGCCGCTTGGAAGAAGCCGACCCACGGTAGGACAGTTACCTGTCCCAAGTTCTGGTTGCGAGTGCTAGGTAAGCCACAGGTGTCCATGTTGAAAAGATTCAACTGTTCTTTTGCCGGTTGCTGCTGCAACATGCTCCATTCCATTTCGAGAGTTTGTTTAGCTATGTTAGGTTTTGAAATACGAACAACTTCATTTGTGTCTTGAATGTTGTATCGCATGTTGTATAGTATCCAGTCGAGATATTCATCCATGTTGTTGTATACTGGCGGTGCTCCTGATGTACAAGCGAGGCCTAATATTTCAAACCCACGTAAGAAGTATCGTTCCGATTCCCCAAGCGAACGCAACTGATGTAATGGAGCACCACTCTTCAGGGAAACACAGTCCGGGTTATCATTGGTAGCCGTTCGTGCACAGAATCTCATGTTTTTCCAACTGATGGTCAACCCTAAGTCAGCGTACCGATCCATACATTCTTCTGTGCTGGTTTGGTGTACGGCTTGATCTCCATATGTGGTCGTTCGCCTTGCGTAGGTTGCCACGGATAAGTTGGTCATCTCATTTGTTCGTAGCTCTGGAATAGCTGATACACAGATGGGCTTCACGTTCGGCTGTGTTGTATTGGCTGCTTCCAGCAACTCAATCAGCACTATATTATTCCCAAAGTTATAGCTATCGTACTTCGGATGGGTGATGATTCTTTCAATCTGCACCGTTTGGGTCGGATGAGTACATTGTGTCCTTCCATGACGATCAAAACATTCTGATTTTGTCGATTCCGATGGTCCTCCGAGTAGAATAGATCGTCTATTAAGAAAAGGTGTTTAAAATTTAACTGTACACAATGACACTGGTAAAAGTATACTTACTCGATACCGTCGTTAGCAAAACAATGTGCAGGACCAATCGCGTACCAATCGCTTATTAATGTCACCACACATCTTGCACTGCGTATAGTGTCAGCAGCTCCAGACAGGATGACAAATCCAAGCCAGGGAAGTGTCCAGCTCGATCCATCATTGAGCATAGTTGAAGATTTCACACCGCAAGTACCAAAGTTGAACAGTCGTAGCTTCTCCTCATAATCTATGTCCAGCACGTCATTCTCGAAGGATAGCACTCGCTGATCAATGTACTGGGAAATCCATTCTAGGTACTGGGCCACATCGGTATATGCGGTGTGCTTGAGAGGATTGCACAGTCCGGTATTTCCACGCAGCGGAGTAAACGACACCAAGCCTCTCACGAACCATTTGCCACCGACTTCAAAGAACATACCGCCACCGCTATCTCCATTGCACGCATTCACACCCATCTGTCCTTTTCCACAGAACATGTCCGACGTCAGATGCGTTCCGAACACGCTACGATCACTTGCAATGCACGTCAACGGATCGACCACACCAATCAATGCTTGTTTGAGCTGCTCCGAAACAACATCCTGCTCGTTCAATCCGAATCCAACGATCGTTCCGTTTCTACCCACGATCGTATCCAGCTTGCTGTCCATTGTCCACAGACAGACGGGTTGCACGTACTTCGTCATGGTGATGTGCGAGCTCAGCTTGAGTAGAGCAATGTCGTTGATAATACTTGAGGAGTTGTATTTAGGATGTAGTATAATTTCCTGCAAACTGTGAGTCTGTGTGTATTCATCTTTTTCTTTCAGATCCAATTGTCCGAGATGCACTGTTACCAGGGTTTTTGGGATTATACCTCTCGTTGTGTAGATGCAGTGTGCCGCTTAAAAAGATAAATTTTTATTTTTTTCAAGCGTTTGCTCTGTTGATACTTCCATGACATTCACATGCATTTAATTATTGCACCACTTTTACCTACCAGTGAGAACAGTGTTCTGATCAATTACCGCACCACCGCAAGCGTACTCATTCTGCTCGCCCTTTCGATGAAAGATCGCTGCATGCCACGGCCAGTGACCGGCCTTGGCGTCAATGCCATTGTGGATGAGGTAAACCGACTTCACTTTGCGTCTACCGCACGTTAACCGACTTTCTTGGGCCGCCGCTAGAGACAGCACACACAACAAACCGTAAAACAAAATTACTCTACCAATGAAGTGAAACATTATCTGTGCATAAACGTTGAACCTTTACTGAGAGCCCCACATCTATGGTACTGTGTGACTATTAAACGTCTATACTCAACCACCTCCAACCAGTATGTGTTCCGTCGGCATAAACGATCAACAGCGATCGCGAGAGATTATCACGGCTATAGCAAAAGCATAGTTCTCAACCTCACTTGTGTTGGTGTAATGTTTGCAAATACCTTCACCGACTGAAACAAGTTCTATGTGTACGCGGAGATAATGTGATCCGGTAATTCCGGAAAACAGGTTTGCTAATGAGATGACACGGTACATTGCGACAGTTCGTGATTTTATTAGGTGTTTTGCCCGCTGTGGTTACGATTTCAATTTTACTATTCTGGTTTATTTATGACGTAACGTAACCGCAATACAGTCGTACAGTTGCAACAAATGACGATAGGGAATCTTATATGATCTTATATTCCCGTGGCATATTAACTGGTATATTAATTAGTAAAAATGAGTTTTTCCCTCAAATCGTATGACGATCTTAATGAATATGCCGACAATTCGGTTTCTACCATGTTCTCCAACATCCAATCTAAATAACGATCTGTATCTGTATACACTAGTGGAAAGTGAAGATTGCAAACTGCCGCTTTGAGCTCGAGAATGCCGCGTAGAAAATGTCTTTCGTTCCAACCGACTACTTGAGTTGTCTGCAGCGATGAACCGATCAGTAGATCGAAACACTCATTATTAGGTGCTATTTCAAGCAAAATACACATCTTTCTGTTTTCGATGGGAAGATTGACTGCCAAACTATCCCAACGCTTTTGACACTCAGTCGATTCAACGTACCTATTACCTGCATTGGAAAGTATGAATCGAGTGTCCTCCTCGTTTTGACCAACTGCAACTAGGCTGGATGTATCATAGCTACGAACTTCATCCAACACTGGAAGGCAGATTGGTTTAACATTTGGTTGAGATATATCCGCCGCTCTTGCAAACTGAATCAACGCAATATCATTGTGGTATTCAGAGCTATCGTACTGTGGATGGATGATGACCTTACGCACTGGAATTCGTTGGGTAGGCGCACCACATCCAGTCGCTGCATCGGTACAGTCTGTATGCATTTTGACGCTATTGACGCCAAATAGAACGGAGTATCTAAAAGGAAACAATGCAATCGTTAATGATAAAACCATCTTCATCTCTACAATCTACAAAAAAAACTTACTCAAGGTTATCTCCACTAAAACAAGCCACCAAACTCACGGCATACCATTCGCTAACAAGTGTGACTGCACATTTGCTAGACATGTTAAGGGTTGCATTTGAAGATAAGAAACCCATCCATGGGATAATTGGAAAACTATTGAAAGACCCATTTACTGGCGGGATAACTCCACAGTTGCTGAAATTGAACGATCTTCTCTTGGAACCGTCCTGTACTGGGGGCAAATCAATACGCCTAGGATCTGATGCTTTGGACACGTTAAAAAGTGGCACATTATGCTCTTTGCCCTTCATGCTTTCCACAATCCATTCCAGAAACCGATCAACATTGGTGAACAACTCCGGAAGGTACGGTAACTCGTTCGGCACGTTGTTGCGTAGATTGATGCCTCTCAGGAAAAACCGCTGATCCTCATCGAACTGCATTCGGGCTTGCAGTGGTGCACCTCCATTTAGCAGCAGCGGCGTGGACTGTTGACGATTGTCTGCAGCTACCGCGCACCAAGGAACAGTTTTTGTTGAGGTCAGAAACCCTTCCTGTGCCAGTTGCCGTTGACAGGTGGTCGGATTGAGTGCTGTCAACGTTTTGCTTCTCATGTCCAAGTCCTCGTTCGAGGTAACAACCAGCTCGAGCGGATTTGTCTTAAACATATCCTTAAGAAATGGCATGCAGATTGGTTTGATGTGTCGGCTTGTAGAATTAACTGGTGATGTAAGCTCAACCAGTGCGATATTATAATTAAGCGGATCGTTTGCATAATTCGGATGGATGTGGATGCTTCTAATGGTTGCCTCAACCGCTTGCACACAAGAGTCACCGACACACTGAGCTTGAAGGATGAGGTTGCTCAATCCAATGACAACCGAACGCCTAGAATGTAGAAGAACATCCATGGAAAGTAGTTGAAATTGCACTAAAAAGAAGTTAGCTGGTCTGTTATGCTTACCACCATGCTTTCTGTTTCACTAGATGGGCGTTTGTCAGAAAGTATCGTTCGCTTATCAATACTCCTACACTTTGCACTTGCAATTGTTTATCCTCATCTATAATTGTCCGCCAACCAAACACTGTCACCATCCAGGGATAGACGACGATGGAGCCCGTTTTGGCATTCACGATGTTTGCCGTTACACCGCACGAGCTCATATTGAAGAGTTGAAGATTTTCATTCCCTGGTTCTTGCTGTAGTCTCATCCATTGTGATTTTAATGTGCCATTAGCTGGCAAACTTTCTGTTTGTACAAAGCCCTCCGGCTCGTTGTACCTCATGTTGTACAGTATCCAGTCGATGTATGCCTCGATATTGTTGTAAATTGGTGGTACACGCGCATTACAGGCCTGTCCAAGCAACTCGAATCCACGCAGAAAGTATTGCTCCTTACCACCAAAAATCTTCAGTTCCTGAAGCGGTGATCCTGATATAAGTGCATTGCAATTTTGTTCGTCCTGCTTGTTCGCTATTTCTGCACAGAGTCGTTTGTTTTCCAGATTCAACACAATGTTCTCTTGGGCGTACTGTTTCATACACTCGGTAGAGTCTAGATAGCGAACGGGAATGTTTTTGTACGAGTCTTCATCTCTTGAAATCACTGCAACGTGTAAGTTTGTCTTTGCGTTTGTTCTAAGCTGAGACGTTACAGGCAGGCAGATAGGCATCACGTTTGGCAGGCTGGTGTCTGCCGGGGATAGCAGCTCGATGAGTGCGATATTGTCTGCAGAATTGTTTGTACCGAACATTGGATGCACAATGATCCTTTGAATACGACGCATTTGGGAGAGATGAGTGCATAGGGTAGACCCGTTGCGGTCGAAACATTCCGATTTTAAGTGTTCGTCTCCAGCACCTAACAAAATGAAAGCTCTAAGTGTGTGAAGAAGTGGGTGTTTAGTTAGATAGTTGGTAAAGATAATGTCCCTTTATAAACAATTCATTAGTACTCACTCAACACCGTCATTTTCGAAACAATGTGCAGGCCCTACCGCATACCAATCACTTATGAGTGTAACAACACATCTAGTTTTATACTCATTCGGCGCTCTGATAAATCCAAGCCAGGGTAGTGTCCAATTAGATCCGCCAGGATGAACAGTAGAGGATTTTACACCGCAAGTATCAAAGTTGAACAGTCGTAGCTTTTCTTCATAGTCTATATCCAACACGTCACTCTCAAACGATAGCACTCGCTGATCAATGTACTGCTTAATCCATTCCAAGTGCTTTGCCACATCGGTGTAGGCCGTGTACTTTAGCGGATCGCATAGCGTCGTGTTACCTCGCAATGGCGTGAATGATACCAAGCCTCTCACGAACCATTTGCCTCCCACCTCGAAGAACATACCGCCACCGCTATCTCCGTTGCAAGCACTCACACCCTTCTGTCCTTTTCCACAGAACATGTCCGACGTAAGGTGAGTTCCAAACACGCTACGATCACTTGCAATGCACGTCAACGCATCCACCACACCAATCAAGGCCTGTTTGAGCCGCTCCGATACAACGTCTTGCTCATTTAAACCGAACCCCACAATCGTTCCATTTTTACCAACGATTAACTCTTTCTTGCTGTCCATGGTCCACAAACAAACAGGTTGCACATATTTCGTCATCGTTATGTTGGAGCTAAGCTTGATCAACGCAATGTCGTTGATGATGCTGTTTCTGCTAAACCCAGGGTGAAGTATAATTTCCCGTGCTTCAAGCGTCTGCGTGTATTCGCTTGCTTCTTTCAGATTGATTTGTCCCACGTGTACTAACACGCGAGTCGCCGGGAGCACACCTCGTCGAGTATGCACGCAATGAGAGGCTTAGGAAGAGGAAAGGAATGTCATTTGTATTTCATTACTGGCAAATGGTATATCAATATACCTGTGAGAATAGTGTTCTCGTCAATAACCGCTCCACCGCAAGCGTAATCCGTCCTTCCGGTCATGTTATGAAAGACCGCAGCATGCCACGGCCAGTGACCGGCCTTGGCGTCAATGCCATTGTGGATCAGGTAAACCGACTTCACTTTGCGTCTACCGCACGTTAACCGACTCTCTTGGGCCGTCGTTAGATATACTACACACAATACACCGTAGAGTAGTGTTACCCTACTAACTAAGTAAAGCATTATGGTTACAATAAAAACCTTAAATCTACTGATTGTTTTACTGAGAGAATTTTAAAAGGTGCGCACTCAACCGTTTGCAACTAGCAAGTGTTCATTTAGCAGAAACGATCGACGTAGATCGCTATCGCAGCAAAACGTAGAACACATTTGTCAGCTACACAAGTATTAGTGAAACGTTGCAAAAGCATTTCTTGGCTATGAACAAATGCAATGAACGAGTATTCAGTGTGATCTGGTGAAGCCCAAAGCAGATTGAATGATGGTCCTTCCATATATTACGTACTTCTTCTTGAGGTGTGTTAAAGCTTTATTATTTTATTCTTATTTATTATTATTATTTTCGAGATGAAGTTTCTACGTTTGATTGAATGAATCTAAACTACGTTCAATACTATTGCACCTATATTTGTGGGCACGCAATGAGATGCTTGTAAAAAGTTAATAAAACAACATAAACTATATAGTTAAATAAAATCTAGAATATTTTGTTTTATGACATTCCTGTGAGAATGGTATTCTCATCTAGCATGGGTCCACTGCATTCATATTCTGCTTCTGTCGATGGTTACGATGAAAGATTGTTAAATGCCACGGCCAGTGATCGGCTTTGACGCCAATGAGGATAAGGAAATCTGACATTACTTCTACTTCACGCTTAATGATAATCCTCTTGTCCACATGCATACAATAGGAAAAATAGAAACGCAAATAATTTAGTGCAATCAAACACACTTATTTCTCACAAATATAAGTATACCCTATGAACGATTATAAATGACACTAGACCACACTGTGCCGCATCAAGAATGCTAGCAATCGCCTTTTGTGATGATCGATGAAGCAGACGAAAGAATAAAACAATTTTCTCATTATATTCGGTGGATGTTGAATTTGGTAAATAGCCTAAACTGGTTCCAATCGAGACAAAAATTCGGATCTTTAAATCTTCATCGGGTTCAGCAAAATCATATTATGCAAATTAAAAAGCTTCCGCATGAAGAGCGAGCAAAACCGGTACGATCGCATGTGGATGATAGCATGTAAGCAACATCATGCGTGTTGACAACATTCCGACTAGCAAGTCGTTTGCACGTGACAACAGCAAAGACATTGATATTGATCAACTAAGTGAAACATTCGTCTCCAAAACAGCTTTTAAGTGTTCAAACAGATGTCTAATGTTCCGAATTTTACAGCCATCCAACTAGTGGCATTTAAGTGATGTTACTTTTATGTGTTGAATATCATGAAGCTTAGACGAAGTGTAGCCCGGACTTTAACTACACAAATATCGCCAAAATGGATTTCTAGATGATGATGATGATGATGATGATGATGATGATTGGTTGTAAATGGGAAGCGCGTATTTAATCTGGCGTAACTACGTCCGTTTGGTTATTTAACATTTCATTCGAGTCTATGGAACCACGGTAATATATGAATAGTAAATCACTAACAATCAATTCAATGTGAATTCTTTCGTTGTCTGCCCCTACACAACACACGAGGCACGGCAGAGGGAAAGGAGTTGTTTTCATTATGATCTTGACATTACTAAACAGTTCCTTATTCATTAACTCTAATATTAATATTACGCTTGCTCTCTTCCAAAGGTTCGTTAATGGGATATACGATATTCTCGATTTTATTAGGTTTGTTGCCATTCCCGGTTAAAATTTCCTTTTTTTCTGATTCATAAGTGTGTGATGTGTTTCATCTTCGATGCTTTAATTGCTTATCATACATTATAATAAAAAGTTGTTTACTTTAACAATTGTTTTCAGACTATTTGTCTTAAAATTGATAACGTATTCAATAGAAAATTAGTTTTTCCCTCAAATCGTATGGCAATCCAAATGGATTGGAAACTTTTTTCTGTTCTTCCATATTATTCAATATCCAATTCAAATGATTATCTGTTTCGGTATATAATAGCGGAAAGTATAGTGTACATAAATTCGGCTTGATCGCAAGGATACCGCGTAGAAAATGTCTTTCTTTCGAACCGACTACTTGAATTGTCTGCAGCGACGATCCGATCAGTAGATCGAAACACTCATTGTTGGGTGCTATTTCAAACAAAAAACACATCTTTCTGTTTTCGATGGGAAGTTTGACTGCCAAACTATCCCAACGCTTTTGACACTCGGTCGATTCGACGTGTCTATTACCTGCTTTAGATAATTCGAACTTAGTGTCGTCTATATTTTGCCTGACTTGCACTAAGCTGGATATATCAAAGCTACGTACTTCATCCAACACTGGAAGGCAGATTGGTTTGACGTTTGGTTGAGATGTATCCGCCGCTCTTGCAAACTGAATCAACGCAATGTCGTTCCTATGGTCAATTCTATCGTACTGTGGATGGATGACGACCTTGCGCACTGGTATCCGTTGTGTAGGGGCACCACATCCAGTCGCTACATCAATGCAGTCTGTATGGGTTGTGACGCTATTGACACCAAACAGGATCGAGTATCTGAAAGTTTATTAGAATATGATTCCGAATCCATCATAAAGCAACGTCGATTGTTGAAAAAAAAAAAAAAACTTACTGTAGGCTATCGCCACTAAAACAACCTGTCAAGCCCACGGCGTACCATTCACTGATTAGCGTAACTGCACATTTGCTAGGCATGTTGGGGGTTATATTTGATGTTAAATACCCCATCCACGGGATAATTGGATAACTACTGGACGACTCATTCTTGAGTGGCATGATTCCACAATTGCTGAAATTGAACAATCTCCTGTGGGAAGCGGCCTGTATTGGTGGCAAATTGATACGTTTTTCTGTAACTTTGAAGAGTTCGGTGTTCGGTGATGCTTTATACTCCTTAAACTTCATGTTGTCCACAATCCAGTCGAGAAATCGATCGACATTGGTGAACAGTTGCAGGTGTTCAGGTAGCTCGTACCGTATATTGTTGGGCAAATTAATCCCTCTCAAAAAATATCTAACATACTGATCGAACTTCATTAAACCTTGCAGTGTTGCCCCTCCATTTAGTAGCTGCGATTGTCCCTCCCTGTCCTCATCGATTACACACCAGGGCACGGTTTTCGTCGACGTAAAGATTCCTCTCTGTTCCAATTTCCGTTGGCAAGTGAACGGGTTGAGTGCTGGTAGGTTTTTGCTGGTTACGCCTTCTACATTATTTGTATATGAAACAATCAGCTCAAGCGGTTTTTTGTTTTGCAGTTCTTTGAAGAATGGCATGCAAATAGGTCTTATGTCTGGATTGTGAAGGTTTGCCGGCTCGGCAAGTTCGACCAGAGCGATATTATGATTAAGCGGGTCTTGAGCATAGTTAGGATGAATCGTAATGCTCTGTATGCTAACCCTAACAGGACGTTTGCAAGAGTCACCGACGCATTCGCTTTGTAGGGCAAGATAGTATAGACCCAAATAAACTTCTCTCCTAAAATGGAAAAACGTAAGATAATTATGAACGAGTAATTTCCATGTTTTTTAAAACAAAGCCGTACTTACCCCCATGCTTTCTGTGACACTAAATGGGCATTTATCAGAAAGTACCATTCGCTTATCAGTACACCAACATTATTGATTTGTATTTGCATGTCCTCATTCATGCTATACTCCAAGCCAAGTACTGTCACCATCCAGGGATTGACGAACACGGAACTGTTTTCAGCATTTGGGATGTGCGGTATACCACACGAGCTCATATTGAAGAGCTGAAGCTTTTCATTCCCTGGCTCCTGCTGCAGTCTTGTCCATTTTGATTGTAACATTCCGTTTTCTGGCTTACTTTCCTCTTCAGCGATCTCTATCGGTTCGTTGTGCCTCATGCTGTACAGTATCCAGTCGAGATGGCTTTCGATATTGTTATAAACAGGCGATGGCTGTGAAAAACAACCAAATCCTCGCAACTCGAGTCCCCGCAGAAAGTACCGCTCCGTACCATTGAACAGCTTCTTTTCCTGGAGTGGCGCTCCCTGTATCAGTGCAATGCAATACTGCTCATCCTGCTTGTTTGCAAGTTCTGCACAAAATTTATTATCTTCGAGATCGAGCAAAACCTTACGTTCGGCGTACTGTCTCGTACATTCGTCCGACTCCACATAGCGGACGGGAAAAGTTTTGAAAGAATTATCTGTCCTTGAACTGGCCGCCAAGTGTAGGTTTGTCTTTGCGTTCGTTTTAAGCTCGGGCGTCACAGGCAGGCAGATAGGGCTCACGTTCGGCTGGCTGGTGTCGGCCGGGCTCTGCAATTCGATCAGCGAGATACTTTCCGCAAAATTCCTACGATTAATCTTTGGGTGTAGGATCTCTCGCTGAATTTTTCTTATTTGTGATGCTTGCGTGCATGTAATAGCCCGATTGCGATCGTAACATTCTGATTTCGAGTGTTCGTTGTTGCTACCTAACACAACGAAAAGTCTTTTTAGAGACAAAACACATACAAAGACAAAATCAGTGGAGTAAATTGTATTAGGTAACCTAAGTAACAGAACAAAGCCATACTTACTCGACGCCGTCGTACTGGAAACAAGGTGCAGGTCCAACTGCATACCATTCGCTTATGAGTGTGACAACACATCTGGATTTGAATTCATTCGGTGCTCTGACAAATCCGACCCAAGGCAGTGTCCATCTCAGACCACCCTTTACAAAAGCAGATCATTTCACACCGCACGTTTGGAAGTTGAACAATCTAAGCCTTTCTGCAAGGTCTATATCCATCTCGTAGTGCAGCACTCGTTGGTCAATGTACTGCGAAATCCAGTCCAGATACTTGGCCACGTCGGTATATGCGGTGGGCTTCTGTGGGTCGCACAGTCCGGTATTTCCACGCATTGGGGTAAACGAATGCAAGCCCCTTACGAACCATTTGCCCCCAACTTCCAAGAACAAACCGCCGCCTCTATCTCCGTAGCACGCACTCGCAACTGGATTTCCTTTTCCACAAAACATATTGAATGTTACGTGGGGGCTATATGCTGGGCGATCACTTTCTACACAGGTGAACGGATCCACCACTTTAATCGTAGCTTGTTTTAGCTGGTCCGATACAACGTCCTGCTCGTTCAGACCAAATCCAGCGACAAATCCAGTGCCGTCTATAATCGTATCCAGCTTGCTGTCCATGGTCCACAGACAGATGGGCTGTACGTACTTTGTCATCGTTATGTTAGAGCTCAGCTTGATCAGAGCAATGTCATTACGGTAGCTGTAGCTACTAAACCATGGATGAAGTATTATGTTCCGCACACCGTGAATTTGTGTGTATTCGCTTGCCTCGTGAAGACGGATCCGTCCCACGTGTACTGACACACGAGTCGGAGAGATCATACCGCTCAGAGTATACATGCAATGAGATGCTTGAGAATAAATAAACCGTTAACAGTTATGCCACGTGAGTTATGGAGCTACAGCTACAGGTGTCACAGTCATCAATGTACCTGTGAGAATAGTATTCTCGTCCAGGATTGAACCAGCGCAAGCGTAATCCGTTCTTTCGGCGTTGAGATAGAAAATATCGGCGTGCCACGGCCAATCACCGGCCTTAGCGTCAATGCCATTTTGGAAAATGTATGAAGACTTCACTTTAGGTAAGCCACATGACAAACGATTCTCTAAACTAAGGGTTTGCGATATAACATGAAGAAAGCTAAGCACTTTAAACACCCATTTCACTGAATACCACATGGTTAATAAATCAAACACCCAAATTTCACACAAAAGCTTGAACAGAAAACACTAGACCGCACCGTCCCGTTGCAAGGTTGTGAATGATGCTCCTTAGCCGGGTTCGGGAAAGACGCTGAGAGTTTAACCCAATGTGCTAATTTTGGCTATCTTGTTCTCAAGCTCTGTCTAATGTTGTGTGTATGCTTATTATTGCTAAAGCCTAAAACTGGTTTTAAAATACACGAAAACATAAAATTCCATTCCGTAGCGCTTCATCATTCAATGTGAATGAGTATGTGTGTTTTTATTCAGAAGGAACGGTCAAGGCGTAAGGCCTTGAAAAAAAAAACAGTGTTGAAACATGCAAATACCAACCAGCGGATACTATCAAATCAGCCTTCTGTCCAGCCGATTGGGTAGCGTCAGAAGTCTGAGCCTAAGCTTTTTTAACATAAAAGAACTTTACTCCACGGCATAAGATAAGCATAAGCACTCCAGCGTATGAGAAGGTACATTAACATCAGCCAACAAATGTTTACATAAAAAAATATATAAATGTTCTGAATGCCTGGGAAGTTGAACATTTCAATCTTTCTATGGAGTAATTTGCTAATCTTCTTCAAAAAATCTTGATTCAGCAAATATATTCCTTTTTTTCACGCCACGCCTAAGTTGCATAAATGAGGTGAGAAGAAAGAAGAAATGAGAACAAGAAGCGATAATCGAAAACAATCAACTTGGCACTAAAAGTGTTAAATAAGCATCACAACTGTCGGTTAACTCTATGGTCGATTGGCCCCATCAAAAGCAACGCAGAACCAAACGCATCAACTCTCTGGTACCCTCCGATTCTCCCAAAGTCAAGGTCTACGGTGAATCAAACCAGTTTATAAATGCTGACCACCGATCAGTTGATCTCGTAGCTTACACACATGTGCAAGTGAGACGACAAAACGCAGAGTGAGTTCGGGGGAGTGCTGTGCTGTGCTGTGCTTCGGTTTTAGGTCCCAGTCACATCATTCTCTTCTCTTCGCTGTTTCCCGTAGCGATGCTTCGTCAAAGGCTGGTAGAATCATCAGTCAGCACTTTGTCATACGGATCAGAGTGTCATATTTTGTTCCTTCTCCAACTTTATACATTTTGGTTTCTACACTTTGTGAATTTCTGACTGACTAAGACTAAAGCCGGTCTTGTGGTACAGTCGTCAACTCGTACGACTTAACAACATGCCCGTTATGGGTCAAGCCCCAAATGAACCGTGCCGCCATACGTAGGACTGACTATCCTGCTATGGGGGGAAATCAATAAGTCACTGAAAGGCCAACCCCACAAGTGGGTTGGCAGGCCTAGACCGGCATCGGTTGTTGAGCCAAAAGAAGAAGAAGAAGTGCAAATAAAAGAGGAAAGACGAGACGAAATAGAGCGATGTGTGAAACAACATATACAGAGCATTGAAACAATAGAGAATCTTCTTCTTATTTGGCGAAATCGAGAATAAGGAATCGCTCCATATGGAGCTGGAACATGTTGTGGGGTACACACAAACTACACATTCTTGTCTAGATTTTTTATTGGGAATTGTAAAAGTTGTCGATATTGTATACTTTATAGTAACGGGTTGGATCGGCCAACCTGCTGGGGTAAAAAAGGGGAGGCAATATCGTATTATTTAAGGTTTTGTGCAACTTAGAGTTTATTTTATTTCCTTCGTACTTATACTTTTGCCTGTCTTACAAAAGTAACATTCCATTACTTTTCGCTAAAAATAAGTTCCTTTCGCGGATCAAACGACAAACCTGCTGGCTGCCCCATTGTTTCCAATATCCAATCCAAATAGGCATCAGTGTTTGTGTAAACTATGGGATAGTAAATACTACATGTTTTTGGCAAAATTGCTGCAAACCCGCGCAGAAAGTGTCTCTCGCTCGATTCAAATCTTTGCAGGGAGTGAAACGAAGCGCCGCGGTACGTACGGACACATACATCTTCGACCGTTTGTCTGGGAATCACACAATGCTTCGAACTGTTTATAGTGAATCGCACCTTAACGTCTTGCCACCGGGTTTGACACTCGGCCAGGTCCATGTATCTATCATCTACGTAGAAAATTGAGTATGTAGCTACTACGGTAGAACCAAAGGCAGCCATTACGAGGCTTGATGTGTCAAAGCTACGAATTGTATCAATGATCGGCAAACATATGGGCTTCACATTTGGCTGAGATGTATCCGCAGGGGTGGCCAGCAAAGCCAGAGCAATATCGTTGTCATAGCTGGATGCGTTGTACTGCCGATGCACGAATATCTTCTGGGTTACAATCAGTTGAGTAGGAGGAGGGAATGAATCAGAGCTATTATTAGCTGAAGAGTCCATCTTAGCAGTATCAGCATTGTCTCCGAATATTATAAAATGTCTGAAATCAGGAAAAAAAGATTTCTAAGTAAATATCCATAAAAAAAACAAGAACCTTACCGACTAGTCAAATATTTATGAAATAATTGTAATCATATCATCTAAAAATTTCCTAAATTCTATGTAGCAATGTGAAGCTGTTGTTGCACTAGGGTTTAAATATTATTTTCCTGAATCATATGGGATCACTGTGTCAAGCTAAGTCAAGCGTACATAAACACAATCCTTAAAAGTGCACATCCTTACTTACTCTTGTATATCGTCGCCGAAACAGTGTGCTGAACCAATAGCGTACCACTCGCTTATAAGTGTCACCGTACATTTGGTCACATTGAAATACGGTGCATTGGTCGAGACAAGTCCTAGCCATGGTAAAGGATGCATGCTTGATGATTTCCCGCAATTTTTCATATCGAACAATGTCCGCTTTGATGCGTGCTTTACTTTCCTCAAATTCACTCTTTTATTCCCCGCATTACCGAGGAATGAAGTTTGCCATTGGTTTTCTCTCATGTTTTCCACTATCCAATCTAGATCCGCCAACTCGAACGTTCCAAACAAATACGGACCGTGCATTAGGCTGGAGAATCTTCCTGGCTCGTTTACATCCATGCCATAGAGAAAGTAACGAGTGCGTCCTTCAAACCGTACCGGCATCTGCAACGGGCTGCCTATGAAAGAAGCCAAAGGCGTTTGTTTGAACTTATCCGCTTCGATTGCACATGAGGTGGTTGATTCGATGGAGACGGTAAATCTCTCAGCAAGCAGTCGTTGCTGGCAGCTGAGGTTATCAATAACAGATAGCTTTTTGCTTTCAATGGCAAATGGAATGCCCGGATTTGACGATATAACCACCTCTGTGGATTTGTTACGATGCAGCTGGTTCATGAAGGGCATACAGACCGGGCTAATGAACGGATTTTTTAGATTAGCTGGTTCAAGAAGCTCTAGCAATGCATACAACTGTCTCGGTTGGTCGGTTGGAGGGATGATTATCCTCCTAATCTCCACCAGCTGGATTGTTGGTTCGCATTCTCTAGTGTAGCAGTTTATGGAAAAACCAGGGTTATACTGGCCCAGCAAAAGTGATCGCCTGAAACGGAATAGAGACGCATCAAACATTGGGCATTTTCACGCTATGTTAAAGCACTTACCAAACAGCACCGTTTTGTACACTACGTTTCGGGGTCAATGCGTACCATTCGCTTATGAGCACTGCTATACTTCTTTCCGTAGGGTACGCATCGGTGACAATTTCTACCGTTTCTAAGAATCCTATCCATGGCATGACAGTTACCTGTCCCAAGTTCTGATTGCGCGTGCGAGCTAAACCACAGCTGTTCATATCGAACAGGTGCATCTTTTCATTTCCCGGCTGCTGCTGCAACATGCTCCATTCCATTTCGAGAGTTTGTTTAGCTATGCTAGGTTTTGAATTATTCACGGAATCCACTGTAGTTAGTATGTCGTTTTTCATGTTATATAATATCCAGTCGAGATATTCATTCATGTTGTTGTATGCTGGTGGTGTTCCAGATGTACAAGCGAGGCCTAATATTTCAAACCCACGTAAGAAGTATCGTTCCGATTCCCCAAGCGAACGCAACTGATGTAATGGAGCACCACTCTTCAGGGAAACACAGTCCGGGTTATCATTGGTAGCCGTTCGTGCACAGAATCTCATGTTTTTCCAACTGATGGTCAACCCTAAGTCAGCGTACCGATGCATACATTCTTCTGTGCTGGTTTGGTGTACGGCTTGATCTCCATATGTAGTCGTTCGCCTTGAGTAGGTTGCCACGGATAAGTTGGTCATCTCATTTGTTCGTAGCTCTGCAATAGCTGATACACAGATGGGCTTCACGTTCGGCTGTGTTGTATTGGCTGCTTCCAGCAACTCAATCAGCACTATATTATTCCCAAAGTTATTGCTATCGTACTTCGGATGGGTGATGATTCTTTCAATCTGCAACGTTTGGGTCGGATAAGTACATTGTGTGCTTCCATGACGATCAAAACATTCTGATTTCGTCGATTCCGATGGTCCTCCGAGTAGAATAGATCGTCTATTAAGAAAAGGTGTTTAAAATTTAACTGTACACAATGACACTGGTAAAAGTATACTTACTCGATACCGTCGTTAGCAAAACAATGTGCAGGACCAATCGCGTACCAATCGCTTATTAATGTCACCACACATCTTGCACTGCGTATAGTGTCAGCAGCTCCAGACAGGATGACAAACCCAAGCCAGGGAAGTGTCCAGCTCGATCCATCATTGAGCATAGTTGAAGATTTCACACCGCAAGTACCAAAGTTGAACAGTCGTAGCTTTTCTTCATAATCTATGTCCAGCACGTCATTCTCGAAGGATAGCACTCGCTGATCAATGTACTGGGAAATCCATTCTAGGTACTGGGCCACATCGGTATAGGCGGTGTACTTGAGTGGATCACACAGTCCGATATTTCCACGCAGCGGACTAAAAGACACCAAGCCTCTCACAAACCATTTGCCACCGACTTCAAAGAACATGCCGCCACCGCTATCTCCATTGCACGCTCCCACTCCCATCTGTCCTTTTCCACAGTAGATTTCGGATGTTAGATGCGTACCGAACACTACGCGATCACTTGCGATGCATGTCAACGGATCGATCACACCAATTAAAACCTGTTTGAGCTGCTCCGATACAAGATCATACTCGTTTTTACCAAATCCCACGATGATTCCGTTTGTGCCCTCGATCAACTCCTGATTGCTGTCCATGGTCCATAGGCAGACGGGTTGCACATACTTGTTCATGGTTATGTTCGAGCTTAGCTTGATCAAACCAATGTCGTTGATAATACTCGAGGAGCTGTACTTTGGATCAGTGGCGCGTTAAACGGTGGGCGGACTGGGCGGCCGCCAGGGGCCCCGGCGATCTAGGGGCCCCGTCATTGTGGATGTTCGACTTCGTATCGATTCTACCCCCCCCCCCCCCTCTGGATGGGACTTTTACCATCTATTTTAAAAAGACTCATTTTTAATTAATGCATTTTTCCCATCGCTTCACTCACTGTATTTTGTCAAGGACCCGAACCGAAATACCGGGGCCCCATACTACTCAAAGCAGCACATTAAATGTTCTAAGAAATCTGCCAATACTTGCATCACAGTCGCAAGCGAAGAACGCTGCGACATGCGCGCACAGCTCAAATCAATACCTCATCATCGTTGTCGCAAAGTATTGGACAGAGCGAGAAACCGTTAATTTTTGCTGGTGTGGGTGGCCTGTGCACGAGCACCCAAACCCAAAACCACGCAGAGCAACTTGCTGCTAAAATGGAATGCACAGCACGCTGCGCTTAACTACCACCGAAAACCCGTTACACAACACACCCAAGCAAAAATTTAAAGACCCCGAAACACAATATCAATACACCGACTCGTAGCCGGTAAAATTAGCAGGAAAAATTGACTAACATCAAGCAAGCAACGATGCTCCAGTGGGTAGAGGTTTCATTCGAGAAACGATTCCATCGATATCGATGTGTGCGCTTTTCAATTTGGCTGGGATGAAACGTGCCTGCGCTTGTCTGGGACCCCTATACTTGTTTTGCAGATGTGTGCCGAAAACAGACAGCTGTTTTCACGCGAAAAATGGTATTCACATCTCAAGCCTGAGATCGTGGAGCGTGCCTGCTTTTAACGAAAAACCTTAAATTTTCATGTGAGGTCCTACTCAACTTTTGTGGTCAACTGACAAATAGGGGAAATCGGGAAGGGGTGGTATTCATATGTCCAAAAATGAACTCGAAAAAGGAACATAGTTGTATTTACATACAACTTTTTGCGTGAAGACAAAATAAAAAACCGTTACAGCTATACTGAAGCCAAAACTCAAAGGTGGTTTACGGGGCCTCAACGATTATGTGGACTCTTCGATGAAGGGGTCCCGTCGGTAAGGGCCCCGTCGGTAAGGAGGCCCCATCAATAAGGGTCCCCGTCTATTAGGGGCCCCATCAATAAGGGACCCCGTCCATTTGGTGTCTTGGTGTGGATGGTCCGTGCACGAGCTCACCAAAAAAACGCGGAGACACTTGCTGCTAAAATCCAATGCACGGAACACAGAACAGCGCTGCGTTTAACCACAAAGAAAACCCGTTAAAACAGCCACAATCACAAATCATACACAGACAAAAATTAAAGGCCCCTAAACAAAATTTCAATACACCGGCTCGTAGCCGGAGAAATTCGCAGGAAAAATTGACACCAAGCTCGCGTTGCTTCAAAAAGTCTAGGAAGGTCGTTTGGTCAACGGTCCTTCAGTGGGTTGAGGTCTCATTCGAGAAATGGTTAAATCGATGTCATTGTGTGCACTCTTGGCTGGGATGAACCGTCTTGTTCTTGTATACGGGGCCCCTGCTACCGCTTTGCGATTTTGTGTCGAAAGCAGACAGCTGTTTCACACGAAAAATGGTATTCACATTCCTGGCCTGGGATAGTGGATTGTGTGTGTCTTTTAATGCAAAAACTAAAATTTTCATTCTTGGCCCTAATCGAACACATCAAGTTTGTGGACCGAAGAGAAGGGGAAATGGGAAAGGTTTCAGTTAGAAGGAAGGGGGGAAGGGTATAAAAATACTCAAGGAACCTATGGACCATGTTCATTTATATATGGTTTTTATCGACTATTTCAATTTTGCGAATACAACAAGACCAAAAACCGTTACAGATGCATCTACATCCAGCCATAATACGAAGAACAATCTCCATTGCCTCGGCCATTTGGGGGCCCCGTTGATGATTCGGTCGATTGAGGGGCCCCTTCCATTTGATGTTGTCAACCTAATATATCCCCATTTTTCCCCCGGGGGTTATGTTTACAATCAGATTTACTATTACTACCAGACCTATCAGAGGCATATTAATTTTATTTATCAGAAGCATTTTACTATCAGAAGCAGAAAACATTTGCCTTTTTAACATGTGCAATATTTTTGTTTACCATGTGCACCTTAGTTGGAAGCGTAGAACGCTGCGATACATGCCCAGAGGTCAAAACAATATCATTTCATCATCGATGGCCCAAAGCGTTTTATTAAATGCATTGAACGCTACGCGCGAGTTGGGTAAAGCGAAATCCGTTACAAGAGATGCCTCACACAAACTACATGCACATACGACATTAAAAGGCTCCGAAACCGATCTCAACACAACGGTTCGTAGCCGTAGAAATAAGCAAGAAAAATTGGCTGACACCAAGCACGCTCTTTTTATCTGTTTAGGTTTCATTCAAGAATCGATTCCGATGTCGATGTGTGCGTTTTTTAATTTGGCCTGTGTGTATGTTATCACGCAAAAACTAAGAACTCGTGCCCCGGCTAACCTTTGGGGCCCCAGTTAAAATTGTGGACTGGACGAAGTGATGGTGGAAAGGCAAGCTGTTGAAGGGTTTGGGTCAAATTTGGAAGGGTCGACGGAAAGGAAATATCGATATGAATGATCGCGTAACATTTGAACTAATTAAGCTATCGGCAAAGTCCGGCCCACCACAATATGCAGTCAGGCCCGAGAAAATATTTGCGCGATTTTGAAAGATAGGAAGATCCTATTCATTAAAAATTAACTGAACATATTTTAATATGACAATTCATATCGTTGAACTATTCCAAATTTGATCACCATAACATGGATTGTCGGACCAATCAATATGGTCAAATTTGAGGAGAAATTAGAAAATAGAAACGAATAATTCCATAAAAACCTAACTGTTGATTTTACGAGAACAATGGTTACACTCTATTGCTTTTTAAGGATGCAACGATTTTCTTGGAGCTTTTTTTTAAAGAAATGCACTATCAATTCGTCTGATCTGGCCTTACTTGTCAGTGGCCTCATAATAGTACTGAACGATTGTACGTTTGTCTCGATATTTTTTCAGTTGTTAACTATTTTGTGCCATCTTCAGAAATATCCTAGAAAACAATTTGAAACATGGAAGGAAGGGTACGTTAAGAAGCGATATTGCGATTTTGCTTTATTGTTTTGAACTTTTTATGACTTTTGCACACTATGCTGCAGACTCTTAATTGAAGAATCTTTACAATCAATTTTGGTTATTGTAATTTAATAAAATGAATTTGAAACTTGCTTGGATGATATAATAATGTAAGAAAACCAATAACCAATCGCATTGTTTAATAACATAAATATCATATCATTTTGTGTATTAACTGTAATAATATAATAAAGTATGTATAAAACAAATGCATTCTCCTGGCCCTCACCGCTCGATCATTTAGAAAGCAGCTGATCTAAAGCAGTGGTCTCCAACCTGTGGTCCGTGGATTACTTGAGACAAACATACTGCAATACAAGGTATTTCCAGTTACTTTCGAATGAAAATATTGTTTTTCCAGCGTGCAAGAAGTTATCGCTTTGACCGATTGAAAATGAAGTGGCCGTAATTCGAAGACAGACGGTACTTCAGTATTCATTGTAAAGGTAAACCAACGTAAAAGCAAAATATTGTTTTCATGTTATGCTCACGATGACGATTTTAAATCAAATCGTTCGTATTATGAAACACGTGCTGGAAATTGTAAAGTAGGAAAGAAAATATCGTTTAGAACCATCGTTCTTGTCCATAAAAGACAAACGTAACTAGCTTAGCGAAAACGATAACTTTCCGACCTTTAACCTCTATTGAGTATAGATAAAACCAACAACAACGATCATGGCAGGTCAGATTTGTTCGGATTGTCAGGATAGGACTAAGCCCATCCATCATCTATCGACTTCTCATTTAAGGAGTTTACTTATGTCCTCCTACCCAAGGTAAGCCCTCTAAACTCCAACGTCCTACAGGTTTTTATGATCGCCTAGACCAGGGGTCTCCAAACTTTTCAGTTCGCGGGCCGCATTTCTTCGTAAATATCGTTGTTGAGGGCCATTTACGCGTTACTTTTGGTAATGAGAACGTTTAAATCTTGTTTTGACAAGAAAATACTTAATAAATATTTTAAAGTTCTGCATTTTTCTTTTATAGTAACTTGATTCTTGTCTTGGTTTAGTAAAAATTTAAAAAATGATGGAAACTGTCAAACATATATGATATTTACATTATCCTTTACAACATCATCACGGGCCGCATTATAGGCTCTCGAGGGCCGCATGCGGCCCGCGGGCCGTAGTTTGGAGACCCCTGGCCTAGACGATCAAGTGTCGAAAGTCCGCTTCGAAACAGTATCCACAGTACCCAAAATTTTAACATACCACAAAGCCTTTCTGATATTAATGATTGTTAAGTCATTACTATCGATTGAAAATTGGCGAAAAAAAGTATTAAAATTGGGGTTTTTACTGATGCGCGGGTGGCAGTCCATTCTGCTTATGTTCATCTCTGTTTCATAAAGTTTTATACAGATGTGAATTGTATTTTGTCGAAAGAAGTTTGTTGATTTGGTATAATGGGTATTTGGCCGAATACGCACCTAAAATTTATCGGGGTGTCTGTAAGCGGTTACCAAATCAAATTTTTGTTCATCACGAGCAAGTGGGCTTCGCAGTATGTTTTCCTTTGAAGCTCAGACATGTCGTTTTGGTAGAATAAATAGCTGCATTTTCAGTAATTTGTTTTACTGATATTCAGTACCATGTATTACTTAATAGCTTTCAGTAAAACATGTAACTGCAGCAAACTTATACAATTTGCAGTGTATGATTCGTACACCAAACCCCCCCCCCCCCCGCGATGGATTTGGTGAAGGGGCCCCGTCTACCATAACGCCTAGGGCCTCGGAGAGGCTTGACCCGCCACTGCTTTGGATGTACAATAAGTTCATGCACACCGTGAATTTGTGTATATTCGTTCTCTTCCTTGAGGTTCGACTTTCCAAGATGAACAGATATCAAGTTTGTTGGTAATATTCCGCTCGATGTGTAGATGCAGTGAGCCGCTGGATGTGGGAAAACGAGAAGATTGAATCTTTAAATAAACTTATACAGAATGGCCGGTAGCAGATTCAGATTTAGCATATATACTGAAGCGACGAAATGAGATAACAGGATAGTTAATGTGCTCAAATTATTAAATGAAACAGAGTAAAATAATGTACAGTAAAATACAAGTAGTCGCGGATTATTAGGCAGATATGCACAACTTCTACTTACCAGTGAGAATAGTGTTCTCGTCAATAACCGCTCCACCGCAAGCGTACTCATTCTGCTCACCCTTTCGATGAAAGATCGCTGCATGCCACGGCCAGTGACCGGCTTTAGCATCAATGCCATTATGTATAAGGTATGCCGATTTCACCTTGCGTCTACCACACGTTAACCGATTCTCTTGAGCAACCGTTTGATAGGTCACCCACAACAAACCGTAGAGTAATGCTACCTTTTTTACAAATTAAACATATTCTCTAAAGGAATGTGTACTCGTATGTACCAATGCAAATATACGTCTATGTTCAACCGCTTCTAAACAGTGTGTATTTCTCTACAACAAAACGACCGACCGAGACCCACCCAGCCACTAAAACAAGTTCCATGTCACAGATCGTAAATCCGGAATCGGCTAGATGTGGCAACAGGTTTTCAATAAAATACATTTACACATTTCGCTTCTCTTCTTTGTCATTAGTTTCTCTTTTTCGGTGGTTTATTTCCTTATCTTTTTAGCGTGTTCTATGTTGCCAGAACGCAGGGCAACGCAGACCATGCTGGTCATGCTGAATCTTATTTTTTACCATTCGATGTATCGGCATTCATGCCCTGGTCAGGTTGGCATCATACTTAAAGGTATATTTGGACGGACCTGCTGGTCTACTGGATGGATGCACTCTTAAAATGCGGGACGAGCTTGATTTAGAACATGAGTAAATGTACTCAGGTGCGTCCTGTTGTTGTATTCATTAGGTGCGGCGGCTCTTATAAGGCCGAACGAAATCGATTTCCAGCGGGGTCGTCATAACAGTATAATGGTTACACCAATAAGAAGAAGAACTTGAAAACCATTCGAACAATCTTGTAAACAGTACATTCTGAAGAAGATGTTGATTATAGCTACTCATTTCGACACACAAAAGGAACCTTATAAAAAAAATATCCGTTTTCTTTCGGTATACGTGTGAATTGCAAAGAAACTGTAGTAAAATGTGCCATGCATTTCTATTGTTGTGCATTAAACCTAGCATGTTGATTAGTAAAATAGCAGTGTTTCCCTCAAATCGTATGGCAATCCAAATGGATTGGAAACTTTTTCCACCTCTTCCATATTATCTATTATCCAATCCAGATGACGCTCTGTGTCCATGTACACTACTGGATAGTGTAGCTCACACAGTAATGGCTTGATCTGAAGTATGCCTCGCAGAAAGTGTCTCTCGCCCGAACTGGTCTGTTGAATTGTCTGCAGCGACGAACCAATCAGCAAACCGAAACATTGCTTGTTTGGTGATAGTTTAAACGAAAAACATATCTTGCTATTGTCAATCGCAAAGTTGACTGCCAAATCATTCCAACGTTTTTGACACTCGGACGATTCAACGTACCGCTCACCTGGGTTGGGATTGAGCAAGTAAGCAGTTCCTGCGTTTACTTCAATGGTAGCCAACCTGGATGTTTCATAGCTGCGTACCTCGTCCAGCACGGGAAGACAGATCGGTTTGACATTTGGGTCAGATGTATCCAACGCCCTGGCAAGATGAATTAACGCAATATCGTTTCGATGATTAACACTATCGTACTGTGGGTGGATGATGACCTGGCGCACTGGTATCCATTTGGAAGGATCGTCTAGACATGTTGCTGATTGAATGCATCCCCAACGAGTTTTACCATCCAGTAGTATAGAGTGTCTAAAATTTACGAAGCAAATAATATCACTGGTTAGTATACTACCAGCAAATCAAATCAACCGTACGAGGATCACTTACTCCTTACTATTGTCGCTGAAACATGCCGCCAAACTCACAGCATACCATTCGCTTATTAGCGTGACTACACATCTTTTCGGTGTTTTATTGGTCGCATTAGAATATAAGAAACCCAACCACGGGATAGTTGGATAACTATTGGACGATTCATTCGCAGAGGGCATGATTCCACAGTTGCTGAAATTGACCATTTTTCTCTTGGAAGCGTTCTGTATTGGTGGCAAATTGATACGCCTATCCGTGGCCTTGATCAAATCGGCCTTCGATTGTGCGTTGAGCTCTTTGGCCTTTATGTTGTCCACAATCCAGTCGAGAAACCGATCAACATTGGTGAACAGCTCCGGTAGGTACGGTAGCTCGTTCGGAAGATTGTTGCGTAGGTTGATGCCGCGCAGAAAAACTCGCTGATCCTCATCTCTACTGAAATGCAATCGGGCTTGCAGTGGCGCACCTGCATTCAGTAGTAGCGACTGTATACGATTGTCCTCATCAACTGCACACCAGGGCACGGCTTGCTTCGAGGTCAGAAACCCTTCCAGTGCCAGTTGCCGTTGACAGGTGGTTGTATGGAGTACCGTCAGTGGTTTAATTTTCATAACATGTAACTCATTCGATGCAACAACTACCTCAATCGGTTTTTGGTTCTGCAGTTCGCTGAGGAATGGCATGCAGATGGGTCTGATGCTTGGATTGAGAAGGTTTGCCGGTTCGGCAAGCTCGACCAGCGCGATATTATAACTGAGCGGATCTTCTGCATAGTTCGGATGAACGATTATTCTCCGAATTGCTGCCTCAACTGCCCGAAAGCAAGTGTCGCCGGCACACCGTTGCTGAAATATATAGTTAAACTGTCCAAGGACAACCGAGCGCCTGTGGAATGGAATGGAAAGAAAGGTATTGAGCGTGTACTTTTGAAGATACGAAATGGAAAGTTGTGCTTACCACCATGCCTTTTGTTGCACTAGATGAGCGTTTGTCAGAAAGTACCGTTCGCTTATCAACACTCCTACACTATCGATGGGCGGTAAAGTGTCGAAACCTAAAATGTTCTCTGCTCGGATTATCGAAACCAACCACGGAAAGATGGTAAATCGGCCTGCCGGTCCATTAATGAATTCCGGTATTCCGCAGGTGTTCATGTTGAATAGACGAAGCTTTTCGTTCCCTGACTCCTGCTGCTTTTTCTTCCATTGAAGTTGTAGCGACTGATTTTCTGGTAAACTTTCTATTCCGGAAGTTTCCTCCGGATCGTTGTACCGCATGTTGTACAGTATCCAGTCGATATACGCTTCGATATTGTTGTAAACGGGCGGGTCTTGCGAACGACAGGCCAGCCCAATCAGCTCGTATCCCCGTAGAAAGTATCGCTCCGAATTGTTGAATATCTTCATTTCATGGAGCGATGCGCCCGGAAACAGAGGAATGCAATTTTTATCATCCTGCTTACTCGCAATTGCTGCACAGAGCAGTTTGTTTTCCAGAACCAACTCAATCTTCCGTTCGGCGTACTGTCCAGCACACTGCACAGAGTTCACATAATCAACGCGAATGTTTTTGGTAGAATATTCTGCCGTTGAAAATGACGCTACCGATAAGTGTGTATTTGCGTTCGTTCTAAGCTCGGGCGTAACAGGCAGGCAGATGGGCTTTACATTCGGCTGGGTTGTATCGGCTGGACTCAGCAGCTCAATCAACGCGATATTGTCCGCAAAATTGTTTGTACCGAATTTTGGGTGGCGTACAACTCGTTGAATTCGACGTGTCTGTGAGGGATGCGAACAAACGGTCGACTCATTCCGATAGAAACATTCCACTTTGGGGTATTCCCGATTGCTACCTAGCACAACGAAAGCTCTGTTGGTGAAAAAGAACTCATCAATTTAGTGTTTCCTAAGGGTAACAGTAAAGCAACACTTACTCAACTCCATCGTTCGAAAAGCAATCCGCTAGCCCGACAGCGTACCATTCGCTGATGAGCGTTACAATACATCTGAATTTAGCTTCGTTCGGAGCTTTGACAAAACCAAGCCAGGGCAGTGTCCATCCAGCCCTATCGTTGAGAACAGTTGAAGATTTCACACCGCACGTTTTGAAGTTGAACAGTCGTAGCTTCTCCGCATAGTCTATGTCCAGCACGTCATTCTCGAATGATAGCACTCGCTGATCAATGTACTGGGAAATCCATACTAGGTACTGGGCCACATCGGTATAGGCGGTGTACTTGAGTGGATCACACAGTCCAGTGTTTCCACGCAGCGGAGTAAAGGATACCAGGCCCCTCACGAACCATTTACCGGAGATTTCAAAGAACATGCCACCACCACTATCTCCGTTGCACGCGCTCGCCCCCATCTGCCCTTTGCCGCAAAACATGTTCGACGTCAGAACAATTCCGAACGCTGTACGATCACTTGCAATGCACGTCAACGGATCGACCACACCAACCAACGCCTGTTTCAGTTGATCCGATACAATATCATGCTCGTTTTTGCCGAATCCAACGATCGTTCCGTTTCGGCCCACAATCAAATCTAGCTTGTTGTCCATAGTCCACAGGCAGACGGGCTGCACGTACTTATTCATCGTTATGTTGGAGTTCAGTTTTATTAGGGCAATGTCATTGTTGAAGCTGTTACTGCTAAACCCCGGATGAACTATTATTTCCTGCACACCAAGCGTCTGCGTGTATTCACTTGCTTCCTTAAGATGAATTCGTCCCACGTGTACTGACACACGAGCTGCAGAGATCACACTTCTGCGACCATGCACACAGTGTGATGCTTATAGCAAATAATCAAACGATTTCGGTGAGTTCTCGTGAAATGGTAGGTATATTTTATACGCATCTTACCTGTTAGAATAGTGTTCTGATCAAGGATGGAGCCCCCGCAGGCGTAATCCATCCTTCCGGCCGTTTGATGAAAGATCGCCGCATGCCATGGCCAGTGGCCAGCCTTCGCGTCGATACCATTGTGAATAAAGTATACCGACTTCACCTTGCGTCTGCCACAGGTTATCTGATTCTCTTGTGCTCGTGTTTTAGACAGCAAATACAGAAACCCAAACAAGAGAAGAAACCTTTTCAGCGAACAATGCATGATAATAAAATAAATTTTATAAATTGCACTCAAAAACTCTAAAATATTTGGCGAACTGAAGGTGCCAGGCTGCACAGCACCGTCACAAAGCTGTAAATGAATACTGTTCGCTTCTTTGCCGATGGCTAGAGAATGCGATGAAAGAATAAACCTAATGTGCTATCTTGCTTGAAAGCTCGAACCAATGTTGCGTGAATGTTTCATTTTGTTAGAATTAAAAACAGGTTTTTAATCGAATCAAATGTTTGGGTCTGTGAATTTTTAGCGCGACCGCCAGAAACAGTCTATCAAGAAACAAACTATGAAGCTTCCGCGAGAAGAGCAACTGTACGATCGCTTGTGGTTATCAGCACATAAGCATCATCAGTGGTTTGACAACATAGCGACTAGGAAGAATGTACCGGACAGCAGCAAACCAGTTTGTTTTTTTTCTTCTTCAGATTTCTCTCTTCTTGAGGGTTGGGTTGGCCTTATAGTAAACATGAGTAACTTTGCGACTCTTTTGAACCTGCTTTTGAAACACATTCGCCATGGTATTGCTTTTTTGCAGCCAAATTAAAATGCTTAAAACCACTTTTCAACTGAATTTATGATTACCCAAGTGGGTGAGTATTCAAAGTGGGATAAACAAAGTTGAATAGCAATGGGTTTCTTCTTCTTTGGTTCAACAACCGTTGTCGGTCAAGGCCTGCCTGTACCCACTTGTGGGCTTGGCTTTCAGTAACTTATGGATTCCCCCCATAGCAGGATAGTCAGTCCTACGTATCGGGGCACGGTCCATTTGGGGCTTGACCCATGACGGGCTTGTTGTTAACACTCTGGGCGCTGTGTGGCTCGCTTTGGAATCACAGCTTTGTTCACTCCCCTTCTTTGTGATTGGTCTCTCAGCAACTCTCAGCAGAGCGCATTGCAGCGGGAAGAAAGAGAGAGCGCATATTGCAGAAGCAGCATCGTACGTGAGGATCGGAAAGAGAGTGAACGATCGTAAGCCAATGAAACGCTCTCATCGCTCTCTTATCTTTTACTGTTTTCTCCGCAGAAAGCTGATGCAAAATGCCAGCGCCCAGAGTGTTAAGTCGTACGAGTTGACGGCTGTACGACGAGACTGGCTTGGGTTTACAAACGCTAAATTCCAAAACTTCAGTAAATGTATCTTTTTTTTCTTTTTTATAGAGCTTTTTTGAGCTGAGCTGCTTTTTTTTGCGGTTTTTTACAAAGCTTTTTTTGTGATTACGGCACGTCCCCATGTAATTCGGTCGGTTTTGAAAAACCTCTGACGATCATTCCGTTACAGTGGGAGTGGAAGTCAGAAACAACTCGTATTTGAAGTCCATACAAATCGGACAGGCTTGGGATGGCGTTTTCAGTTCTGATGAAAAATATGACGTATCGATTAAAACACAGCTCTAAAGTTAATAACCCGTACGGTTTCCATGCATTTATACCAAAATAGATCGTTGTCAAGAAATTTCCATTCATTTTGATTGTTCACTTTCCAACAGGAAAGGTGAAAAAGGATTTTGTTTTATTTTTCACTAAAATATAGAACCTTTCGTAGATCAAACGGTAGTTTTTCTGGCTCCTCCATAGTTTCCATTATCCAATCCATATACCCATCTGTGTTTGTGTAAACTGTAGGATAGTAGAGACTGCAAAATTCGGGAAAGATCACTTGAAATCCGCGCAGAAAGTGTCTTTCACTCGATTCTAGTCTTTGCAATGAGTGAAGCGATGCACCAACGAATACACGAACACATTCTTCATCGATCGTACGTCTCTTAATCACACAATGCTTCGACTCATCGATTGTAAATTTAACTTTCAAACCTTGCCACCGTTTTTTACATTCCGTCAGATGTATATATCTGTCATCAACGTTGAGCAGTTTTATTTGATTATTCGAGTAATCTCCAATATCCAAAACCAAGCTCGATGTATCATAACTACGTATTTCATCAATAATCGGCAAGCAGATGGGCTTCACATTTGGTTGAGATGTATCCACAGGAGTAGCAAGCTTAGCCATCGCAATATCGTTGCCATAGTTGGTTCGGTTGTATCGTGGATGTAAGAAGATCCTTTGGGTTGCAACGCTTTGCTTAGGAAGAGGACAAGATGCAGAGTCATTTGTCTTAAAACATTCTATTGTAAAAGGGTTTTCTTTAGGAAATCCAAATTCTATTACATATCTGAAAAAATACATATAATTGATATGATATCAAACTATATATGTGACTGTACTTACTCTGGGTTAATATCACTGAAACAATATCCTGAACCAACAACGTATCGGTCGCTAATGAGTGTTGCCAAACATCTGCTTAGGTTGAAAAACGGTGCATTGGAGAATACATTCCCCATCCACGGCATTGGATAGCTGCTTGATGATTCCCCACATGTGTTAAAGTTAAACAATGCCCTCTTGGAAGCATGCTGAACTGGGCTCAAATGCACCCGTTCATTCTTGCTTGTGCTGATGAATGAAGTTTGGCGCCATTTTACCCGCATGCTCTCCACTATCCAGTCAAGTGCTTCCTTGGTAACACTCTCAAACAGGTAGGGACCATACTTCAAAGGCAAAAGACTATATTGACCATATACATTTTCGATATCCATCCCGTACAGAAAGTAGCGCGTGCTTTCTCCGTAGCGTATCGGCTTCTGCATCGGACTGCCCAGCATGCTATATAATGGTATTTTTCGAAGCTTTTCCGCCTCGATTGCACACGTATAGTTCTCATTGTGGCTATGAAAATGTTTTTCTAGTAAAAATCGTTGTTGGCAATTCCGGTCATCAACCGTCGTTAACTTTTTACTTTCAATCTTATACGAATCGCCCTTGGACGATATTAACACTTCTGTCTGATTGTGCCTATGCAGCTGGTCCATGAACGGCAAACAGATGGGTTTGACAAATTTGTCGTCAAGATTCGGCGGTTCGAGTAGCTCTATTAATGCAAACCCGTATCTTAGATGTTCAGGAGGGAAGATAACATTTTCGATTTCTACCACCTGGTGTGTTTCTCTACATATGTTATCGTAGCAGTCACCGGAATCATCCGAATTATACTGACCTAGTAAGAGAAACCGCCTAGGAGGTGAACGGAAGGAGAAATTATTGAAAATTGATCACTTACACACAACACAAATTCACTTACCAATGTACATCGTTATGAAAACTTCTATACGGGGCCAATGCATACCATTTGCTTATGAGCACTACTAAACTATTGATGGAAGGATATGTATCTTCATGATTTTTGGCATCCAGAAGGAACCCGACCCATGGAAAGGCATTTATCGTATTGGACAGCGCATTGGGTGTGCCACAGGTATCCATATCAAAAAGACCCAACTTTTCCTTTCCAGGTTGCTGCTGCAACATGCTCCACTCCTTTCTGAGTGTTTTTTGAAGTATGTTAACAGCTGAATTACCATCCAACTCTTCTAGAACGTTGTATTTCATGTTGTACAGTATCCAGTCAATGTATCGTTCGATATTGATGTACATTGGTGATGCAGATTCAAAATCACATGCCCGTCCGTGGAGCTCGAATCCACGCAGAAAGTATTGCTCCTTGCCCCCGACCATCTTCATTTCCTGGAGCGGTGATCCCTCTATAAGTGCATTGCAATTTTGTTCGTCCTGCTTGCTCGCTATTTCTGCACAGAGTCTATTGTTTCCCAGATTCAACGTGATATTCTGTTTTGTGTACTGTTTCATACACTCAGCAGACTCTAGATAGCGGACGGGCATGTTTTTGTAGTAATGCTCATCAGTCGTTGAATCCGTTGCTACGTGTAAGTTTGTCTTTGCGTTCGTTCTAAGCTCAGCCGTTACAGACAGGCAGATAGGCTTCACGTACGGCAGTGTGGTGTCTGCTGGGGCCAGCAGCTTGATAAGAGCAATATTATCCTCAATATTGCTGGGACTGAAATTCGGATGCACAATGATCCTTCGAATAGGCCTTTTATGGGGGCGATGGACACAGGTGATGGCAGTAGCGTGAGGAGCAGAGCTAACTATACAACTTGAGTTAGGGTATACGTTTCCAACATCTAGAATAATGAAAGCTCTTGGTGTTGGAAAAAAATGAAATTTAATTTTTAAAATAACCTCTTTTCTAAACAAAACTATAATACTTACTCATCGCCGTCATTCCTGAAACAATGAGCAGGTCCTACTGCATACCATTCGCTTATGAGTGTAACAACACATCTATATTCATTGGTATTCTGCGGTGTGACAAACCCAAGCCAGGGCAGTTTCCATTTAGTAGTACCATCTATAGCATCTATGGCCGATATTACACCGCATGTCTTGAAGTTGAATAATCGTAATTTTTCTTCATAGTCTATATCCAGCACATCGCTTTCGAAGGACAGCACTCGCTGATCAATATACTTCTTAATCCATTCTAGGTACTTGGCCACATCGGTATACGCCGTGTACTTGAGTGGATCACACAGTCCGGTATTTCCACGCAGAGGAGTGAAAGACACCAAGCCCCTCACGAACCATTTGCCACCGACTTCAAAGAACATGCCGCCACCGCTATCTCCATTGCACGCTCCCACACCCATCTGTCCTTTCCCACAGAACATATCCGACGTCAGCACAGGTCCAAATGCTGCACGATCACTTGCAATGCACGTCAACGGATCGATCACACCAATCAATGCTTGTTTCAGTTGATCCGACACAACATCCTGCTCGTTCAATCCGAATCCAACGATCGTTCCGTTTTTGCCTACGATCATTTCCTGATTGCTGTCCATGGTCCACAAACACACGGGTTGCACGTACTTGTTCATTGTAACGTTAGAGTTAAGTTTGATCAACGCAATATCATTGTTAAAGCTGTTACTGCTAAACTCCGGATGAAGTATAATCTCCTGCACACCGTGTATTTGCGTATATTCACTTGCTTCTTTCAGATGAATTTGTCCCACGTGTACTGACACGTGAGCTGCAGATATCAAACTTCTATGTGTATGCACGCAATGGGATGCTTGTAAAAAAATAATAAAACAACATAAACTGTAAGTTTCAATAAAATCTAGAATATTTTGTTTTATGAAGTACCTGTGAGAATAGTATTCTGATCTAGTATGGATCCACCGCATTGATATTCTTCTTGCCCGCCATTTCCATGAAAGATTGCTGCATGCCACGGCCAGTGACCGGCCTTCGCGTCTACTCCTTGATGAATAAGGTAAACTGACTTCACCTTACGTCTACCACAAGATAAATAATCCTCTTCTTGTCCACATGCATGCGACATGAAACACAGAAACGCACATACTACAAGAAACCGTTTCAGTGAACAATACATTATTACACAGAAAATCACCCAAAACTTCGCACAACAACTGGATTGTAACTTAAGAAAAGACGGACACTAAACCGCACTCTGCCGTGGCAAGGAAGTTAGTGATCTGATTTTGCCACTATCGGCGGAGAAGACGAAATAATAAAGCAATAGTGAGATCTAATGTTTTGTGGATGTTGGATTTGGGGAAACCCCCAAAACTGGTTCCTAATCGAAACATAAAGTTCTGGCTTGTGAATCTTCATCGCGCTCGGCCAAATCAATGTTGGGTTATGCAAATTTGGAAGCTTACGCGTGAATAGTGAGTACCGGTTTGGCTGCATGTGGTCGATAGCGTGCAAGCAAAAGCAGAGGCTCGACAACCTATTAAACAGGTATCTCAATATTAATGAACGATTTTTTCTCCATAATGGTTCATCACCATCTGCTAACATATGTGTTCGTCAAGTTCTTCTTCGCTTATTTTTAAAACGTGTTTTCTGAAACGCGGCAACGATAATCTTTGGCCCTCGAACGGTCCGTATTCGGGAGCGCATAAATAAGAACACCGAAAAAAGAAGCTCAGAGATGAGATGCCACTGATCTGAGTGACCGGCGCAAGACCGTCGTGGCCGAGGGGACAAAAAGATAAAAACCGGGCCGGGATTTAACTCGTGAAGGTCTCGAATACCGTACGAAAAAACGCCTAAGATCGGTACGTTCGAGACCACAGCGAATCGATAAAACTGGCCCGCTAAAATCGACCAGCTCAAAACCGGTCCACGCACGGTGAAACTGCTAGGGCACGGGGAGCCCAGAGCCTAGGGAAAGGGGAAACAATCAAACATCTTATCAACGACCGTTTGATTCTTCTTCCCCAAAATGCGTTCGATTGGCCCACGATAGACCAAATCGTGCGGTTTGGTCGTCTAATGAATGAAGGGGTAAAGGCATCGTTTTATTGCCTACCCCCCTCTATCCCCATAACTCTCTCTCTCTCTTTCTCTCTCACTCATTGCATTCGGGACCGGTATCGTCGTTTGTTATCAAACCGTAGCCAAGCAGGTGGCAGCATTCAGCGAAACAAGGGTGCATGAGTTTGATAACGCAATTTGATAGAATTCGTGGATGATGAGCGGAGAGGAAGGTAGATGGTTGTGATTGATTTTAAAATTAGAATGAGCAGCTTGATGAAGTAGCTTGGTTCGATTCCGGTTTCAAGCACAGCAAATAAAAGGCGTATAATCATTAGTTAGAGCTCGTAGGTCGTGTAAAACAGCATGGCCTAGGAATTCCTTTGCTCGAATTTAATCTGTTGCATTGCAGACTAAAAAATGCGCCATAACTCACACTATGACCGCACAACGACCTGTTGCTTTCCTTTGAAGACTTTCAAGGCTTCAAGTTCAATGTAAAACTCTCATGTTGCCGAACACACGCCAAAGATCTGCAGGAATCGCTCTGAAGTGTGAGATCGTGCCGTCTGAGGCATAAATCTCATACATTGCGGAAGACGTTTGAAGTGTTACCACCGCAATGAAGCAACTCAGGGCCGAAGATATGAACCAAAACAATAACCGATCGGCTGACACGTACTTTGGCGCTTGCATACATCATTCGAACGATGCGACGGAACGCCGCGCACATGATGCTCGCGTAACGAAAGCCCTATTGCCTATACTGCTGCCAAGCATTTAGTGTTGCTCGTACCGGCCAAAAAGGTACAACCGGTAAACAAGAAGCGGACGCCTGGTGGTTGGCTTGCCGGAACTGTCAAACACACTGTCAGGTACGCGCGGTTGCTGGCGGGGGTAGAAAACTATTGGTTACCGTTGCTTAGTGACCACGGGCAATGTACCACCTAGCTGGAATGCGTTGTTTGTTTCTACCGTACGTCTCCCAGGTCAGTCTTGGCAAGCAGTTCGGTGTGGGCTGACGGGCAGATTTGGTTGGGGTCCTTTTTGGTGAAATGTCTGTCATTTTTTTCGGTCTATAATTACTTGAAAAGAACCCAAATTTACGTTGATCTAAATTGTGCCGTGTTTCAAATTGTTCGAACGAGGGTTTGGTTTACTTCTTCTAAATGGCGAAGAAGGGAGGAGTTCAGCAACTCCAGACAGAAATCAACACCGATGATGAGTTTGAAAAATTTCTCGAGCGTGATGGACTTTTGGGTAAGTGTGTATGGCCTGAGCAAGAGGTCCTATTCAAGACAGTGCTGAGGCTTTGCTTATTCAACTATTCTATTCTATCTCACAGTTTTGGATGTGTACACGGAATGGTGTGGACCGTGCGTGGGCATGATTGGAAGTCTGAAGAAAATCAAGCTGGAACTCGGCGGTGATAATTTGCAGCTCGCTATCGTACGTTGAGGCGGTGTAAACATACCTATACAAGTACCTTTAAATACCACAGTACACGATTATATTTATCTTTTCTTTTTTTTCTAGTGTAAATCAGATGAAATCGGTGCCCTGAAGCGCTTCCGGAACAAAAGTGAACCCACGTGGCTGTTTGCTTCGGTGAGTAGTTTGATGATTTGATTTGAATTTAACAATCAGTGTATGCCGTTCGTATTGAGTTACACGACCAGTGCGGAGCGTATTCCTCAGATGGTTGCATGTTAAAACGCCATCCAAAGGTACCATTCATGACAAACACCACAGTGTTCGCAATGAGAAATTCATCGTTTAAAGTATGACCATTTACCAGCACACCCATAAAAGCTCAGTATCAGGGAGCTCTGCTTAAAGCGAATCCTGCGAGCCCACTTCACCTTTCGGCTGAATGTTAAGCAGACAGTAAACCAAAAACACACAACTTCCACCAAAAGCTAACAAATCAGCAATGACAGGTTTATGAAAATGAGCAGCTCCGATCGAAGGCAATTTATTGCGACAGTTCGATATGCGATACAACTGTTCTATAGAGAGAAAGAGATAGAAAGAGAAAGCGAGTTGACAACATTACAGCACAGCCCTGTAACCGGGGGAAGGGGGGGGGGGGGGCAAAGAAATGCATTTAAAGACTAGTTGATGGTTTAACCACAGCACGCCATCGGTTGCCAAAGGCGTCCACCATGTAGAAATGGATCCTAAATGGTGAACAGTTTCTTACAGGTACAAGCATCATTTGTGACTAAAAGTACAAGAATTTAAGCTTCTCTTTTTTAAGTTACATACTTTGAAGTCAATTCCATTTCCATTATTTTTAAGTCCACATCACTAATAATCAGTTTTAGTTAAATATATTTTATGTAAAAACTACTATATGCTTATAACAACATCACCCACTGTACCTGCTGCTAACAAATCGGATCGGGTGGTGTGCTGCAAAAAGTTTTTTTTCCCGTCATCAACGTTTAGATTTTGACCCGATTTAACTTTTGCAGCCCATTACATGCGGCCCAGCAGCTCGATTTGTGTGTTGAGCAATTTCAACAATGAAAGTTGAAGGTTATTCGTGTCCGTATAAGGCAGTGTTGACTATCTGTCATGTCGGTTGTTGGATGAAAAAAAAATTGCAACAAATTTGCGTTTTAATTGCGGCACGAACATGGTGCAAGAAAATTACAATTTAACTTAACAGACCTGATAGCGGTGCATAGGGACGAAGGGTGTAGAGATTGATTCTATTTTTACCACCCCACAAAACACCAAAAAGCAGAATCCATTTTGTACCGCTTTCTGCAAACAAATCGTTTCAATTTTTATCGAAATTGGTCACGCAGCCACAGGGGCACCGTTTGCCTGCGGCTGCATGACTGGGTGCGGAAAGTTGTCAATACTAATCGATACCGACACCGGCGGTCGGTCGTACCGTGGGGAAAGTAAATATTTCCACCCAACTCCCCCTCAGCTGAGCGCGTACGAGGAACAACATAAAAGAACGTTTACGACATGCCCATAAACAGAGAGGACGGACGCATTCCCAGGAAGCGAGAAATTCGTTCCTTGAGCGGGGGACAGCGTGACAATATCCTTTTTTTCGGCCTGCCAATCATTCTTGTGTGCACCAAGGCCGAAGACCGCTCTGGTGTGTAAACTAATAAAGAAGAAAAGTTCAATTAAATCAACGCAATAACGCGTGCGCTTGGGGCCACGTTACAGCATTCTCGCACATAAAACATATCGTAAATGACCGCAGCATTGCAATGTTTGAATTTCATTTCCGTTAAGGGCGCCTATTTTGTGGCTAGAAGAGAAAACAACGCGTCAGCGCGTGTGTGTTTTGTAATGTTCTTGTAGAACTGTTTTGAGCGCCAAAGATTGAGCTGACTATTTCATTCGCAAACGCTTCTCTCTCACAGCACGGCAAGATCGTAAACCTGATGTTCGGTACCAATGTGCCGAAGCTGATCAATCTCATCACCGAAGAGCTGGACATCGAGCTGAAGTGCCGGGCGGGCGAGCTGGAGCGCACCTACTACGAGCTGTGGGAGCTAACGCCCGAGGAGCAGGCGCGGGAGGACGTGCGCCAGGAGCGGGAGGAGGAGGTGGCCCGCATCGAGAAGGAAGCGGCCGCCAAGAAGCGGCTCGACTACATCACGCACGTGACGGACGAGATCATGGGCAACATTCCGGACATGGGCATCACGCTGTTTATGCCGCACGTGCACAAGGACGTGTTCAAGAAGCTGCACGATCACGCCGAAAAGCACGACCTGCACATGAAGGAGAAGCGGCTGGTGCACCTGAACCCGAAGATGCTCGAGGTGCTGCACTTTGAGTGCGAAAACCGGCTCGCGGACGATGTGTTTGAGCAGATCTACTACAAGGACATCCAGGCGTACGTGTGGAAGCTTACCGAGGGCGAGACGCGCTCGCCGGAGGAGGTGATCGGGGCGTTCGTGAAGATCATCACCGAGCCGGTCGAGGTGCTGGACGCGGACGGCAACGTGGAGAAGGTGATTCCGCGCATGATCGAGCCGCTCGAGATGCTGTACAGCGCGAACGACGGCACGTGGAAGATGGTGTCGAAGCTGCCGCCCCAGAAGAGTGCCAGCTCGATCGCGACCACCAACTCGTCCGATTCGTCCCAGAACGTGTCGAAGGAAACGTTCGACGAGGAGGCGTGCCCCCGGCTGATCATACCGGGCGTGTGGACGCCAACGAACCGGCGTGCAAATGCGGCTCTATTCTATCTCCTGTTCCGGCATGTGAGTAATCGAAAAGGGTTTGGTTTACTTAATTTCACTTGTACATAATGGTTCCTGTTGTCTTTTCTAACCCGTCGACGCGTAGCTAACGGAGCACTTCCTTCCACCGGATCCGGTACCGGAACCGCCCCACATTTGCATGGTGTTTGACGCGTACAAGAAGCGGGACGTGCTCGAGGTGGCCATGAACGAGAAGTACAAAACGCAGGTGATGGCGTTCGGGTACTTCAGTACCGGCGATCCAAAGACGGCCGAACTTATCGCCAAAACCACCGAACGCTACACGACCAAACGCCCCAACGTGAACGACAAGCTGATCATGAAGGTGTCCAAAGCGACCAGCCACGCGATGCTTGCGCTTACCGCGATGGGTCCGTGCTACGTCAGCCAAAATGCCGTCGAGGGGCAGGAGGAGTGTGCGGCACTGTTTCCCCCCAACTACAACTTCGTCGAGGAGGAGAACGAAACGGGCGAGGTGGAGAAGAAGAAGCACAAGAAGAAACGGCGCGGCAAGAAGAGCGACACGTCGGTATCGTCGGCGACAGATTCGGCCATTTCGACGACACCGTCAGCGGAACCGGGTGCCGACGGGCAGGGCGAGTTGGGCACGATCGGGGAAGGTTCCACCGGTGAGGAGGGTGAGACGACGTCCTCCTCGCAGAATTCGCCTGAAAAAACGGGTGGCGATCCGGAGGAGGGAGCTCCATCGTAAAGCAATTTCATCGAATTTCTCAAGAAACACAGAGGAGCGGCATAATCTTTGTTTTATAATTCTGTTTTAATTCCAAACCAGTTCTTCTCACGCTAGCAGCAAAGCGCTACTACGCTCATTAGCATACCTTTACGCTCACAGCTAAAAACGCATAAACTAAAATTCACTCTATCTTAAAATTAAAATCTGCGTACACATGAACTAGAAATGTTACTGTTGGCCGCAAACTAAAACCGCAAAAAAAGAAAAACAATGCATTTGGAATGGCAGCACACACGATGAAGCGAACGAAAGGGCATTACGGGCGTACTCTACGTGCGCAGTACGCGAACACGCACGAACCCTGCCTGGTAGCCGATGGCGTAGTACGCGTACGACGTGGTGTTCGGATTCCAGCGGATCTGGTTCAGCCGGACGGCGGGATAATGGCCGAGCTTGCCGCGTCGCCACGTCTTCAGATGAAGCGATGCCGTGTCCATAGCGGTGGGAACCTAAAGAGCATAACATAAAAGAGAGGGAGAAGAGAGAATCGTGTGAGTGATAAAAGCACGTTCAAGGTCAATAGAAGTGGCTTAGTGTTAGTGGTATTTAATGAATGAATAACATGAATAAAATGAGACTTAAACAGCGCTAACCGGGTCGCTTCGTTCGTCGGAGTAGGGGCTATGAATCATACTGACCTTGTCGGTGTCAGAAAAAAGAAGACCGTACTCTTCCGAGAACGCATCGTAGCGCGAAACATCGGCGGAATCGTTTTCCGGTTTCAGCTTCATGGAGATGGTTGTTGTTAAAACCTGTAAAACATGAATGAAATGTAAATTAGCTTCTATGCTGAGAGAAGTTCCAGTGACACCAGATCGATTTTGAACGCCCCATCAAGCGATGCACGGTACGGTCTATTCGATAGCGTGTCCGCATCGCGCACGAGCGGGTGCATGTTCGAAACCCGGTTTTGCTCTCTCTTCAACATAGCTCTCTCTAGAATTATTGCGGGTTTTTTTTACCACTCTCTCCCATCTTCAATTCCAATGTTGGTAGCTATTCGTCAAGCATGAATCATGCACTACGTCACATCGCTCCTGTAAACGCTTCCATACACCAAATGTCTATGATTACGTTGTTGTGATTGAAGCGCGGGATGAGAGAGCGAATGTGTGTGGTCATCTTGTGTTTTTTGTTGTCAACGTTTGTTCATGTCTTAAGTAAGTATGTAGGAACTGCCCCCACCCATTCCCCCTTCCCCCTTCCCCTCCCCACCTTTCCCCATGTGCTCCCTTACCTGTGCCATCTTTTTGTAGTTCATACCGAACACGAAAGGTACGGGACGGTGGCAAACCAAATCGCCACCACTGGTCGAAACCGCATTCATGCTCAGCCAATCGTTCATGCCGAGATCGGTCATCTCGGCGCCGAGCGTAAATATGCCAAACATTCGCAGACCGATTTCGCGCGGCTGATGCACAGTGTACGCACACCGATCGATACACAGCGCATCGTCGTACGCAATCACCAGCACAGGGAAGTGCATCATCCAGCGAAGGGCCGGCATGCGGCTTCGCACGATGGTGCTTAGCGATTCGAGCGGCTGGTACAGCCCACAGCGCAGATCGTACACCTTCAGCCGCCGGTCGGCATTGCACACCACGAGAAACCGCGTGCCGGAGCTGTAGTGTAGATCGAGCGCCGTGATGCAGCTGCTGCTAGAGTGCAGTATCCTGTGCACGGGCAGCAGCGTTCGGATGCCTTCCTTGGTCCCGCAGAGCAGCGACGATTTGGCGGCCAAGTTCCACACCGCAACGACACCATTGGAGTAGCCGGCCGCCAGCACGTTATGTCCCTTTTCGCGGGACCACGCAATCCTCAACACGCTGCGACCGGTGAAATCAGCGGCAGGACCGTCGTGAGTCGGTGGAGTAGTGAAACTAAGCGAAAGCAGCATCACCGGCCGAAGGGGCAACACTCTGGGGGGCGTACCGGGCTTGGTGTCCTCCGGCGTTTCCGCCATACTGCGACTCAGTGCGTACAGATGAACATCCCCATCGGAACCGGCGACCGCTAGCAGGCCGAGTCGATCGAAGTCGTCACCCTGGGCGGGATCGTTGTAGCAACCGCTCGGGCAGAAAGCAATCTGCCAAATGGGCCCATAGTCACACGGGATCGCGAACGCCAGCCGAGGGTTGCGAGCTGTTATCTTCGACAAACTGCAAGTGACGACGCGCAACGATTAATCGATAAGCCGGTCCGTTGCTAAGAGTGTGGCACACTTACCTCGGATTCTGAAGCGGCCCAACGTTCCAGATCTGCACGAGGCACTTGCGTGGCTGGGGCACGGCGAGCTCTTCGCAGCTGTAATACTCATCGTACGTCTGCTTGCACGCAATGGCCAGAAATTGATCCGCATCCGGCGGCACACCGTCCGGCAGAGGCAACCAGTCGAGCGACACTACCGGTCCACCGGTGAAAAAGAGCTGCTCGCAACCGAGCGCTTCACCCTCGAACGTGCCCATCTGCTGCCAGCGGTTCTTGAACGGTTCCGCCGTATAGCCCGGATCGTACACCTTGGAATTGCACTGCACGTAGCGCATCGAGCGGCCCGTGTTCGGGAGGTAGTTGTGCAGATCGTGAAGCGAGCGGAAAAATGAAGTGTCCACATCGGGCCGAAGCTCGCTGAACAGTAGTCGTGCGGTGTAATGATCCCGCCGAAACTCGTGCGTCCATTTCACGGACATTAAGTAATAATTAGCCTTTTCCGCCTTGAAGTCGACCGATTCCTGAAACACCACTGAAAGGAGTGAAAAAAAGAGCCATGCATTAATGAGTAGAGAAAAATTCCTCTTAAAGCATATACGTACTTTCTTTGTACACTTCCGTTTCCTCGCCAGCCGTCGCAGTCATCGAACTATCCAGCAGCTCGGATGTGTTAGCCTTGCTGGCTCCTCCTGCCTGCTGTTTTGCCGCACCTTTCTTGCCACCGCTACTGTCAGCGCCCTTTTTCGACTTGGATTTGTTCGCCCCCGCCGTCCCGGACTGCTTCTTGCCTCCCTTGCCCTTTTTCGCTTTCCCACCACCCAGCTCTTCATCCTCCGCATCGAGCACCCCACTGCTGTACGTATCGTCCGAAGCGCTTCCATTGCCGCTCGCTACATACGCATCCGAATCGCCGTCGCTGCCGAAAATCCCCGTATGCTGCTGCAGGGCCGCCTTGCGTACCAGATCCGGATGCACGAGCCGTATGTGGTCGTAGACCGTGCTCTGGTTCACGGTCATATGTCCACACTTTACACACTGGTAGGCCGGTTTCGGATCCTTGCCGTCCTCCTGGTAGCTGTGCTCCCGGCGCATACACTCCGCCGTCATGCCGAAGAACGCGCAGCCCTTCTTGGGGCACACACCTTCCTTCGATTGCTGCAAGTGCGTCAGCCAGCACTTCATGATGAACTCGGTCAGCCCGTCGCCGCTTATCTTGCGCACCAGCTACAAAACAAACGGGGAGATTTTGCATGAACGTCGTGTCACGGTTTTTGTTTCGCTCGGCAAAAGCTCAGCGCATTACCTCGTCACCACCTGCTTCTTCGTTAATTTCTTTGGTCAGTTTTTTAATCAACCGCTCGGCGCTAAAAGCAAACACACACACAACACAAAATTGCCTATTTTAATTTGCTCAGAAATGGGGACACAAATCCCATGGGGTTGAAGCTTACGTGGTGACCGACTTCCGTTTCATCCGTCCGCTCGGGGTCGTTGTATTGTCGGCCGTATGTTCAGCTGCCTGGCTCTCCTGCAGCTGCTGCTGCTGCTGCTGCTGCTGCTGTTTGAGCTTCAGTACCTTGCAGTGCTGCAGCTGGTGGACCGTTATGCTGACGGCTTTCATTTTCCGCCCGCAGTGCTCACAGGCCGTCTTGCTCTGTTCCAGCTCATCCTTCGACTTGCCGCACGTTTGCAGGTGCGATGCCATGCCGGTGCCCGACTTTTTCACCTCGCCGCATCGTTCGCAGGCCACCTCCGCCCGCCGCTGCACCTTCATGAAGCGCTGTATTACGGCCGACATTGCCTTCACGTCCTGCAGATCGAACGGTTGATCGATGCCGACCCGATACGTGGCCCCGTTGTGAAAGTTGTAGTGCTCCTGCCACACATCCGGCACAATGCTGGTCCCACAGTGACCACACTTTACCAGCGGGTTCTCCGGATCGAGCTCCAGGTGGGTATGCTCGGCGACGATAGGCTCATCGCCATTGGCCGGCGATTGTTTCGTCGCTGCACCACGGCCACGGCCTCTTTTCCGTCCCTGCTTTACCGGTTCTTCGGGCGGAGGGGACGCTAGCAGTGCCCGACTGTTCCGCACGCGGATCATCTGGCGCGGGCGGGGCGTCACGATCTCCTCCTCCGATGCGCTTATCTCGGGGATGGCAAACGTCGGGGCGGCAGCTGCGCTGGAAGCTTTAGAATGTTTGGAGGAAGCAGTGAAGGACAAGTGAGAACTACCACCCCGCGCAGTACTAGAAACGGAAGGATCATCAGTGCTACAATCGACGGCAATGGCGGCGCTTTTCTGTGCAAGGTTGCTACGTACACGCAACGAGGAACGCTTCTTGCGGCGCAAACGACGTCTCTTGACCGTCTTTGGCTCACCGCTAGAGGAAAGATCGTCACCATCGCTGGCCGTGTTGATTCTGTTGCGACTACTGCTGTTGTTGCTTTTGCTTCTGTTGCTGCTGCTGCTACTGCTACTACTGCTAGAGTGCCTTCCGCCGCTTTTCCGACTCCTGCTCGGTCGCTGTAACGTGTCATGCTTTTCCTTAACACTTGCTTTCATCTTCTGCTCGGGCTTACTGACCTCATCTTTGCCCTCGGCGCCATGATTTGTATCGTTTCCAGGCCCTCCACTACCATTGGTAGTTTTCGATGGTTTTTCTCTATTAACAACCGCCGCATCAACGGTTGAAGATAATCCATCAGTCGAACAGTCAGACACTACCTCGTTGTTCGGTGCGTCCGAACTATCAAACAGTGGCATTTCCACCATCGGAGGAGTTATCAATTTCGCCCTCTTCTGGGGCATTCTTCTACCAGCAGCCGGGCGTTTCGCGGCCCTTTTCTTGGCATTCCCTTTAACTGGTCCTTCTGTTACCTTATTCATTGGAGTATTTATTGTTTCGACCATAGGCGAAATTGAAGAACTCACCGGTTCTCTCTCTACTACAGCGTTGCTCGTTGCATTATCACAGGTTCCGGTATTCACGCACGCAGTGGAAACATCTAACAGTTTAACAGGTGTCTCTTTTGCCGTGTCGATTTTATCACAGGTTTTGTCGTGCTCGCGTTTGATTTCACCGTCGATTACGCCGGTAGAAGCTACTGCCGGAGCGACCGGCAGTTCATCTGAGCATTGCTTTACGTCGTTATCTGAGTCCAGCAGCGATACTGCTTCTTTAATCTCTACTGCAGCCTCATCTGCCATTCTATCACAGATGACGGTATGTTCTTTCTCCAGATCCGCTAGTACAGCGCGCATTGATGTACTGCAACCGGAACTGTGCGCTTTCTGTTGCACGATAGGGCGTTCTGTCGATGGATTTGCACGGTCGTTCTGGACCGTCGTACCGTCTTTGTTGCAGAAAATGCTTAATATCTTCTCTTCTACCAGCGACTCATCCGATGTTGTCGTAGAATCATCCGTTTCGACAACAATGTTCTCCTCATTCTGCTGCCGCCGCTCGCGTTCTTGCCCCCGGATATATCGTTCCAGTGGAGATAGGCTTCGCTCCTCGTCCGATTCCGTCGAGGAGGAGGAGACGTAATTCAAGCGCTGCTTCTCTTGTTGCACCAAATCCTCAATCAAAGACTCATAGTTAACGTGCTTCAGTAATAGCTCCACTAACTCGTCCCTTCGCCTTTTACGCTTTTTTCGCTTCGGTTTTTGTTTCTGCTTTCTTCCACCGGAAGTTGATATTGGTTTGGTGGGAGTCACAGAGGCAACCGACAACTCTTCCTCCATACGATCGAACTCCTCTTCAACGGAAGCGGTGTCTACAGACATGACACGGTTTTCGCGCCTCATGCGTGCCATAGCAATGATCAAGTCTACACCGGTCGCTGGTTCTGGTACCGGAATGGGTGCTTCTTCCACTACCGGATGTGGCTCATCCTTTTGTTTTTCGGGCTCAATTGGTGGTGGAGCCAATATCGGTTCATCTGGCACCTGGTCGGTGAGTTCTGGTGGCGGAATGGGTGGTTCTTCCACAACAGGAAGTGTCTCATCATCTTGTTTTTTGGGCTCAATTGGTAGTGGTGCCAATATCGGTTCATCTGGCACCTGGTTGGGGAATTCTGGCGGCGGAACAAGTGGTTCTTCTACTGCTACTACCACATGAGAAGCTTTTGGTACTTCTGCTTTCTCTGGAGATAGCAGCTTCGATTCATCTGGCACCTGATCGGTACGTTCTGATGGTGCCTCTACTGGTACTACAGAATTAGAAGTATCTTCTGATGTTGAAATAGAAAATTCTTCATCTGCTAGTACCGAGCGAGAGACATGTTTTGGTTCTTCGGTTTTCTCTGGAGATACTAACGTCGGTTCATCTGGCTCCTGATCGGTACGTTGTGGTGGTGCTTCTATTGCCACTATCGAATTAGAAATATCTTCTGGTGGTGATATAGATAAATCATTATCAGCTACTACCGAGTGAGAAGCATCTTTTGATTCTTGAGTTTTCTCTGGAGATATCGGCTTCGGTTCATTTGACACCTGATCGGTGCGTACTGATGGTGCTTCTATTGTCGCCACCGAGTTAGTAATATCTTCTGGAGGTGAAGTTGACAATTCTTCTTCTACTACTACCGAGTGAGAAACATCTTTTGATTCTTCAATTTTCTCTGGAGATACCAGCTTTGGTTCATCTGTAGGTTGTTGGATAGGTTCGATTACCGAAATCGATACATCCGGTACCGAAAGCGATTTATCTTTTGGTTCTTCGATCGTCTCTATTGGTACCAGCTTTGAGTCATCCCGCACAATGTTTGAAGCTTCACTGTTCTTAATGATGTCATCCCTTTCTATTGCCTCCGCTGCTTCAACGAATTGATCATTACTGCGACGTTCTTCTTCAAATTCTACAATGTTACTGTGGCTTACAGTAGCGGGAGGCTCGATTTCCTCGACGCATTCATTATCAGACCCACCAGGCTGAGACTCTTCCGCACTATCCTGACATTGATGATCCTCTTGATCACTGCATTGCTCATCCACAACAGATTCTTCGGTGGCTGTTTTCACCGGTGCAGCGCCTACGGATTCAGGAACATTTTCCTTCTTCACAACTGAACCGGCTGTTGAAGATGTTTCAGCTGCTTCACTCTTTACATTTGCCACGGGAGACACGTTATCATCGGAAACAGTTGCATCAGGTTCACGTGTTTCGGAACAAGTTGTAAGAAAATTTGTAAACGTATTTCTAACTACTGTCTTAGGATATTCGCTCATCGTTGCTGGCAGTGATTGTGCTAACTGGTCACTATCATCCGTGGGCACACACTGCTCTACTTCATCCGGAGGCTCATCTGCTGAAGACTTTTCTATTGACTGCAGCATCGCATCAATTGTGCGGGCACGATTCGCAAAATCTCGTTCAGCATTGTCAATTGAAGCGTTGGAAAAACCATAAAATCCATTCGTTTCTAGGAAACGTTGCTCGCTGCAACTATTGGCTGAGGCGAGACGAACCTCATCACACGCATCGTTGCTTTCGTCGACCTTGCTGGGTTGGTCGTCGTGCGTATCTTTCGTTTTGAGCTTTGGGGCGACCTGTGGAGGATCGTTCGATGCGGTGGTAAAGTAATTATTGTTTAAAGTATCAGGCACTTGCTCCTTCTCCGCTGTGCATGCTTTACTCGGTTCGACAGTAATCGTAGTAGGGATTTCAGGTACTGAGTCGTGGTGGCTCTTCGAGCTGATTACGTTGAGCTGCTTCCCATAAGTATTGCCATATTGTCGCGGCATCATTTCTGACGGTACCGGTTCGTCTCGAGGAAGATTGTTTTCCGCTTTCTGCTTTATGTTCTGCAACATTTTGGCACGTAACATGCTCAGCGTTGTGGGCGAACATCCTCCCTTGCCTGCATCGGGCTGTTTCTTCTCCCTTCCGGCAGTACCGGAACTGCGTGCGCTTAGTTGATGAATCTTTGCTCCGGTGTTCTGACCGACGGATGATGATGAGGAGGAAGTGGACGAGAGCGACGATTGGCTGTCAGGATCGACAGAGTCACATCCTTGAATTACGATTTTGGGCACAATGCGAGGATCAACCGGTACATCCATGCGGGATGCTTCCGCTGAGTTGCTGCCATGCGCGGGTGTTAATGTCACCGAAACGATCGGTGTGGGCAGTCTGGGTGGAGCGGTACTGGCATATGGAACGTTCTGCGATAACGTCGGTCGAATGGTGACTATTGGCGCAGGAAGACATACGGGTCGGGAGGGCGTCGAAGGAATGTTCGCGAAACAGACGGGATTCGGTTGAGGCAGCACGGTAACGCTCACAACAGACGGCGGCAGCGGCACTGTGGAAGGTACGGTGGCAAACGTCGAATTTACATCGTGACCAATAATAAACACCTTCGGGTACTGGCTGGAAGAGTCAGCCGTGGTGCAGATAGGTTGACCCAGTGATTGTGTCACCGCCGAAGAGGAAGACGCACTGGGAATGCTTATTACAGCCGAACTATCCGGGAACGTATAGCTGTGCTGGTGTGTTGTTCCGAATGAAGAAACGTTCTGTATCGGCTGCCCCGACTGTCCGGGGACGTTAAAAAGACGCGGTAGAACAACGCTTGAAATGATGTTCACTTTACATTCGTCCTTTGCAGGAGTAGCTTTCTTCAGAACGACTGGTGGGACGCTTGGCAACACACTAACGCTTTCAACCGCCGTCTGAGAAGGAGCAGCAACGGTCACATTACTCTTCGCTGACGCTGTCTTTGCTGAAGCTTTTCCTTTTCCTTTCTTGAAACTGTTCATCAGCAGCAGCTTCGTTTCGTCCGTAAGCTTGTGCACTTTTTGTATCTTCTTCACGCCGGAAGTTTGTCCCCCCCCGGCGGGTGATGATACTTCGGGTGGTGCTGCCGGTGGTTTAGCCGGGGCCGGTGCTATTTTCGGCGCCATGTTTTGCTGGTTCAACACATTATCTGGACGACTCTCTAGGACTGACAACTCGTTGGGCGTTTGTAGCGCTTTAGTTGCCGAATAATCGAGCACAGTGGGAACAGCATCAAGTTCGGAGCATGCTTTCGATGGTTCCACATCCAACAACGTCTGATCTTTGCTTGGGCATTGTGAGGGAGCAGACGGAGGCGGAGGCACATTGGAAGAATTTACGATTTGTTTCTGGTTTTCCTGATTTTCTTGCGATTCTTTGCTGAGTGAATCGGTACTTTGGTTCGCGATAGGTGATGGTTTCGGAGTGGCCGCTTCCTTGCCGTTTCCCTTCGCTGGTATTGTTTTGCCCTTTTTCTTTATGTGACTTTTCAACAAGTTGGTCAGATCGGCCGAAAGCATACCCAACGGAATGGCACGCTTGATCGTTTTGGTGCCGACCGTAGCCGCGACGGGTGCGCTCGAGAGTGCTGTTTGGGAAATCGACTGTTTGCTAACATCTTGTATGGTTGGAGTTAAAGCTTGTGGAGCGTTGTCAATGGCAACGATCGTGCTGTTAGTAGCCTCCGATACGGATGAATTCTCCTGTTGAGCCGTCTGCTCTTTGATATCGCAAACAACGACATTGGCCGATTGAGATACATTCTTCGCATCCGTCTCGTTTTCGTTTGTTGTTGATTGGACGGATTGTACTGAATGTTGCAAAACGTTCCTTTCGTCTACAACCTCTACCGAATGTTTCGGTTCTGCCGGGTTTTCGCTTGTTACAATCGAATGTGTACTGTGTGATGTAACTTGTGATGACGTGTTTGGAATGTTAGTAAGCGTCTCATCCTTATCCTCCTCCTGTCTTGTGTCATTCTTTCCGGCCACTGGTTCACTATCCGGATCTAGTAAAGCGCGTTTCTCCTCGTTTTCAGCTGCATTTGCCACTGTGCTTTCAGGGCTGCTGGAGGACGAAGGCTCCTGACTGGGTGTGTTTGTCTTTTTCAGAATCGATTTTGCCGGCTTCAGCTGGGGCAGTATTGCAACTTTCGGTTTTATCCGCCGGAAGGCGGTGGCCGGTTTGGAGGGTGCTGGAGGATTACTGTTGGCGTCTTTTTTAGGCTCTTCCGGCGCTGTGATGCTCTTAGACACCTCCTCCTCCTGCAATCGTTGCTCTTGCGTAGTACCTTCAATCACTGCTGATATTGGTACGGGAGCAGCCGGCACCATGCTGTCGGTACTGTTTGATTCCTCACTGTTGTTGGACACATTTGCCGGCATGGGCTTGACTGTAGTTGTGCCGGCAGTTTTGTTCGATTTGGAGGTGCTGCTGTTACCGATCTTCCGCGCAACCACAGCAGGGATGATTTTTTTCCGCCGGAAAAAGTTACTGTTGCCGGAAGCAGCTGTGCCGGGGGTCGATTTGTTTGCTGCATCGGACATTGCGCGGCTGGTATTGCTTGGGCACTAACACACACACGCACACGGACGGGGTTTGCTGTTATCACTACGCTCACTAGCCCTTCGCCCAGCGGGGTACAGCGGGTTTGCAGGAATGCGGCCGGCGGGGCGTTTACAGCGGGTGGCGAACAAATGTGACGAAAAAACCAATCGAGCTGCTTATTGGAGTGCTAGTACGGTACACACAGGGCAGGCAGAAGTCTTGCAGCACAGTGGAACCAGACAGCGTAGCAGTAGTAGCAAACAGCAGAATCAACACACACGCACAAACGCACACGCTTCACCTTCTTTTCCCTGCGGCTGTGGATTTAATGATGAGAGATTGTGAATTAGAACGAGGTGTATGGAGAGGAGTGGGGGAAGGGGAGAGTCGCGTGCTTACACCGTGCGAGCAATTACCTTTGCGGAACTGATCATGCGGCACTCGACCGCACAGACACTGTCGCCGCCGCAACGAAAATAAAAGCACGTGGAAAATATATGTCACTCACAGCAAGCCAAGGTGTCGTCCGTCCCTTCGAGAAACTACAATTGTGCCCCTTCTTTTCACGGAACACACACACAATCAGCTTTGGCAAAACGTCTCTCTCTCAGCTGATTCTGTCACAACACGAAATCTGATCACGGCTAAAATATGTGCACTATATATTCAGATTCGAACCTTCAACTTGCTGCTGCCAGGGGATGTGCGTTGCGTGAAAACGCTAACCAATTGTGCCACGAACGAACAATCCTGTCCGAGCTGCGAAACGCAATAAGGTACCACACGCGTTTGACAGCGCTAAAAATAGAATTACCCCGTGGCTCTTTGGCTCGTCTAACTGTCACAAGCGTCACCTTGCGAACTGTCAAACACGTTTGAAGGTACAAAACGAACACAAAAAAAGAGCAATCTAATTTCAACTCCAATACACAGAAGCGCCTCACCATTGCAAAAGCTTTCGAAAAGCCTAGAAATTTATATGCGCCGGTTGTTTTTCGCCGTCGATTTTCACACATTTTCCTTCCGTTTTGACCTACCACCCTCGAACCATATTACCTGACATCCCGGACAGCATCGTTTCAGTAGCCAGATGGTGGGCTACGCTCGGCTTTACGTCGGCGTGCTGGTGCTCCTGACCGTCCGGCCCAATGTCGCACGGTTCCTCCTTGATGCAGGCTACAACAAACTGGGATGCATCCATGGCCGCGCGGCTTCCTGCTGTGTGTATGTATTTCAAATCTCTGACCCTTCGCTCAATGCCCTTCCCACCACTACCGCCGCCGCGTCACCACCAACAACAAACACGTACACAATCGCTACGGTACGGCCGCGGAAAACACTTTCACTTGGACCCGCTGCCGGATTCACGACATTGGACACACGGAAACATTTTGTTCTACGACGAATCACAATTACCTCTTCTATTGGCGGGGTGGATGAAATTGTAATCCTTTTTTGCTAGCTGTAGCTTTGTGTACGTGACGCCTCAAGCAACCGAGGAGCGACTTTTAACAAGTGTTGCCCTTTTTTTGCTACTGGTTGCGGGCAGTTCGAGGGAATGAGGAGGGAAAGCAGGGCGTCTCTTTCCCGCCCGAGGCTGTTCACTGAGGTTTTGTCGGTTTTGCTATGATTGTTTAGCGGTTTCGATGACCAGACACCGCTTGATTTTTTTAAGGTAAATTCATTTTGAAAATACACCATCGAATGAAAGCACGGATCAGTTTGTGTTGGTGTGGGTGTCGCACCAAGGAACCCGGAGCGGAACATTCAGAACGACAGTTTATGGAACGAATTGTTGCGAATTTTGGAGTTAAAATTAGTCCATGCTATGTTTAGTTAAAATAATTGCAATGTAATCGCAAAATTCAATATTTGTGTGAGAAATTCTAAACGAAAAGAGGATCCAAGCGCAGCGTGTGTTTGATGAAGTTAAAATAATTTTCAAGAATAGTTATAAAATATTGTGATATTCTGAGTACATTTATGAGATTTTCATTTAAAAACTATTTATAATCGATCAAATTGTATTAAAATCATTTCAATTGAAAAATAAATGTTATTGTTGATTGATTCAAATAAAAAGTGCAGTTCAGTCGCCTGGATGACAAAACGGCATGTCCTAGAGATAAAACTTATCATGCTGTCTCACTCTATTAGCTTCGACCGAGCGCAAGGCAAAACGAAACAGCATGTTGGTTGTGTTCGTCGAAGGGTTTTTTTCTGCTTGTGATGGGATCAAAAATTTCCCTTTTTCTCGTTGGGTCCCACTGTGCGGAGCGGTTTTGACAGCAGCTTCGCTAGAAAACCCCTGTGTGCGACACCCGTAGCTTCGCTGAAAGCAGTGACCAACGCTCTCGGTAGTTGAGGGAAATGAGGCCGCCGTCGGTTTTCGATAGCAATATTATTTAGAACAGTGTGGCGCAGGTTGTGGTTGAGCAGAGGCTGAGGCCAAAATTCATCGTTTTTCCTCCTTTGTGCAGCGCGCTGCAATGCAGCGGAAAGTGTTCGGCAGCAGGGCAGCGAAGTAAAGAAGAATGGTGCTCAATCGCAGAAATGGCATTTCGTTGGGAAAAGTGCGCGCGAGCTGGCTGTGAAGTGATGGTGTTCCAAATTCTTTGAATGATTTTTCCCCCCGAAGCGAAGAGGAAAAGAAAGTGATATTTTTCCCCCCACTCGGTGGTGGAGGAGGTGCTAAAAACGGGATCAGCGTGCAGTGGTGGCCAGCGCAGGGGACAGCATTAGACAGCGTTGTTGCGTGTTTCGGGCCCAAAAGCGGGCGGTATTGCCAAAAAAGGTATAAGCGAAAAGAGAAAAGAGAAGAAAAAAAAACGTTGACTGAAGAATTTTCCCTCGTCGTGTGCGGTGAAGAGGGGGAGAGCTTTGTGTTCGCGAAAGAAGAAAGCACACACAACGGGAGGGAAATAATCGCGAGAACGCCATCTGCTGGTGTGCGTGAGCGCGCAGTGTTTTGTGGGCTTTGACGGAGTGTGCGTGTGTGTGTGTGTGTGTGTTGGCGAGCGCGGACGTGTGTGTAGGGACGTGTGTAGAAAGAATTTTTATTTACTAGCGTGTCGCGCGCGGATTGTGACGGTGTGTCTCTTTGCTCTAGTGAGAAGGTTGGTGCTGGCAGAAGTAGTTTTTCCTCCTGTGCCGAACAAGAAACAAAGCGCGTCCCAAAAGCTTGGCTAGCTTTTCGTTTTTCGCGGTGAAGTGGTGGAGAAAGAGCAAACGGTGGAATAGAGACTGCAGCTACGCAACAAAATGAGCACACCGGATGCTGGATCGACTGGTGGTGGTGGTGGAGGGGCAGGTGGCAGTGCTGGTGGGACAGGAGGAACCGTTGGCGGTGGTGGGGCAGACAAAACTGCATCCTCCGGTTCGGTGAACGTGTCTAAGACGTCGTCCTCAGTAGGCGGAACAGTAGCAGCAGTAGCAGCAGGAGCGGGTGGAGGGACAGCGGGAGGAGGTCAGCTGAGTGCAACGGCTGTGGTTGGCGGTGGTGCTGGTGGTGGTGGAGGAGGCGGCGGTGGTGCTGGCGGAGCCACGGTGACCACCACAACGATACCGATCGATTTGGCCTCCGCGTCGAAGGTTTTGGTGCGCCCGGAGAAGACGACGATGTCCACCACAACGTACAGGTTAGTGTGCAAAAGGGGGCAAGCAGCAGCAGGAGAAGGAGCGATACGCATTTTTTGGCCGCCACGAAACGCGTCACGGCCGTGTGCTGGCGAGCGTGTGCGGCTGTGTGCGTGTGAAGTGGTAAAATCAAACTCACACACACACTATGGCAGCCATCATTGCTCCGTAACACGCACACACGCTCACGGGATGCTCTAATTCGCATCAAACGAGAGTGGGATAGCGATAGGGGGAAAGAGCGAAAAGCGATATGGCGAACGCGAGAGTTAGAAAGAGTGAGAGAGAAGGAGGGAGAGCGTGAGAGCAAACTGGTTCTTATCAAAGGAGGATTTATTTTTATTATTATTTTGCATCGAGTGTCAGCGAACATTAGTTTTGCAATTCCCACAAAGGGTGTATTGCCGTGTGAGAGGTAGGGTGCTGTGTGGGCCAAGTATTTCCCAACCACAGTTTTCCATTGATTTCTGTTGAGGCTTTAAACAACTCTTTGTTTGATGTAAGGGATATATTCGAAAAAATCTCATTTTCTAAATAATTGACATGATTGTAACAAAAAGTGAGTTTCTGTTGTAAGATTTTCTTTGGGCCATTCAATAATTTCCCCCTCCCTGCCCACACATTCATTCGGCTTTTTTCTTTTCTCTCGCCCCGCAGATTCGGCTCAACGCCCGGCAGCCAGATGCGTGTCGTAATTCCAAGCAGTGCCGCGCAGCAAACCTTCTACCGGCAGCCGGCCAACATCAAACAAGGTAAAGGGCCAGTGCTGGCTGCATCCGCTACTCGCTGGCATATGTGTATCAACTCTCAAAAAGTGTTCCCCTCCACCCATCTACTTGCAGATGCGACGACGACGAACCGCACGCAGATCAGCACCCTGCCGGGGGCGCGCACCGTCACCCAGACGGCCTCGCTGACGGTTTCGCGGCCTCCACCGACCATCCCGCCGACCACCGTGTCCTATCACGTGTCGAACCGCGTCTCGGCCACGCCGGTCGTGGCGGCCAACCTGCAGGCCACGAGCCGGGCCACCATTAACGGGCCGATTCGCATCACGACGCCCCCGATACAGGGGGCCAACCAGGGCGGCGGCAACACGACCACGTACGTGCAGCGGCAAGCACCGACGGTCGTGCCGTCGCGCAGCGTCACCTCGTCCGGCACGCCCACGGCCGCTACGATCATTTCGCAGAGCAGCAGCGGCGCCACGACGACGCTCGTGCCCAACTTCCAGATGTCGACGCCGCTGTTCCGGGCGGGCGGCATCGGGACGGGGACGGGCCAGACGGTGACCGGTGCACCGCGGGCGCGCGTCGTCACGCAAACGACCCTGTCCGCCAATCACCACCAGGTGGCGGGAGTGGCCGGCAGCACGGGCGGAGGTGCAGCAGGCGGGGGAGGCGGTGGATCCGCCGTCGGCAACAGTGGAGGAGCGTCCGGAGCGGCGCAGCAAGCAGTCGCAATCAGCTCGGCCGGTGGTGGTGGTGGTGGAGGTGGCGCAAGTGCAGTAGCCTCGAGCGGAGGCGGATCCGGCGGCGGGCAATCGCAAGCATTCGTAGCGACATTGTCGGCGGTGCTGCAGGGCCCCCGCCAAGTTTCGACGCTGCTCTACACGAATAATAGCAACGCGCAGCAGTACACGATTGGGCCGAACCAGCAACGGTTGGCGCTGACCACGACCCTTTCGCCCCAGCGGCCCCAGGCAACCGTTACGACCGGCATCCGGCCGACGATTCAGCGACTCCCGACCTCGGGCATACGCGTCAGCACGGGCAGCCTGAACTTCCGCTCCCCCGTGCTCGCTTCCACGACGGTGCTGACGACGATCGCTTCGAGCACGGGAACGGTGGGCACCGTTACCAACAGCCAACAGCAGCAACAGCAGCAACAGCAGCAGCAACAGCAACAGCAGCAACAACAGCAGCTCCAGCAACGCACCGTCACCGCGACGGGTGGTCCGGGCGGAGCGACCGCCATTTCGAACGCCATCCCGGCACGCATCATACAGGTGCAGAACCCACCGAGCGGTGCGACCGGCACGGCCCAGATCGTGAACCGGCTGCAGACGAATCTGGTAAACATACAGCCGCTTATTGTGAGCAACAGCCGGCTGCCCCAGAGTGCCCTCCAGCCCGGCATCACGATCGCGCAGGTCGGGAAGCTCACGCAAGTCGCCACGGCTGGCAGTGGTGGGGATAGTGGTGGTTCGGGGTCGGGCAACACGGGCGGCAACTCCGGGACGACAACGCTGCAAACCGCCACCGGACAGCAGATCGTCGTCAGCACGGGTGGTGCCGGTCCGGGTGGTGGCGGTGGTGGTTCACCAGCGACGGCCATTATCGCTGGCAATCTCATCACGGCGAACCATCCGGGAGCGGGCGGGAATGCTGGTGGCGCTCAAACGACCCACCAGGGGCAGATAACGCAAATCGTGAACGTTAATGCCGGCCAACCGACGGTGGTTTCGGCGGCCGTCAGCAGCGGACAGCAGCAGCAGCAAATTGTCACCGTTAGCCAGGCGGGAGGAGGATCGGCAACGACCGGGACAGTTATTCCGTTGCCACTGGCGCTCACGAGCGCACGGAATGTTGGCGGCGGCGGTTCGAATGCGCACAGTCCGCTCAGCATCGTGACGGGTGGAATTGTGCGGACGGCCGGAGGTGCTACGGGAGCTGGCGGTGTTTCGGGCAGCTCGACCTCCATCGCGTCCGTGTTGCCGATTGCGAAAGTCACGCCCCAGCAACAACAAACGCTGGTTTCGATGGATTCTGGCTCCAGTGGTGGTGGCGTTACGCAGCATTATTCCGTCGCGAGCAGTGGCGGCGTTTCTGGTGGACCTTCGCTGTACATTCAAACGCGTCCCGGTGGTCCAGGATTGGCTGGGGCCGTTGCGGGCAAAGCGGTGGGTGGAGCAACCGGTGCAACACTGAGCGTCGTTTCGTCGGGATCGTCCGGTGGTGGTGGTGCTGGAACGGGTGGCTCCGCTGCTTCCGCAACCACCTTCCTCCCAACGTCAACGTTCTACTATGAGCGGCTAACGTCTTCGCCGGCCACCAGTGCACCCTCCTCGACCGCGGCCGTAACCATCTCGTCCACCGGCATCCCGGTATCGTCCGCCACGTTCGTACAGGCCGTAGCTGCGTCCTCATCGTCCTCCACCATCACGACAGCGAGTGCAATCAGTGGACCAGTTTTCTCCATTCCCGCTTCGTCGAGTGTCATCAACAGCAGTGGCGGGGGTGGTGGTGGTGGCAATACAACCGTTGTCACTGTGGCCGCTGCTGGCAATCCAACCCTTGCGCCGTACGGCGGCACCGGCTCGTTTGCGATCGTGCAAGCTTCCCCGGCCGGGTCGGGCGTTGGTGCTCGCACAGCCACCCTGGCCACTGGGCCAATCCATGGAATTGTGCCCGCGTCCGTACAAACCGGTGCTGGCAGTGGCACCACCGCTAACATTGTGTCCGTATCGCAACCAACGACCGGGGGCGCATCCTCCACCACGACGCAGATCGTGCCCATACGGTTCCACTCCCAGATGGTCGTGGATAGCAGTGGGCAGACACAACAGATCATTGTTTCGAGCGGTGGTGGTGGTAACGCTGGTTCTGGAGGCGGTCCGACCAACATCGTGCCGATCATTCCCGTCGGTACGAGTGGTGCAACGGCCGTCGTTACCGCGACGACAAAGCAACAATCCTCCCAGCAGGATTCACCGCAATCGAGCATTCTGCGCAAGCGGACACTCGTGGAGACGGCGGGCGGCACGATCAAGGCGACACCGGTCGGAAAGGATCTAACCGCAGCACTGATGGCAGTGGAGCGGGAACGTGTGCGGGAGCAGCAGGACGCCCAACATCTCATTCTACAACAGCAGCAGCAGCAGCAACACCACCACTTGGTGACGGAATTGCGAGACTTGGCCAATGCGTCACCGTTACACCATTCGCGGCCCCCGTCGACCGACGGCTCGACGACGGTCAGCGCGACCTCCAGCCCCGGTCTGGACGAGCAGGAAGAGGAAGAGCTGCGTGCGCAAGCATACGCAAACCGGGCCAGCAATGCCATATCGGGAGACGGCCACTTTAAACCCGTCCAGGATGAGCATCACTTCCTGCAGCAACAGCAGCAACAGCAGCAGCAACACCATCGGGAAATTCTCTCCCTCCACTGTACGGAAAGCTTCCCGACCAATCTCGGCACCAGCACAACGCTGTCGGTGGTTCCGATACCGAATCATAACATCTCGCTGGTGTCGATCGGTGGTGGCGGTGCCGCCGGTAACGCTAGCAACGGTGCAGGAGGAAGCTACGAGCAGTCGCCTCGGAAGAAGGCACGCAAACAGCTGCTCCTACCGATGACGGACGGGCACCATCATCATCATCATTTGCCACCGTTGAAATCGAACTCGTCTTCCTCCTCCTCGTCGTCCTCCTCCTCCGTCATGACAAACTCGTCCACCTCGTCGGCGGGAACTGTCGGAGGCGGATCGCAGCAGTATCTGAATGCGGGTGGAGGAGCGCCCGACGACGAGCGGATGGACACGAGTGGCAGTGGACTGGTGGTGCTTGGCAATGCTCCGACGGGTGGATCTACGCCCGGAAGCAATTCCTCCAGCCTCGGCCATCATCACGCGAATGCGAACAAGCACAGCGGCTCGTCGATGAATAATAGTATGCACAATAGCAACAACGTTCGCATGGATCCACCGTCCGGGTCGGTGTCGGGCGCGCCAGGCGGACCAAACAATACCATCTCGGTGGTGACGGCGCGACAAAACGTGGCGTTACGGAAGCCAAACAACCTTAGTTTATTGCAGGTGAGTACTATTGAAGGAGTGGGATCTTGGAAATGGAGTAACGTTGGAATGCTAATTGAAATTTTCTTGTTTTGTTGCATCACAGTCTTACAAGCAAACGTGGAAATCGGCCAACAATCACTTCCAGCGGTACACCGACGTGAAGCAGCGTGAGGAACGGCGCCCCACGGTGATGGACATTGCCAGCCAGTCGCACATTCTGCAAAAGCTGAACGGCTGGAAGATTTACCATCTCAGCGCACAAATAGAGGATCTGGTAAGCGATTTCGTATGGGAGATGTATGAAGAGATGTAGTGTCACTAAATGCCTCCTTACGTTTCATTCTCTGCAGTGCGATCTTGAATCTCAAGCTTACGGCGAGCTGGGGCAAATGTTACGTGCAATGGAGAATGGCAACAGCAGCAGCAGCAGCACAAACAGCAGTAGCAATAGCAGTGGCAATGGAAGCAGCACGCCGACTAAACCCTCGGCAGAAGTCGAACGCATCAATGAGCTGTTGAAGGTAAGCAGTAGAGGCGTGTGTGACTAATGATTTCCCACTCGGCGGCTTACCCAATATTCTTGATTCCCCTACACAGGGCAACATGCAGCGCAGTAAAATCATCATCGACGGTATCAATGATGCGCGCACACAGATAATGAAAATTTTCAAACACAAACCGCATGTGTCGGACATCATTCTAAGGTGCGCCTCGAAGCGGAACTTCAAGAAGCGGGAGAAAACGTAAACGGTGCAAGGGGCGGCCTTACACATATCGGTATTTAACGGTTGAAGAGACTACCTGCTGGTTGGAGCGGTGTGGTGTGTAAGTGGTGTAATGTTGTTCTTCAGTTCTTAGCATAAAATGCAGTGTGCGCAAATTTCTTAAAGTGTAGAGTATTTTAGGCCGCTTTTAGCATACAAACACAAAACACAAGCGCTCTTGTAGTAGTTGTATAGGATTATTTTAATAGAAGCAATTGCTATTGATAGAGAGGGCGCACCGTGAAGTGCAACACCCCACATTTGAAACCCAATAACGTGTCATATACTGCAGCGTGTGTACATAAGATCAGTGAATATAGTTTTATCTGTTTCCACCCCATCATATAATTTCCTACTTGCTCATAATCTCCCGCACAAAAGGGAGAAAAGAAAGTGTTGTGAATTTTGTAAAATAGCAGCAAACCTCTCACACACGGACCGGTAGCAGTAGTAGTATTTGTGATTAGTAGGGAAAGCAAAATGATCCTTTTTACTTGTATAAATGACCGTGACCGCTTGCAGGATCAAAAGTTATGTTTTTTTTTGTGTGAGTGATAAGCAAGATTTAGGCTGTAAGGGCTATAATTTAAGTTCAAACAACAAATGTGTCGCACTGATTGCGTCATGGCAGAAAATGTTTTGAAAATAAAACGTGTAGATAATACTTACGAAAACGAAAGAGCATTTGAACATTTTGCAAAGAAAAAAAAAACGCACATACACACATTCGAATATTAAGCATAGTTGCGTACATAATTACTTTAATATAACAATCATTCGTATCGTTGGTGTGATAGTGTGTAAATACAAAAATATGAAACGGGAGGGAAGTCACGTAAACTACTATCGCAGCTTCAGCACAACATACAGCACGAAAAACACGGCCAGCACAAAGAGAAACATGTAGCACATGTAGTTCCGGTGGCCGCCCTTCCCCAGCCGCACGACCCGGTTGATCGTATTCGACATGAAGCCGCCGGTCCGGTCCATATCCTCGTCGATGCCCCGCAGCAACCGGTCCTGGTACCTCACCTCGTTTCCGATGTCGATCGTGAGCGACTTCAGTGCTCCGATCTTTCCCTTCAGCTCCTCGGCCATGCGCTCGTTTTCCTCCTCGAGCGCATCATGGCCGGTGGCACTGCTGGGTCCGGCGGCCTGCTGCGGCAGCGGCTGGTAGCTGTAGCCGCCCTGCGTTCGACGCATTTTTCCGCCCGCTGTGCTCGATCCGGTATAGTTCGCCACCTTGTTGCCGTGAGATGGTACCGTGGGATGGTGCACTGGAACCAGCCAGGAGCGAGAGGTGGGGCGGCTTCAACTAAACAACCTCCACAATGGACAATCACATTAGAAAGCGGGCTTTTTTTATATAAAAATATTGCAACACTTTAATTGCTCGCTGCTGTACAATGGAACGAGAGCTGTGCAGATTTTGTGTACGCTGCAATATTTACAAAATTACTGCCGTCATCAGCTAACTGTCATCTGTCAGATTGGAATGACAGTCGGCGGAGTGGGTTGTGGTTCGATTATTCGTGCTGTTTACAAATGTTATTTTATTTGGTTTATCTATTTATTTATTCTCTATATGGCAGAATGAAGGCAAACTTATATAAAATGATATAATTAACTCGCTTGAAACATCAAACATTTCAAAGCATGTAAAGTTTTGGATCTTGTTGCAGCGCCCCGGTTAATCGAGTGGCCGCGGTATTACGCACACCAGAAGAACGCTCGCCTTTCCCACCGTCCCAAGCGCATCAACAAAACCAAAACATCCAAAAGTAAACAAAACATTCTTTTCTTCCTTTTTTCTCATACGAATTTGCCCGTGTTACGTGCCGTCCTGAGCAAGGTTCAATTAACTTATGTTAAACACATTCTACCAAAATCATTAGTCTCGAAAGGAAGGTTGCAAAAGTTCACATTAGCTGAGCGCCGGCCGTTTGTATGTGTGGTTCGAATTGCATTCCAAAAATGCGTCCTCCCAAAGTGGCATTTACTCACAGCGTAAACTTTCTCTTTTTTTAGGCATGACCGGGCACAAAATGCAGGAAAGTACGATCTACCAGTTTCTGCCAGTGTTGCTATGGGGGCTTGCGGTTCCACTGTCCATGTTTATGTGGATCGGCAATGTGGCCTACTCGAAGATAGCAAGCGATGGGTCGAGTAAGTAGAGCCCGTTCCCGGCATCAAACCGGCACAACGAATCTAATGCTCATTCTCCTCCTTTTCCAGCTGATAGTATTATTCCACCGACCCGCTGGCTGTTTTCCGTGCTCGTGCCCCTGCTGCTGATGGTGTACGGGTTGCGGCGCAAGGGTGTGAACAGATCCGGCGCCGCCTTTGGGCTGGCCTGCGCCGTGATTCTCTCGATAGCATCGCACGCGTTTCTCGCCTGTCTGGCGGCGTTCTTCTTCAGCTCGAGCCGGGCGACCAAGTTCAGGGGCCACGCGAAGCGTAAGTTTGAGGAAGATTTTAAGGAGGGCGGCCAGCGGAACTGGGCCCAGGTGATCTGCAATGCGGGCATGGCGACGCAGCTCGCGCTGCTCTATCTGCTCGACTGCGGGTACGGCGAGCGGCCGATCGATTTCGTCAATCTGTACCGCTCCAGCTGGCTTGGGGTGGCGGTGATGGGTTCGTTCGCCTGCTGCAACGGTGACACGTGGGCCAGCGAGCTGGGCACGGTGATTGGGAGCGGGGATCCGATACTGATCACTAGTCGGAAGCGGGTGCCGCGCGGCACGAACGGGGCCGTTTCGTTGGTCGGGCTGGTGGTGAGCTTTCTGGGTGGCACACTGATCGGGCTGGTGTACTTCCTCACCGTGCGGTACACGGTGGAGGCGAACGTGTACCAGAACAGCCCGAACCAGTGGCCGCTGATCGTGTTCGGTGGGATAGCGGGTTTGCTGGGGTCGTTGGTGGATTCGCTGCTCGGCGCTACGCTGCAGTACTCGGGGCTGAATGAGCGAGGGCATATAGTGGAGCGACCCGGGAAGAACGTGCGACACATCAGCGGGGTACGCATTTTGGACAACCATAGCGTCAATCTGATCTCGACGATCGTGACCGGCATCGTGATGCCCTCGATAGCGATGAATCTCTGGCCAATGTTCTGAACCGGACGGATGGGCAGGTAGGTAGGTAGGGTAGGTTGGGCGCGTACACTCGAACCCTGTTTTCGCTGTAATCAGTGAGCAATCGGAGGCAAACAGATAGTTTTACTTAAGTGACTTAATTTCTAACGGTGTGGCCAGCTAATACATTTTGAAACGAAGATCGAACGGCGGGCGAAGTTATTTTGATTTGAGAAAGCAGTCTAATAGTTGTACATTATTCCTCGTTTGGCATGTAACTTTCAACCAATTACCCTTTAAAGGCCAGAACACACAAAGAACAGCCAAAACAAGAGGGAATGCATTCCCACTTTCCATCCATCCATCCATTCAAATGTAGAGTCATTTTGCTCATGTAAATCAACACACTTTCCAACGAAACGGTCCTTGAAATTAACAGCCCCGGCACTGCTGTGTGTGTGTCGGTCGAGCCTGCAGCATGGGTAGTAAATGTTAATTAGGAGGATTCGCTCCAATTCCAATTCTGCAACCGTGTTGTTGCTTGTTCTCATTAAAAAACGCTACAAAAACTTTGTCTGTACCAGGGCTCATCTGTATTTTTCCCTCTCTCTCTTTTCTGTTGCCATTGCCATCGTTGTTGTTGATGATCCGCCGTTTCAAAGACATCAATCGGAAGGGTGGCTTTGAAATGCACACACACACACACGAGTCAAGCTGCTGTAGTGCAGTGCCTTTGTCGGCCATGTTGAGCGCTTCTGTCCCGGATACACGGATACATGGGAGGGAAACTTTTTTAATCATTCCCAGTCCCGGGCAGGATCTCGTTTGGGCAGGTCCCTTTGTATGCTGTTTGCTGCCGGCGGCGGTGCATTTTGAATTTGCAAATGTGGCGCTGCTGAAGGTGCAAATGAAGGTGCATTTTTAAAGCCACGTGTTGTTGTGCTGCTCGGGAAAAATGAGGGAGAGGTATGGGAATGTAATTTCAATTCGACAAAGCATCTTCCATCTAGCTACAGCTGTAGGAAGGAGAGTGTAATGGTTCCACCCAAGCAATCGCTCCGTTTTTGCTTGTGTTGAGGCTGTGGTGCAACGGTTTTTTTTTGGCCGCTGTCGTTGCTGTTGCTGCTGCAGCACTGTTGCTATGGAAGGGAAAAGTGGACGCGCCTGCTTGAACCGACCTGCGGTTAAGGAAAGTGAGTGCAAGGCGCGCGTGTGTTTGTACCGGTTTGCAGGTTGTGCGCTTAATATTCCGGGTTATGAATAATTTATGTGCCATCCCCGCTCAGCTCGTCCTTTGCTTTTGTTGTTCAAGGTCAGCTCCATCCACATCACGTCGTTACGATGCTTCGCAGGCGATGGAAAACCGATATAAAATAACAAACCGTACTGCCTTTGTTTTGCTTTCCTTCCTTCCGTGGCGGTGGAAAAAGTAGGACGATGCCGGACAAACACGGGTGTCGAACCGGGATGGTTCCGCGCCCGCGAAAGGGGGGGGGGGGGGGGGAGGGAATTAATGATGCACTTTTAATGTCGTCCGTTAGCTGTTGCTTCGCTCGATGCTGCAGCAGCACAACAAACCCACAAAAGGCAATAATAAATGTGTCGGAAAATGGGAGCGCGAGCATTCGGCTTTGTCTGGCGTGTTTTTCTTTGTATCACGTGGCGCACACGACAGGTGTTAAGATATTAATGTGCAGCTTTTTATTGGATTTGATGAGCGCGTTTCCACTGTTCCGTTTCGCGTGAAGCTTTGTGTGAGCCACAAATTGAAAAAGTGGTGAAACTAAAAAAAAAAAATGGTGGAAAGTATCAGACAGAAAATGGGTGGGGAAAATGGCTTCGTAAAAGAGGGGAAAAGCGTTCGTTCGTTCGTTCGACCCTTGATTTCCCCGCTTTTGCCGAAGCGATTGCGCCCTGTGAAATCGATGGGGCCATTGTTTACGTTCATTATCCTTTGCCGGGTCGAGGGGGAGATGAGCTTCGGGACTGTCAAACGGCAAAGGACGAGCCGCGTTGCCATGGTTAGCTGTTTCCAGCCCACAAGCTGCAAACACGCATCAAGCGGCCGAGTGTGACACTTGGTGCGGATGCGGATTGCAGCCATCCCGGGTTTGCGGGTTGGTTTCCTTCTTGCGCCTACGCTCGCGCAACAGAACGCGCAAAGCAGCCTGTTCACCGGTTTTTGGTGGAATTTAAAAGGGCAATGAAAATCAAAATTACAAGTATATTCCATCCCCACTGCCCGGGAGGGTTGAATGCCGAACTGGATGCTCCTGTTGCCATCGTTTAACCGTGGTTCGCTTCATATCTCGATTTTTTGTACTTTTATTCGCACGTCTTCTCCGTCGAGGGTGACTTCTCGGAAGCATCTCCATCTCCAAACACGAGCACGGTCACGGCAGCAGCAGCACCCGCATTATTTGGGTACGTGGAAATTTGTAATGAAGCCGAAGTATTTGCGGGGTGTGAGAAAGAATTCAAACGCGCAAACAGCGTACAGCGCGAAAGGCGATGAAGGAATGAAATGACGAGCTTTAAAAAAAGGAACGGCACGACCCACAGGCCGCTCAATTGAAAATGGCACCGGAATATGATTTCAATTTCGTTTCCTAATGGCATTTTGGCATGAGGTGGTGATGGCGATTGTTGCGCGGCAAGGGCACAGGTCGTCGCTTTCGTCGCGCACAGAGAATGTTGTTTCGCATGATGTATTGGGCGACGCGTTTTTCTTTTCGCAGCCACCGTGAAGTGCTTACAGTAGGTGAGGTGGAAAATGGAAAATGAAGAGCCAAATAATAAGAGGCCGTTTTTTTTGTTAGGTTCATCACGCGGGTACAGCAGTGGTTGAAGAAAAATTGGATCACCAGGGGAGCAAATAAATGGGTCCCGGTAAGAGTTCGGTGGAAAATTGCCACCCACCGGAAGCTTCTCGCATTCGTAAGCCGACCGCACACATGCGAGCAGTAAACCGCAGGCAATAGGCTTAGTGTTTAACGTATTGCGTGCCATTTCATTTCCATCTAAATGGCCTGAAAAGAGGCAGCTACAGCCACTCGTGCTACACTCTCCAGGAAGCTTAACTCTTTGCTTTAACAAGGCAAAAAAGATCCCAAGAATTCGGTCGTCTTTTGTACCGGTTCTTTTGTAGCAAATCTAATTTTAAAACATGTCTTCATGAAAAGGACCGATACCGAGTCGAATATATAATCAATTGATTTACCGTCCAGACGGGCGCGGTTGGAGCTTTCCGCTTGTTGAAGGAATCTTCGCTTGCCTTGTCCGAGGGATAAATCAATTGGAATTGCATCAAAATTAACCGTTCCTTCTTTTTTAATGGACATTTATAGCCTCGATCATCCATTTATTGGCACCGCATCAAACGAAGACCCGTCCGCTCCGCCCTGCTCCAACGCAGACGCATAATTGAGCATAATCCGCCGTAATGCAGTTTTAAAATTTATACTTTATGTACGTCAGCGCTTTGGTGGTGTTCGTCTTCAGCTCACCCGCTTCTGCTGCTCATTTCATCCCATTCTCATCTGCGGCAGCGTCTTTTGCTTGTTCGCCGAAGGCAAAGCGGATGTGTAGCAGCATGGAGCAGCAGCAACAGCAGCGCTCTCGTACGACCGAGCGGCTAATAAAATGCGGAAAAATCGCCATCATCGCGAATTGATTTATGATTATATACTCGCTGGCACAGACAAGAACTCACTCCAACACACATACACACACATAGGCGAACGCACAGACATGGAGGAAGAATTGCCAAAAGATGAGGGTAGTTTGAAATGATTCGAAGTAGGATCATAATCTTCTGCCCTTGTTCTCGCTTCACGCGCCCTAGAGGAAACAATGCGCCATTGTGTGGATGCCACCCTGGTGCTGGTGGTTCGGTCCTCTACCCGGATGTTTCACTCTGCTTAGCAAGTGGCTGGGTCGCCGGGACGGGGATGGGTCATAAAATTGATTCAGATAAAAGCAATTTTCGCCTCATAATTTCCACCACCAGATGCGCTGTGGGGTCGGAAATGGTGGCTTTTTTTGGGGGTGCTGCAGAAGGAGCATAGTTCTTTGTTCTCTTCGTGGATTGTTGCAATCTCTATCATAGCTTTACCATTAAATTAAATGTTAAATTTGTTACCCAATCATTTATTTGAAATGTATTTAAATTGAAAAAAACACTGAATTAATTTGTTTATCTAATCAGCATTAGCTTTCAGATCGATTAAGTCGTCCAGCACGGGTACAAACTGCACGGCGGCTTAGTGGCTTGTGCACCTTAACGAAAAGGTTCGCCGCCTGCGCTCCCTTCATCCCAGCCAATTTCCCTAACTGTTAATTAAATCCACGCCCCGACAATTGTTCCCGGAATACTTACGCTCAATTTCTGCTGGCTCTTTGCGGCCCTTTGCTGCATTCCGGGAAGCTTTTCTCGAGGGAATGCGCTGCACGCTGACCGAAGTCTAACCATTTCCGGAAACAGCAAGCTCCTGCTGTGGGAAAACCCCGCAAACCGCCTACGGACGGCACTGCTTGTTGCGTTTGTTGCGAAGAGAGGAAGGCTGCACAGTATAATAAACTATGCCGAAGGATATTCCCTCGCATACTGGCACTGTGTGTGCGGGGGCACCGTCGTGTCTGTAAGAAAAGCTCCTGTGGACGGCGTTCGACGTGCTGGGAAGGAAGTAAATCTCATTCGTAAGATCGGTGCACCAACTTTTCCCATCCTTAGCTGGAAGAAGACGCAAAAGGACGGGTTCGAGCTCTAAAGTCGGGAGCGAGAAAAATCGATAAACCAGACTAGACAGACAAAGATCTGCCGGTTTGTAAGTATTTGTGAGTGTGTGTGTGTCTCGTGCGCTTTCCCGGTCCTGAGTTTCCAGTCACATCCTGTCTTACGCTGTGGGAAAAACGGGACGCGCACCGCAAACTGCAACTGAGCAGCCAGTTGCGGAACCCATTTTGTTGGTCGGGGAAAACTTTATTCCCTACCTTCCCTAACACGCTTTCCGCAGTACAACGATGCTTGATACGTGGTAAAAGCTAGAGGCGTGCGCCCAACAGTAAATTGTACCGTCGGCGTTCGACGAGGAAGTGTAAAGACTATCTTGGCGAAGGAATCTTTCCGCTAAAGTTTGCCCATGGTGCTGGTGCTCCTTGGGCGGATGCAAAACCAACCAGAAGCAGAAGTAAAAGGAGCATGTAAAGCACACAAAAAACCCTTAAAAACCGAACGAATCCTTCCCCGTTGTGGAGAAACATTTTTCTTTGTGTTTTTTCGTCCCATTTTCCTATCCGAACTCGGACAGCAGAAGTGTGCTGTGCCTGTGGACCGGGGCGCACCAAGTGGGTAAAGTCTATTAGTTTTTAATTAAATTTTACATCCGAACACAGCGGTAAAGGACAATTGGCAGCGAAAAGCGATCGCCCGGTGACAACTTTATTCGAAAGGCGTTTGTGGGTGCGGATGTTGTTGGGGACGGGTCAGGCTTTCCATTTTTATGAGAAGAACTTGCAAATAAAAGTGGATGGTGTTTGATTTTTAATGAACGGCCCATGAAGGTCTCCGGTGGTTAAGGTTTTCCTTTTGGTTTGTTTTACCTTTTGGAGGCCTTTTGGAGAGTGGAATGGAGGAGCCTCTTCTCGGGAATTTGTTTCTACTGACGAGACGAGTTGAGATGTTATGCTAAAAGTGCTTCAAAGAGCAACATTAAATACATTTCACATCAGTCATAGCTTCAAACACGCTTACGAAGGAGGTGAGTAGCGCTAAAGGGAAAACAAACTCACTGAACCACTAAATACGGTGTATTTAGCTTTATGTAAGAAAATTGGAGAATTCGGAAGAGTTTTTTTAGTGTGTTCACTATGGTGCAATACACTTGAAATCGATCCGTTTTCCCGTACTACGGCGAAGATGAAAAAACAAACTTACCAGTTACTACCCTTTTTGCTATCCAAAATGCTCCCAAAATATTGCCCAATGGTGGCTTTTGTACTGCAAAACAGCGAAGAGTAAGAATGGAAAGGCTCCATCTTGGAATGGCCTTACGGACCATTTAAGCTAAAACCCCCTGCAGGTATGCAAATTGCATTCGACAAGACAATTTTCCACCCCATATAATGCAACAGCAATCCGCTTACGCTCCTCCTAATCGCGTACTCTATTGATTGCCTTAACCTTGCTACCTACGCATTCAAGCTAAAGTTGCTGACGAGTTTATTGAAATTGCCTCAAACCGTTATCGATAGGCAAACAATAACCCACACCGTAAACAGTACCCACAGCTTTGGCATATCCTTCCTGTTTGCTAGCGCTGCACTCCAAAGGTCGTGATTGTTTTGTTTGCGGCGGGAGGAGTACGTAAACCCTTCTTCTCACGCTCGAACGAAAAGACCGGATGAAAGTCGTCTACTGCAGCGTTAAAATAATAACCCCTTCCCGCCGTTTATGGGGCGCTTAATCGAGCTGAGTTGGCAGTAAAATTGCAGCCAGTGCACCGTGCACATATCGTGTGCGGTTATCGATAGCAAATTGTATCCTCCGGGGGAGTGGGAAAATAGCAGCACTGCAGCCCTGGGTTGCATGGGAAAGTTAACTGAGCAAACAGCTGCAACGGTGGTCGTCCGGCAATGGGAGCGAAGTAATCCGCCCCGGTAGTGATAGTGAACCGACGCTCCGATGCCGTTGATACTGGCTGATTGAACGATTAACTATGGGATTAGTGTAGCGCCTTTGGTGTGAAATGTTTCAATGAAAGGTTTCACCTGAGTGAACACATTGCCCAGGAAATCATTTGTAGCAGTAAATGGCGCCATTTTACAATCAACGAAAGGAAATAAAGCATAAAATAAAACGGTGGCTTGTTTTTTCTTCCCAGTTTTTGCTTTGCATCACACTCCCTGCTCATAGTGTAAGCTGTGAGGGCAGCCATGCGATCACCCTGCACGAGCGTGAACCTGTTCCGCCCATCATCAGCTCGTTACAGCGATACGGCCACATCCTGCGGTTTGACATTCGAGCCAGTGTTTATTAGTGGCCGCATGTCGATGAGCTTAGTGCAGTGTTGCTGTATTGCTGCGTGAGGCAAACAATTTGCATTAACTCCATCGCGCTGCACACGCTGTTTACTAAGGGCGGGGCGTAAGTGCACTTCCCGGTCAACAGGCAACCATTTTAACCGTTATCAGGCACCTTCCAAGTTCAAGCAGGCGGACGACCGCGGGGCCCGATGCTTTCTTCGCGGGGTGTTGCACTTTCAGCATTGCGTTGGAATGGCGAAGATGCAAAAAGAAAAAAGAAAAACCACTCCCTTCAGCTTTCATAACAGCACTACGGAGAGTCGCACAAAATCCACATCGTCCGCGGGCAAAGCGGTGAGTAGTGAGCCAACCCTGCCCTCCCCTTGCTTTGAGCTGATAAGCGCAAGCTTGGCGTAAAGTGCAAATAAAAGTCACACAGTGCAGCGCACTGATGATATCATCAACGCTGTGTGTTTTTGCCTTTACCATTTGTTTTATCTGCCGCTGCAACGAGTGCATAAAACAAACAAAGTGGTTTCTTTCGGTGGCACCGCGGACTGTATATGTGGGTGAAAGCTTCCCAGTGATTTGATGGTCTTACTTTTATTGAGGTTTCACAGCGATCCCGGTGATAAAAAGGGAAATAAACGGGCCAATGGTCGAATGCAATTTAATTGCCAGGCGCTGAACCGAGCACAGTGCTGGCTGTTTTTTTTTACCAGTTCGGTGCGGAAGAACTCACTCTCGGAATGCGTGATCATCGGCATTAAATTGTATGGTTGGACAGTGTGAGTATGGTGCATTTATGTAAGGACCGCAAAACTACATAATTAAGACGAGTTTGTTGTGCGCTGTGCATACCTTCAGGCGGATTCGGAAGAAGTGCAGCGCAGCCATTTCATCGCTCTTCAAACACACTCAAGATGTATTGCGATACCCAAAATCGATGTAGAAGAAAGAGCAAACACAGTCCCTTACTTCTAACGCATACTTTAAGCGTCCGGACGACAACCCGCTTAAAATTAATTGAAGTAAATTGGAACGTTTTTCGGAACTTTAATTCAATTTTTACGTTAAACCTCTCCAACAGCATCGGTAGCGTAATCCAATTCAACACATTGGGACGGTTCAAGTGAACCACCGAGCGACGGCGTTCGACGAAATTGGATTGTACTTAAACCGCGAATCGTAGAGCAACGTCTCCTCCAACGCGTAAAGCTTTCCGTTGTTGTGTAGCTCGGTGTCGTCTGCCGTATGATGCGAGCGTGTTTATCATCATTGCCGACTTGGAAGGATTTATGTTGCAGTGGCAAATGATTAAAAAAAGAACGCGAGCTGAAGAGATTCCTAGGAAAAATGTGATGTTGACTGTACGTTAAGCGTGGTGCTTCCAATATCTCTTTGGTTTGAGTGGCGAGGAGGGTTGCAGTAGCACACTGATGAAATTTGCTGTAAATCGATTGGTAAACTGTTAAGAGGTGGGAGCTTCATGCAGAGAACTCCGAACTGGGCAGGATACAATTAACCGGGGGGGCTGTTCGCTCCGCACGCAATAATATGCCGGTTGGATTAAGTTTCCGATGCTGTGATGCGTGCTTTTTTCCCGGAAAATCCACGAACTCTAACGCACGCAATCGAGCCCGCTGTGTGCCGATCGAGTTCCAAGCGCGTGTGTGTGGTTGATACGAAAATGTTATCACAACCAATTTCAATCAATCAATTGCCGCCTCCAAGTGGATGCGCGTGGCTCAGCCAAAGGGATTCCCATACGTTCTCATCATAACTTTAATGCCTTTCAGCGGCAGCACTGTTCCGGCAAACTCTGCCACACAGCCACGAAGTTCGGCCTAATATATTATCTTGTTCACGTTTGGTAGCTTTGGTGCCGAGGAGAAGCTTCAAACATTTGTTTAACAACACGTGTGCTAGTGTATAAGGTTGTGAGAAGGAAAAACTTGTTAAACACTTACACTAAACATGATCTATTAATATAGCAACACCTCGTATGATGAAGAAAGTTTTTCCTTCCCTTTTTTTCCATGCAGGCGAATTACTTGCAAGTCCTTAACACACCGGAGCAACAACAACACCCCGGCCTCAACCTATCATTCAGCCCCCCCCCCCATTCCAGCGTTCCAGGACATTGTACCATGGTTGTTTGTTTGTTTGATTGAAACCAATCGATGGATTGGCTGGCAAATATTGTTCTAAGGACGATGTGTTTCGTGTTACTACCCCCGCTCCGGGCGAGAAGGAAGCGTTTGCCATTTTCCCCCGACGCGCACTTGCCGGATATGAATGCTGCTTCGAGCGCAAACTGATTGACTTGTTTGGAGGTTATTGCTAATGGGGCAAGCGGTACTATTATTAGAGTTTCGGTGGTGTTCACATCACAAGCTGCACATGAGAAGGAAGGAAGAAACAAAAAAACCCTAAAAACATCGGATAACCGGCTTTGGAGATGGAAAAAGCAAACAGAAACCCACGTACACGATGTGACGTCAACCACAACAGAGAAATGGTTCCAGCGAAAAATGGCGCCCACTCGTGTGCGATAAGTTTGAGCGATGACTTTGTTTTACCTGCAATCGAGACGATCGGCTTAAAGGCAAAGTTGAGCGACTTATTAAAAGGCCACTTGAAAGGCCGTCGAATTGATGATGTGTGATGAGGGTTGCATACGCTCAGGAGGCAAAGGAAGCATTGACGAGGTCGAATACGCCTGACAGTATGCAATCTGTAGGGCAATGTTGTGTTACCCCTTTTTGGCTTTAATCGGTTTTAAACTGCTTACTTCCCTTGCAAGGTTGGAAGAAAGGAAAGTAACTCATCCGAGGACTACTTACACAAAAAAAAACCCAGTACATAAATCCCTTGTCCTTGTCAAGGTAAACAGGTAGCATGGTAGTCTTTGTATACAGCGCACCATTATCGTACCAGAACTAACACAAGCACCATCCGGTGGCACCATTGCAGTCGATTGGCCCCCGGGAAACAAAGACGACTTCGACAGACGCGGCACAAATCGAAACACAACTACACATGTAGACACCCTCCGCCCGTCCGCCCGCTGGCCCTACCCTGGTGAAACAGCAGAAATGACATCTTTCGTAATTGTTGGCGAAAAACTTTGTGCCACGGGGTGTGGCTCCACCACCATCGTTACCGTCGCCATCACAAAGGATGCAACAGTCGCCCGAAACGGCTCGAAACGGGGGCAAACTGTGTACGTTAAACTTTTCACCAACGTAACGGGTAGCAGCGGAATGGAGCGGTAAGATAAAAAACAATTTTATTTAATTATCCTCACCCAAAGGAGTGAGATAGAGAGGAAGCGGTGGCTAAGAAGCTGCTTGCGTATCGCACCAACACACAACTTTCGCCAGCGCGAAACAAAACATCCGAACGTCGAGCTGAGACACTGATAAAAGGTGGGTGCGATTTGCTTGGCTGCTTCATGGCTGGGCTGGCGAAGAGGAAAGCGAAGAAAGATGTTTGGATCGCTGGCATAAACTTTACAACTTAGTGGAGCAGAAAAATGAACTCACTCACCAGAAAAGGGATGGGGAGGGGGCGGTCTTTCATGTTTGTGTTCTAAACGGTGGCCCCTCCGTGCTTTGGTCGTGCGGAGTGCCCTTTATGACCGTCCTGGAATGCTCGGAAGAATCTGGTGCGGCTAAGTACCTGTAAAGATTGTCATCCATCAACCATGTGGTCAGAGCAATGTTTCGTTTTTTTAAAAGAAATTCGAATGAATTATTTACGAAAAAGGAGATTTTTCAACACAATTCCAAGACGATGAACGGCTCACTTGCATTCCTTTCTCGAGAAGCACCGGTCGCAGTCGGTGTTATTTTTCTTCCCCCTAACTAAACGATCAATAATAAGTCGTTCGAGCGCTTTTCTCCGCTTTTTGCTTGTCCAGAAACAAGATGAAAGAAATGGTCGCGTATCAAGACCAATGACCGTGTAGCGTCCTTTTGCTTTCGCCTCACCGGCACATCGAATTCTCATGTGGTGGTCATGCTCGGGCAAATTTGTATCGCTCGTATCGCAACATCACACCAATTAGCAATGCTGACCAGCAATCGTGCGATAACGCCCGGGGGACAGAGTCACCAAAAAAAAAACAGAAAGTGACACATTTTCCAGCCCATTGGGTGCTCTTCAAGCTGCGCTGGAGAAGGACGATGAGGTCAAAGAACAGGAGCAACGCCGTTTTTTTTTTGTTTGCTCGCTCCCCACACTGCAGCAAAACATCATAATTAGCCTTCGGGCAGGGAATTTGATGCAGAAAAAGTAGTTTCTAGCACTTCATTTGCCATCCGCCATCAGTGTTTCGATAACTGTCTGTGGGATTTTTTGTGCATTTTTGATTCTTTTTTTGTGTGTTCCTCGAAACATCTTCAAGCGACCCTTGCGAGAAAACATGCTCGGTTCGGTTCAATTTTATGTTGCTGATGAAATTCTCAAAATTGAATCCATAATATATTTCACCTATTACACCGATGCCAGTGTGACGTCAGGGTTCGGTTGTCAGTTTCAAGGGGCGCACCGTGTACATGGTTTGGTTTGGCCTGTCTGCCCCATAATCCGATTCGGCTCGCTGTACGCTGCAGGCAAATTTGATATAGCTACATCGTCTTACTTTTATGCTGTCAGCATATTGGGTGGAGCGATTCCGGCGCATTATTTGGGCGCATTTGGGGAGACGAATTGAATTTCCGTCGCGCAAGGCCGTTTTAATCGGACGAAGCGAGATGAAGCACTTCCCGAACACTCAAGCCAAGCCAAGCGATGATAAAACAAGAAGGTGATTTGTTCGCTCGAAAGCAGACGAGAAGGGGAAAGCATAAATGCTTTGGAATTATGATGTTTCAAAATGATGTAAATAAAGGTAATGTTTGAAGAGGTGTTTCAAGAGTGAAAGTTAGAGTAAGAGGTGAGCTACTTTGAAGTGTCTGTTAATAGCAACACCAACATGAACAAACTCTCGAGTGGTCCAGGCCGGCCTAGTTCGTCTTCTAAATATCGCCAGAAAGCTCTTAGTTTCGACGCCCCTCCTGTTCCCCGAGAAAAACAATAAGCTCCTAACGAAGTAAGAACCCTCCCGCCGCGATGACCGTGGGTGTCTAAATAATGCTGCAATCGGGCGGCTTCCTGGAACTGAATTTCGTCCTTGTGTCCTTGTGCCGTCAATCATCATTCGCCCCACCTTCACCTCAGCGTACGTCAATCCGTATTGCGTATTGCACGGCTACTAAGCAGGGAACGGTGAATGAAATCGAAATAAAACCTCTCAAAAAACCTCCTCAATCGCAACGCAGCGGTAAGCTCTCACTCTCTCTCTCTCTCGCGTGCGCACACCGAAACCCATGCGGAATAGAGTTTCTAAATAAATTTCCAGCTCGACGGAACAGAAGTGGCAGCCCTCATGGTGGCGAATGACACAACGGGGACATTGATACCGCGCGTCGTTCGTGGCAAAAGAAAGTGGGACAAAGCGTGTCATCTTTGATGTTTTCCACACCGGCTGGCGGCGCGGGCCCGATCGGGTGACTTATTTCCTTATTTTCCAGGCGAGTGCCTGCCAGCGCGCACCCGACCGTCCTGCATCCTGACGGTGACGACGGATCGAGCTTAAAAATCGATTTCGAATTAGTTTGCAAACTGTTGCTCCGCTGGAGGAGTGTGTTTCGTGGGGGGAGGGGAGAGGTCAAATTTGTTGGCCAGTAGTTGATGGCAGCGCAAATCACAAACACGATTGATCGAAGCTGAAGTCTACCCTGGAAGCTTTGAACTCGCTGTTGTATACGCGACAAAGTTGATCGAATGCGGAATGCGCTCAAAGTGTGGGAAGCTGCGGAATGAAAGGAAGCTTTTCATTTTTGTGAAAATTAAATTGCTGCATTGCAGTCGAAACGGAGGGAAGACGGCTTAGGAAACATCAATTCAATAGTTCAACAGTTTTTTTTGTTCGATCTCTTGAAGCATTGAAATTTTGGAGATTATTTTTCACAACTTTGTCCGTAAGAAATTAAACAAGGAATACAATCCAAAGAAAATGTATGTGCAAAGTGTACAGGAACGTAAACGAACATAAATAAACACCTTTCTCACGCTAAGCCGGATGAAATAAATCATTTAATTTTAATGAATGTCTAGCTCAACATGAAAGAAAAAGCTCAACAGCACACGAAAGAAACTTGTGCGCCACATAGTTTTAAGCAAAATCTTTGTCTGGAAATGTCTGCAATACACAAACACAATCAGAAGCACAAAATGATTTCGTTGAAAAACTACCTCCTTATCGTAGAGATTTTCCAACGTACCTTACTCTTCACCGTTGCCTGCTTTTATCCCCCGCAGATTAACACGGATGCTTCAGCAAGAAAGGTAAGGGTAACGATTCGAAGCACTATAAAAAGTTTTACTTCTTAGAAAAAATCCAACCAACCGCCACTAAACAGCTCCGAATCCATTTATGATGCTTGTGCAGGTGGTGGTGGGCCGTGTGTGGTGTACCCAAGTTTTGCGCCCACAGCCACAGGACCGAGGAAACTATTCCACGGAAAATGTGTTGCTGAATATGGCTTAACTTTAGGGGAAAAACTGGCATCCCCCCCCAAAAAAAAACCCCCGCTAACCGAACCTAGTTTACCGGCGCGCACCAAAGCGGGCTTTGTTGGTCGAAAAAGCACTTAGTCTCGTTACCCGCCACGCGGTGCGGTTTTTATTGCGCGCCCGGTTATCGTCCCGTGCCACACACGTACCGCGCCATAACGAACACGAGTGTTGCGATTTTTCCGCGATAAAACCACGCGAACTCGGGAAACAAAAATACGGTACAGCACAAACATCTCCGTTTCGTCGCAAAAGACGATGCAAAAACGTGATTGCTTGTTTTGACACTAGCGCACCAGCGGGGAAAACCGGGGTAAGGTACGCGTGTGCTGGAAGGACGTCAATTGCATACGAAACAAGTACCTGCTATTAGTGGGCGAACTGGCGAACGGAACAAAGGATTCGTACCTAGCTGTACAGAAGGAACGTAGCTGGTCTTACTACGATAGCAAGCAGGAAATAAAAACGGTAGCATCGAAATTTGAATTTAATTGTAGAAACTGTCTAGACAAGTACCTTCCCGCCATGGGCCCACACCCACCTGACTGGTCGGAATGGTACCATACCCGTGGCTTTTTCTATTTATTTTCGGCACCATACCCAGTGTTTTTTTTTCTTCTTCCAACGGCTCGGAGTGTCTCTATTCCCCATCCGGACAATAAACGCTGGTACGTACGTGTTTGGGTTTAGGAGCTAAGCGGAAAATCCCGGCCATATTTTATATCCCAGCGCAGCAGCGCTGTGCCGGAGCGGTCGTCCGGATAAATGAAGCAGTAAATTGCTCATCAAAAATTCAGCAACACAACTGCTCACCACCAAAACGCGGAAGGCTTAAGAGCGTACCAAAAACCGACGAAACTGGGTGAGGCGTTTTTATTTCCACCAAATTCAATTAAAATATGCAGATTTTGGTTGATGCATTGGGCGGGAATGGGTTTGGACAGCGCGTTAAAATAATTCATCTTGAGCAAGCTCTATTTATAGTTTCATTTGCGTGTAGTACAAGCAGTGAACTGAGCAGTGAAAGGCGCCGAAAGCCCTAATGACGTAATTTTGTCAAACAAATAGCATAACTTTAAGCGCATTGTATAGTTACTTTGCCATTTTAATGAAATGCCACGGTAGGAAGCTGATTCCGAATGCTTTGTTCAAGCACTGTCTTGAATCAACTTCAGAGCAAACAACCAGTGAGAAAATGGCAGGGCTTCCTATACAAACCCGAGTCCCTTTTCCCCCAAGTTCAATCAATATAATTTAACAAAACCCTAAATTGAACGTGAACCGATGATCGAAAACCTTTTTCCTTTTCGCCTCGCTTGAGTTTTGAAACGACCCAGATTGGCCACGTGCCGTTGGATTCCCTTTTTCCCTCCCTGTGTCTGCGTGTTATCCATTATCGACGGACCAGGGCCACAATGGCCGTCTTTCTGGATCTTTCTAGTACATCATCCGTTGCTCCGCTGATTCGACCGCGTTCCGCTCCCGTGAAGGTAGCAACGTAAATAACAGCTCAACAGAACGGCTTGTAAAGTGTAGCAAACGGGGAAAAAAATCGACGAGAGTTCCCCGAAAAGTCAAGCACTTACGATTGCAGAAACGTGAAGGCAATATGGTCCAATATTGAGGTTCTGGTGCTGGGTTTTGGAGCCTCAGAGCGGTTTTTTTTGCTTGTCTCTGGTTCGCATAAATCAATGTCAAGGTTGGCAAAGAGGCTGGCCCTATGTTAAACGCATCCGCAACCTTGGATACCGCCCCGACCTGCTCCCGCTCGATGATTTGTCGGCCTTCGGTCACCGGAGGTCCGGATTTCCCGTTTCCGGGGCCGGCAATAAGTGGCAATAAGGGCAGGAAGTATTGAAATTAACCTTGTGGCAATCTGCTGTTACGGTGTATTGGTTTTTATTCAATCTAGCACTTGGCTTGGCCCTCCGAGCAAGGACAATGTATTCCGCTTCTTTTTTTTTGTTTGCTTTGAAGAAACCCGTCTGGCAGTCGGGAAAGGTTGAATGCTGACATTGTTTTACTTGTAACATAGTTTTTATTTACTCTAGCGACGCAAAACAAAAAACGAATCGAAAACCGATCCACGCCATTCATCACAATGTTCCTATCCTTACGCTGACACGTGTTTGAATAAGTGTGCGTTTGTTTTTTTGTGTGTGGACGTGTATTAAATCCAACTAATCCTCACGTTTTCCGTAAAGGCAAACAGGAGCAGTGATTCGTTTTCAATTCGTACTGTTTTCCCACAGCAGTAGTAGTAGTAGTATGTCCAGCAGCAGCAGTAGTAGTAGTAGTACACTAAGTAGACACAGGGCGGGAAAACTTTTTCATCCCGTTACGCGGACGATCGGGAAGCAATAAATCATCGTGGCAAAAACTGTGATTACCGTCCCAACTGACACTACATTTCGTCGGGTAGGGAAAAAGCGAGAGAGAGAGAGAGGGGGGGAGGGAACGGAAAAACAAAAGAGACCGAACAACATTGCATCGTCAGCACGCGGCAGGACGTTGATTTATGCTGAGCTAAATGCAGTCGACCTGTTTCCTTACGGTCCGGGGTCCTGCTGCGTTGTCAACCGGTGACTGTTTGTGTCAACTTTCGGTTGAAATAAAAAGGGCTTTCGTTGGTTGAGGGAAAAGTTTTTTCTTCCATATTTTATTGCTCTTTACCTAGAGTAGCGACATGTGCTCGGAAAAGTGGAAACGTCTCGAGGGCAGCAAGCTCGAACCTCGCTGAAATGAGAAGTTGATAGGAAATGCATTCCACTGGTGAACACAAAAAGTCCATCTGTTCTTCTTGTTGTAGTTGGGGGAGAAAAAAAGCACGACAGCAAACAGCTAAAACCTCAACAAATAAACCACCAGCACTGCCCGCACAAATAGCATCGAGCAGCGAGAGCTCTTTCATGTTAGTAGCAATGTTTTTGGGTAGTTGTAATGTATGTTTTTAATTAGATTTTTTCCAACTCATTACAGAGCAAACCAACGGTAGGCTAGCGCCAGAACGTCCGCCAACAGAAAAAGGTCGACGGATTTTTTCACCGCCCAAAATGACAGTCAGCTGATAAACTTTAGCTACACACCGGGGGCGTCCATTTTCACATTGCGTCGCGTGCTAGCGGCTTTCAATTCATGATGCTTTCCGAGCTTTTAATTAAAGCACACACACATACTATAGACCACGGTGCCGGTGATGGCATTGTGTGGAGAAATTGTGTTTGTCCAGCGATACGGCGGTCTCCACCTTTTTTTAAAATTCATTTGCCTTTTGCTACTAATTATGTAAAGTAGAGTGCCGGCACCTGAGCCGCTGCTGTTGAGCGTAGTTTTAAATTGAGTTTTGATTAAAGCCAGTTATGGTACTGAGGCAGTGCTTTATTTCAGTACGTTTGTGCATGTGTGAAGGTTTAATGATGTAATTGAAACAGATAATTGTATTTATTTTTGATACAGTAATTTGATTTAATCCTGTAAGTGACTTTATTAGATGGGTGAATATCGATGCAAAGTGATAACGTTGGTCGGGGGTCAGTAAGTATTAAACACTGATTTGAAGTCATACGTCATGATCTGTCATAGCCAGCATGCTGACCACTCAAAGAGTAAATGTGTGACTAACAAACAACATACTAATGGTGTAACAACTGTAAAGGGCTTTTTTGGTCTCTCTTTTGTCCTCCTCAAAATTACTATTCTATGCCACTTGGTCCAGTAAGGCGTGTGGTGAGCCATAACAACCGATCGAGCAAGAATGAGCGACTCTTGGTGCTTTTTTCTTGATTTAACTGCACGCAAACGTTGACAAAATCGACTGACATCGATGAATAAATGGATGACACGACAGTTTGAAGTACTTTCACCACTAATTCATGCGCATATCGTCTGTCCTGGCTAAAGGATCGATGATGGTCCATGCTCCACAACCGTTGGACCAATATAGCAGAGAACCTACTGGCAACAGTGAAAAGCATCCGGAGATTAGGAGATTGATGAAGACAAACAACTTACTCTAGCCGTGTGTGCGTGTGCGTGTCCGTTCGTCCATTTGTCGTCTGGGCGACACATCGCTCCGAAGAGACTTGTCGCTGGTGTGGTGTCGCGCTTGTTGATGTCTTCATGTCCCGATTGGACATCAACAGTGCAACAGTACAAGCAAATCACATGTCTGGCAGGCCAAAAAACTACTCGGCTTTAAGCCGACGTGGACATGGCCGGACCGGGCCATCGAGGATATCGTTCGCAACCCATTCCCCGGCCTCGGCAAAACCCATTAATCATTGTACCGCAAATAATTAAGCAATGCGGACGGGCGAGCGGAGACGCGACTACAACATTGTCGGACCTGTTGGAGCGTGGGCTGCCGAGGACGAGGACAACGTAACCCGATACAACCCCTTCTCCCCGGTAGAAGCAATCGGTTGAGTGGTGCGGTCAAGTGGAGAGCGAATTGATTATTTTGCTCCATTCCGAGAAGCTGGAGACGATGTCCTACTTTTCGGGACTTTCTGTATCGGCAGCAAGAAGCGCCATCATCATCATTGGTGTGGCGCTCCGTGTTTCCTTGTGTCTCTAGACGGGGCAATGCCGGCCAAGGGACAACGGGGGAGGATGGACAGTATTTTTTAATTAAGAATCTGGAACAGTGGTACCGGGCTTTGGTGCTGTGGTTTTGTGGGTTAATTAGATTAAAGCCTTTATCATGCTTATCACGCTGGTTGTCGGATGCGTTGGGAGCCACAATGAGAGTCGGCGCAACTGTCCTCGAGCTGAAGATTGCTAGCGGGCAGCGGTCTGGAAAGGAAACGAAGCAAAAAAGGACAGACGGCTGGAGCCATCCTCGGGCCGGATCGACGGTGCAACTCGTTCCACATTTCAAGGGATGCTAATTAAATAAACCAGTTCCCGGCGACACCGGATCTAATATGTCCCTCTTCTGCGCGTTCCGGACGATGCGTTCGCCTCCTGTGGGAATGAAGTGTGAATTTTCGGTCTCCAGGAAGCCGGTTCCCGTTCTGAGCGGAACATTTCTCAACCCGGTGGGACACTCGCATAACGAGCGGCCATTACGAGCAGAAGGAGGAATGGTAATGTACTTTCTTCCGTCCCGTGAAGCCGTGACCGGCAGGAAACATGGTCGAGAAATATCAATGTGTCCATAAATCAGGACACTGAACTGGGTTAAATGCTAAGCAAGCGGGTGGGAGAATCCCAGTTTTCGCCCTTCAGACAGTATCGCTGTCGATGGTCCGATAACAGTCCCGCTGTTGATTATGTCATTTTAAACTAAGCACCACCTTGCGATGGTCGTTGAGCAGTGTCATTCTGAGAGGAATTCTTCCATAGGACAGGAAGAGCGTTGAAAGAGTGTGCAAGGACGTGTGCATTTGCAAAGCGAGTCAGTCCGGATTTGATGTTTGTTTGAAAGGTGCATCAACACGAATGCATTGCTTCACGGGCAACTGGTGCCCATCGGACTAAATGGCACACATTGCTGCAATTGTGCTTACTGCACTGTGAAATGGCAAAGCTTTTACAATCTGTCCCTGAACGTTGCTTTAGTCGTTGAGAGGTAAAACGATTTCAATAAAAGTGACTTGGAAGGAAGAAAAAAAGGGATCCAGGGAAACGTTTTTGAAGTAAGAAAAAGTTTGAATTGAGGTTTGAGCGAGGTTTGAACTAAGTATCGATGGGTTAATAGCCCGGTCGTGGGCTGAATAGGCTACAAAATAGCATCATTAAACGCGGTGCATAGAACGAATTTTATTCAAGCTTTGATTGAGCTGATAAGGCCTTCTCATTAAAAATGAGAATTAATTTCCTCTCTTTGCTCTATTTTTCTTTATCATCTTCTCTTTATCTTTCTCGCTCTCTCTCTCTTTTTCACACATTCACAATTCACACATAAAATAAAGTATAATCTTCTGCATTACAGAGTTGGTAGATAAAATGTTCATGTAAACATAAAGTTGAATGAAAACGTAAAATCCAAAATAAGAGAGAGGGAGAGATGCTTTAAAACACCAACACAGATGCAACCACACTATCACAATTGGGTTGAGGCCGGTTTAAAACTTGTTTCCAAATTATCGACCTGTTGGGATTTTACGCTTCAACCTGTTCCAGAGTTAAATTCACCTTCCATCCAGCCGTTTCGATCAACACGCAACAGTACGATCGTATTCAGTTCCAATTCTGAGCTAGAAGCAAACAGACGTAGCTATGCGTGATCTGTTGCGATGGCTGCTGCTACTGTCTGGTGTGTTGTGCGTCTGCAGTCAGACGGTCGGTGTCAACCGGCTCGTGTGCGGCCGGCGTAAGGTGAAATCGGTTTATCTCATTCACAATGGTATCGACGCAAGGCCGGGTCACTGGCCGTGGCATGCGGTCATCTATCAGCGTGCGAACGGTGCCGAAGAGTACAAGTGTGGTGGCTCGATCATCGATGAAGATACCATTCTCACATGTACGTAGAGTGTGCAAGTGATCGTAGGTTAGCTATCATGGATGGTGTGCTTTTGTTTTGTACTTCACAGCTGGTCACTGTGTTACGGTTGGGAGTAGAACTATCTCACCTGAGCAGTTGTCGATCGAGGTAGGCCGTATTCGGCTGCACGAGCGAACCGAATACACTCAGACGCATGGTGTGCGGCAGGTGATAGTACATCCTGGATTCAATGTGCGCCGTTTGAAGCACGACATGGCTCTTATCAAGCTAGCAAGCAACGTTACTATGACACCGCACGTACAACCCGTCTGTCTGTGGACGATGGACAACAATCAAGAGTTGATCGTGGGCAAGAAAGGTACGGTGCTGGGTTTTGGACTGACCGAGCAAGACGTCGTGTCGGAGCAGCTGAAGCAGGCGTCGATCGGTGTGGTCGATACGCTGACATGCCTTGCGAATGATCGGGCAGCGTTCGGAACGTACCTGTCGTCGGAGATGTTCTGCGGAGGAGGCCGGGATGGGGTGAGTGCCTGCAACGGAGACAGTGGCGGTGGATTGTTTCTGGAAGTTGAGGGTAGATGGTTCGTGCGAGGAATTGTTTCGTTCATTCCATTGCGAAAAAATACGGCTATATGTGATACGTCGAAGTTTACGGCCTTTGCCGATGTGGCCAAGTATATGAAGTGGATCGAACAGTACATTGACCCGCGTGTGCTCGTGTTCGATACAGACGATTATGAGGTGGACTATGAGGAAAAGCTTCCGCTTTTCGATCTGAACGGGTGTGGCATCAAGTCAGACACATTTCTTGCCGATGGATCGCACATGAGCTACCCTTGGTTTGGGTATGCTGTGGTGGGTCAGACCACGTTTGTGAAGTGTGTCGTTACGCTCGTCAGCGAATGGTATGCCGTCGGTCCGGCAAGCTGTTTTGAAAACGATGGCAACGAGTAAGTACAAGTGTTCTTGTTCTCTGATCTTAGTACAAAACATATTTGGTTCCTTTTAGAGTTCGCATTCGATTTGGCGATTATGAAGATCTAAAGGTGCGAAAATGCTTCGATCGTAACGGAACGACGGTGTGTGCCATTCCAACGCAAACACTGCAAATCCAGCGCATCATCATCCACCCAAGGTACAACGATAAAGAGTTCACGGACAACATAGCGCTGGTGGAGCTGCTGACTCCAGCGGACACAACGCTACCGAACGTGAGACCCATTTGTCTGCCGGTTACAAAAGAGCTTTACTCGAACCAAACCTCCAACCTGTTGGCCATCAGCTACGCTGCCCTCAAACGATCGTTTGTGGATAAACCCACTCGCTACATAAACCCCTCGCAATGCATAGATATGTACCTAGACGAAGGGTTGAGGTTGAACTTGGACGAGAAGCGTATTTGCGGGCAAGTTGCAACAGAGACAACGGGCGATTGTGCTGCACTCAAGTCGGGGGCAGCTCTGCAGGAATTACGAGAACAGCGGTACGTGCTGCGTGGGTTCGATTTGTTTGGTAGAGATTGTGATTCTACGGTGCCGACAGTGTATAACAATTTATACGCTTACCTCGACTGGATATTGTACAACATGAGATTCAACGAGGTGGACTTGGATGCCAAAGACTCATCCCTCGAGGCAAAGTGGGCGATCCGGCAGAAGGAGCACGAAAAGTTACTCCTTTTCGATATGAGTACCTGTGGTATCATCAAGATGGCACAGAGAGTGAGTAGCGTCGTTACTTATAACCCTTGGATTGGCTCGCTGGAAGGGCTTGAAAATGTATCCACTTCGCCACCGCGCGTCCTGGGAAAAGTGATACTGATAAGCGAACGGTATGCATTAGCTCCAGCTCAGCTTTTCAGTATCCCGCAAGAGTGGTAAGTCCGTAAAGCTTTAGCCTATCTATGCAAAGATTAAGCTGAATGGTGTTGTCTTCACAGGCGATCAGTTATTCTAGGTTACCACGATCGAGTTTTCGAGCTAAGCTGTGAGATTAAAGGTTGTGATCCGCCTTATCAAAAAGTGGATATTAAGAAGGTATACATCCATCCAGACTTCAACGAGCAAAGCTTGCATCAGAATAACATCGCTCTGATTGAACTGATGGAACCGGCCAACACTACGAAGCCTTTGATTAGTCCAATTTGTCTACCGCTGATGCAGGAGTTCCGCAACAGCACACCGTTGGAGTTGAAGCTGGCAACGGAACTGTCTGAGAGCAGAAAAGTGAAACGGTTGAGCCCGGCCAACTGTCAAGCACAACTCATCCATGAAGGAGCTTTTCTCCCCGTGCAGGAGCTTCCGGTGTGTGCAGATGATTTAGAGAGCGACGCTGGTATGCGGTTCTCGGGACATACCGGATCGGCATTACAAGGATCGATAGATTTTAACGATCGCAAGCATTATTTTCTATACGGGTTAAGCCTGCTTATGAGGTCCAGTAGGCCGAAAACTCCCGACCTACCGTACCTTCTTACTGATGTCAGCCAACATCTCGGTTGGATCTTGGAGAATATGAGCGTTAATGTTACAGATAATGCCCCTAGTCCGACACAGGATTTTACTCCAATGCATCGTGTACCAGTGAGAAATATTGCAAAGAGACGGCTTTTCAACTTCAATACATGCGGAATACTTTCAAATAGCTCCCAGGAGAGCTACGAACAGGAGCCTTGGATAGGGTTCGTGGAACGATGGGATGATTTGGCAAAGTCAAACAAATACACGTACTGCGTAGTGACACTGATCAGCGAATGGTATGCCGTAGGTCCTGCGAGCTGTTTGGGCTATGATACAAAAGAGTAAGTGCTCTTGAGTCTTCTTAAACTCCAACAAAGCCTTTCATTAGCTTATAATTGAGTTTAATTTCCAGAGTATTTGTCCAGTTCGGAGGCTACAGAAAGGTAACGCACGATGAATGCAACCAAAACGATGGCACCTGTAAACGAGCCACACAGACCATTCCGATCGCGAAGATAATCGTTCATCCTGCGTACAACAGTGCCCAACACACGGATGACATAGCGCTGGTACAGCTGGGATCGTCAGCAGACCTGTCACAACCACACATACAGCCCATCTGTTTGCCAATTGTAGACGATGTTCGTAGCTACAACATATCGAGTCTATCTTCAACTTCGTTTTTGAGCTTTAGTGCAGGTTACAACACGTTGGGGTTGGACGGCCGCTTCATTGCCTCGCCGGAATGTCAACGGCGCTGGGATGGATTGCAGTTGAACGTTCAGGCCGGCCGTAGAGGGCTGTGTGTTTTGCAGCAGCCAAAAGCAGAAGGAGATGGATGCTACTACATACATCCAGGCTTTCCGCTGCATACGACACAGGAACTAAGGGGACAAGATAGGCGTTTTCTTCGGGGCGTTATGACAGTCAAGCCGGGAAGCTGCAGTGCGTACTATCCCGCCATCTACACTAATGTGGACGATTATCTCGATTGGATATTGGAGAACGTGGAGGGGAGATTATTCACGCAACAGAATGCGTACGATCTAACGGAACAGTTAGTGTTTGTGTAAACGTGCGTATACTCTTCCCATTTCGTTCGCAACAGCATATGAATTCATCGCTATCTTGATCTTAATCGCTATCTTGATTGGGCTTCGGATAGCGTGAACGAGAACTTATACACGCAACAGAATGCATAACGGAACAGCTAGTGTTTACGTCAACACGGTTTTACTTTTAACATTCATTTGCATTGTGTTCATCACAAGATCACGGTCAAGGTTTGTGCGTGGAGTTGGAGTTTACGCTGTTCTACAGCAACAGACGAGTTTTATTTTTAGATATCTCCCCCCATCTCAGGTCTTCTGCACTCCGTCCATCCGTCCGTCTTAAAAGCTCAACGTAGTGAGACCGGTTTGGGGCATAGCTTGTAACGAACCCGTTTTTGTGAAACCAATCCCAAGGTGTTTGACCAGCACCAACACATTCCCAAAACACGATCTCCGATTGCGCGTAAAACCCCCCAAAATTCTAGCACGTCACAAAGTTGCATACTTGGAAATATGTGCTCCAATAAACCAGTACAACCAAAATAACTGTCAAAAACCCCTACCAAAACCTGTTCCAAATGAACGTAGACTCCCTCAAGGTCGAATAAATGCTCAACAGCAGCCGTTCGCTATGGCGCATTCAGTTTTTGGCAGTGGCGTTGTGAAGACGCAACATCTTCACCGGTGGAGCAATGTCACGGGAGTTGCTAGGTCTGTTGATACTGTTCAGTGTGTTGTTGCTGTACGTGACCGCTCAATCGCTAGGTCCGAATCGTGTACCGTGCGGCAAGCGAAGGGTCAAGACGATCCATCTCGTTCATAATGGAATCGACGCAAAACCGGGTCACTGGCCGTGGCATGCGGCAATCTTTCACCGCAAGGGCGATCAGTTGGATTACGCGTGTGGAGGATCCATCATTGACGAGAACACCATTCTCACGGCGGCTCATTGCGTTTTCCTCGACAGTGGGCTACTGCCCGTGAGCCGGATTTCGGTCCACCTGGGTCGGGTTCATCTGAAGGAGGTGAGCGAATTTGTGCAGGAACACACGGTGAAGGAATTGATAGTGCATCCCGGGTACAATTCGAGTAGATTCGTGAACGATATCGCACTGATCAAGCTGACGGAGAGCATCACGATGAGCGAGTTCGTGCAGCCCGTTTGTCTGTGGACGATGGATAAAAACCAGGAGCTGATTGTAGGCAAAACCGGTACCCTGGTGGGCTTTGGTCTGAACGAGCAGGATGTCGTGTCGGAGCAGCTGAAGCAAGCGTCGATGGGTGTGGTGGACGCGCAGACGTGCATCAAGAGTGATCGTTTGTCGTTCGCCAATCAGCTTACGGCGGAGATGTTCTGTGGCGGCGGCCAGTCGAACGTGAGTGCTTGTAATGGGGACAGTGGTGGGGGTCTGTTCTTCAACGTGGAGGGCAAATGGTTTGTGCGAGGCGTAGTATCGTTCATTCCGGTTCGCCAGCGGACAGGACTGTGCGATCCATCCAAGTACACGGCCTATGCCGATGTGGCCAAGTATTTGGGGTGGATCGATCAGTACATCGATCGGCGCGTGCTCGTGTTCGATACCGACGAGCTGGAGGTGGATTACGAGGAGAAGCTTCCACTGTTCAATCTGAACACTTGTGGCACGAAGAGCGAGACAGTTCTGGCCAACGGACAACCGGCTCCCCTGCCTTGGCTTGGGTTTGTCCTGACGAAGGAGGAAATGGTCAAGTGTGTCGTTACACTCATCAGCGAATGGTACGTGGTGGGCACGGCAAGCTGTTTTGAAAAGAACGAGAAAGAGTAAGTAGCTGCATAAAAGCAAAACTTAAACGAATCTCTAATCGAATTTTCATTGTGTTTGTTTTGTTGCAGTTTGCGAATTTTGTTTGGTGGCTATGAAGATTTACTCGAGCAAAAGTGCTTCGAGCGTAATGGCACAACGGTATGCGCGTACCCAACGCAATCTCGCTCCATTGGAAGAGTAGTGGCCCATCCCAGGTTTAGCAAAAACACGATCAACGACAATATAGCGCTGATCGAGCTGCAAAGTCCCGCCGACACGACGCAACCTCACGTGAAGCCCATCTGTTTGCCGGTAACGCCAACGCTGTACACCAACCAAACGGAGAACTTTTCCGTCCTGGCATTCAGGTTGACCACCGGGACAATCGTTGATCAGTCGGTGAGCCATGTAGACCCCGAGTTTTGTAAATCCGTACACATCGTTGCTGGATTTGCGATCGATAATGAGGAGAAGAGCTTCTGTGTGTCAGTTCCCGAGGAGGATGTTGCAAACTGCGACAGTCTGCTTGGGCAGGGTGCACCACTACAGGAGCATGTGAGTATGGTCGATGCTGGCGAGCGTTACGTACTACGAGGATTCGATCTGCTCGGGCTAACCTGCGCCGGAGACAGCTCCATACCGGTTTTGTACGTGAATGTGTACTCCTACCTCGATTGGATGCTGTACAACATGCGATACAACGAAGCGGTAAACGAGGACGAGCAGGAACTGATCGCGAATGCAACGCTTGCGAAGTGGAAAGAGCGCCAGCAAGCTGAGGGAAGTGAAAAGCTAAAGCTCTTCAACATGGAATCCTGTGGCCAGAATGTGGTGGAACCGAGGGGCACCGGTTCGATCACACTCATTCCGTGGATCGGAACGCTGAAAACCGTGGAAAATCCCGTCAAGCCAAAAACGGTGCCAGATGGTTTGGTTGTTTTGATCAACGAGCGATACGCGCTGACGTCGGCAAACGTGTTTCGTCCCGATGTACAATGGTAATTGTCTTTCAAGTATCCCTGTTTTCCTGATAAAATAACAATAATTCGTAACCATTGCAGGCGATCGATTGTGCTAGGGTTCGATCACTACAATCCAGTTCTGGAGATTGCATGCACATTTGGAGTGTGCGATCGTCCGTACCAGGCGGTGGAGATCAAGCAGATCACCATCCATCCACAGTATAATGGCACATCTAACATCCACAACATCGCACTGATCGAGCTGGTGGAACCGGCCAACGTTACCAAGCGTTACATCAGCCCGATCTGTATGCCACTGATAGAGGAGTTTCGAAACAGTACGCCACTGGAACTGCTGGTGCCATCGTACATTTACCACGAGCAAAGCACCCAGCTGGAGCCACTGGATCCGCTCAACTGTCAGGAACGGTTTGCGCAACAGAACGCCGCCATTACCTTGAACAATCGGTCACGTTGTGCCGTTGCGCTGGACAAGGAAGCAAAGGAGTCGGCGGCGTTAAAGGCAGGCGCTCCGCTACAAACGTTACTGCGGGTTGGGAGCGAGAAGCGCTATTTTCTAAGCGGAATGAACAGTTTTACGGATCTCGTTAACTACCACAATCCAGGCTATCCGTATCTGTTTACCGATACCAATGCGTACCTGTACTGGATGCTGGAAAACATGCAGCTTGATAGCACTGTATCCCCGGATTCCTATGCGGAGCAGGTGGATCCTCCTCCGACTCGAAACACATCCAGAAGAAGGCTGTTCAATTTTAAAACTTGCGGGGCTTATACCAAGGGATCCAGCGCGAACGCAACGTACGAGACGGAGCCATGGCATGGATTCGTGCACGAATGGATTGAGGCGTATAATTCGACCCTTTTTACCAGATGTACCGTTGTGCTGGTGAGTGAATGGTACGCGATTGGTGTTGCGAGCTGCCTGAAACAAGATGCCAAGTAAGCAGATTTAGGGAAGTAAGCAATGCTTCGACGGTCGATAATTGTTTTTGTTACTTTGACGCAGGCTTTGGGTGCAGTTCGGTGGCTACGTTGAGTCAGATTCAGGCGATAATTGTTGGGACGCGGATGGCACGACGCTATGCCGGCCTAAGACGCACCGGATTGCAGTGGAGAGGATCATCGTTCATCCACAATACAACAGAACCGGATACACGGACGACATAGCGCTGGTTCAGCTAGCAACTCCAGCAGACGTATCGCAACCTCACGTGCAACCGATCTGCCTGCCGATTCTTGATGAAGTTCGCAGTTACGCTGTGTCCAGCATGGCGACGGTCACTTTTGGCTTAGCGCATGGTTCGTTCATCACGAGCAAGGTGGATCGCACCCGGTTTGTCCCGCCTGCCGAATGTCAACGGCGCTGGAATGGAATGGCGTTGAGTATACAGATCGAACGCACGAAACAATGCAACCTGATGGTGCGAGATCCACAAAGCGAATGCTACCCTGTTATGCCGGGCTTTCCGTTACACACAACACAGCAATTGCTCGGAGGGCAGCGTCACTTTTTACGAGGATTACTCGCTTTGCGACCAGAGCTGTGTAGCAGTTACTATCCAGCAATCTATACCGATGTGGATGAGTATCTGGACTGGATACTGGATAGCATGGATGAGCGGCTCGGGACCTCCAGACAGCCTTATAACTTGACAGAACACTTAATTTTCATTCAAAAGTAGCAGAGAGGTACTTTAAAATTATAATTTAAGCCTCAAATTCGGTGGCATTTCAAGTCGTCTGACAAAGTTCTACGTTGCAACGTTCAGAAAGATCGAGGAATAAACTGCACGATAAAACAAAACAAGGCACAAGTTGGTGCTAATCAACATAATTTATCTTTCGTCATTTCTACAGCACAGCTTCCTGTCACAAAAGTTCCCCCTATAAAAAAAAACACAAACATCCTGCCAGCAGCCAGCAGCTCCCGGGCGTTACGAGTCTTCCGTCTAGACGGAGCAAATGGTCTTCTGTCAGTGCACTACCTTTTCTGTGTTTGATTCTGTCTCACTCACCCCTCCACTCTCGGCGAGCGGCGACAAAGAAACATTAGCACGAGGTTTGATGTCCGTCTCCGTCGAGTGATTCACAAAACGTGCAACCCCGCAAAGCGAAGAAGCACAACTTTTGTGAAGCATTAATTTATGTTACCGCCATCATTATGAACCGCTCGACAAATCGAATCAATTCGTTGTTGGCCCACCTGAGCGATGTGTGGGCAGCGGGGCTCACAAACACAAAGAAGTCTACATTCAGGCACTCGTTCGCTGATTTTTTTTTCACTTCTTTGTTTGCCCGGAAAAGCAAGCCTCAGCAATGAAATCGATCGCTTTACGGAGGGATGGATATCAATTTACCCTCCCGAACGAAATGTGTTCCCATTTCGGGTTGAAACTGAGCGGTCACGACGTGCGAGCGATTTTGCACGTGAAAGGTGAGGAGATTATTGATATCGTCGAAGCTGGTGCTCCATTTTCGAACCGATTTCCCCTGCCACACAAAGCACTTCACGATGCGATGCTTTTTAAAGAAAAGTGCTCTTTGTGGCTTGAAACTAAAGGGGCAGCAGGTTCAGCTTTGGGTTGAACTTCTTCTCCCGGAACGGAGGACGCTGAAGGTTAAGCTGGTGCTGCGGTGATGCAGTTGCAAGGGTTTCTCATCTTGCCTCGATCAACGATGGCAGTGATGTTGGTGAACGTGCTTCAATCAAGAACGTCTGGTAGTTGGAGGGAGACGATGCGGAACATTGGTTCACGTGCCGCACGTACTCCAAAAACGCACGTCACATGAAAACGTGTGCACGGGAAAAGGGAAGAGATTGTCTTACGGGTAGAACGGCTCTATTAAAAACATATCCCTTGGCTTGGCAAAGGAAAAAAAGAGGGAGGGAAAGGGTATTGTGGCAAGAAGAGTACTGTTTAATGTATGCACGAGCAACGTACGAGCTGCTGTTGCTGACAGATAGCCATAAGACGCAAGATAGGAGAAAAAATATGAGAAACACAGTGCGTTCATAAGTAAGAAATAGAATTTAGGAAAAGCATGTGAACGTATTGAACAAAACAAGCAAAAGCAATGTAAGGCCAATTAAAAATGACAACAACTTTTAAAAGGGTAGATATGTCGTGCGGATTGCTTACCTGTGGGCGGGCACACATGTAAACGATAGCCTACAATTAGGCGTAATCTCTCTCACTGGAATGGTTTCCGGCATTCTTTTGCCAATTTAATCACGAGGCCATAAACGTGTGGAAAGGATTTTAAATTAAATTATTCAACTTTGCACCTACACCTCTACCACGTGACGGAATGGTGAATCTTTTTCTGTTTCAGTGGCTTTGTTCCATTCGAAGCGCCACGCATCTACGCTGGAAGCTATTTTTAATGATATAAATTCCTTTTCCTTTTGTTGGGTGGGTGGATTACAGCCGGCTGACCAAGATCTGCTCGATCCAATACGTAAAAGGGCAGTAATGACGATCTATTTTTGGCGTCAGGACTGCAGGAGCTCTCATCGACCTTTACTAGGAAAAAAGGAGATTTTTGTACATTTTTCCAGAAGAGAGAACATCTCCGCACACTTGTAGCGAGTAACGTATACTATGCTTCGTGTACAGCCTTCGGGTGACCTTTTGAAATGCTAAGAATTGATTAGTTGAGCAATGCAAGTTCTTCGTAAATTTCCATTGCCCTATATCACAATATGTCACCCAGCCCGCCCAGCACACTGTGCACACTTTAATCGTGCTTTATTTCAAATGGCTGATTGAGTAAAACAGGTCAGTTGAAAGGGGCTATTTATTGAACCATAAATATCGTGCGACTTAACCCTACCTTGTCTCATTGTTGTCTAATGGTCAATGTACGGAGTGAGACGTTTAAATCTTTGAGAGCTTCCCCAGGTTTTTTTTTTTTAGTTGAAGTGAAGGAAAAATCGAACCGAGATGGAGCGCGTCCCGATTGGGTAATAATTTTCCCAGTCTCAATGGACCGGACCGGAACAATGCCGGCACCGTACGACCAGTGAACGAGCTCTAACATGTGGCCAGCAACGGTGGGTGTGTGGCGCTTGGTTTGCAGCTTATAAGCTTTCGATTCATAAGCCGTGAATTGACCACCGAACGAGCTGGGTGCAGTCGATGATGGCGATGATTATGATTATTATGACAAGCTGTGCTGACTTTGTGTTTGTCTGGCGAAAACAGCGATGTGTGGATGGGAATAAATACAGCACCAGTCGCCGCTGATAATGGGTCGACTTTCGACTGACTTTGGCCGGCGACAAACATACCGCAATGTGTTTGTGTGTGTGTGTGTGTGTGTGTGTGTGTGTGTGTGTGTGTTGTGTGTGTGTGTGTGTGTGTGTGTGTGTGTGTGTGTGTGTGTGTGTGTGTGCGCGCGAGAGAGAAGGAGAGTTTAACGGCATTCCGGATTCCGACGGCATTTAAAGTGCTGCCCGGTTTAGAAAAGTTGTCGCACGTTCGCGCGGCAAACTGCCGCCTCGGATTAACCCGGATCAGCTACGTGGCAGAGCGCTGGGGGGTTTTGTTCTGGTTCCACTGTTTAGCAAACTAATGGCGACCGTACGTGCGCCGTACGTGAGGTGCATGCAATGTGAGCGATTCCGAGCTATTCCACCGAGCCACACCACGGCCACGCCAGATGCAGTTAATCGATTGTCGCGTGGTGATTTCTCGCGTTGCCGTGTTCCTTTTTAGTGCCAGTTGTTTTATTTTGTTCTGCTTGCCGGCTTTGCCCAACTCGTCCATCGTTCTCTCGTTTGGTTGACGGTGTCGGGCTTCCTTAACCTTTCCAGACAGCCTGTCACGGGCGCTGGTTCCGTAAGCGCTCGACGGTGGCAACAGAATCGCTTCGCCGCTTTGTTCTCCGTTGTTTGCAACTCCTTAGGGGAGGGAACGGTTCACAGAGTGTACAGGACGGGTCATGTTTTCCGTGTTCCGAGGAGTTTCGCTCTGGATGGGAGTTGTTTGTGGCAAAATGGGTGCGCTTAACGTTAGTTTCGCTGACGGTTTTGGGATGAAAACTAGCTACATTTAAAGGACGAACAAAAGAGAATGCAATGTTTAGAAACTGGATTAGACATGATTAGGAGAGACGGGGAATTAACAAAAGGCAATGGTCTAAATTGGCTGTCCTGCAGGGGGTCTCCAAGTAAATATGCAGAGGGAATAAAATCAGATAATACTGCAAAGTATGTGCAAAACAGTAAATTTCCGGGAGGATTTGTTTGGGTATAAAGGCACAAGTAACTAGTAATGTAACTTCTATGATAAATCCTGTCCTATTAATAAATCCTGTGAAAAATGAAGCCAAGTTATTTAAATCAGAAATAATGCACTTAATAAAGCGATTATGCCATGTATATTGCATAGTTTTAGGCGAATTAATTATCTTAACTGGTATTTTGCTGCATTTTTTTAACAGCCTTGAAGGACAGCAATGATTTGCTTAAAACCCATGATTGTGTAAGGTAAAATGAATCAGAGAATGCAAATCAAATCACATTCATATTCCACATTGTCATCTCCACACACACACGAGTTGATCCGCATTCGAATGAAGGATTTCTATTCTCTTTATGAGAACTTTATTTTAGCACATTGTTTTATTGCCCTTTTCCGCTACGCGCTCTGCATCTTTTCACACTTTACAATGTAACAAACACTCACGCCAACCATAAAGCGCTCACACACCCGGCAGACTTCCTTCGCTCAATGAACGAAGCCGCTCAAAGTGCATTGTTTTGCGGGTTTTTGACGCGAGCTGCCGGGTGCTGCCGCTGCAAATGTCGCCTCTGCACACATCATAAACCACCGTAAAATTTCAATTTCACATACCCAAAAACATCACTCACACACACACACACACATACATGCATACGCTGTGAAAGTGTGGGGATATCTTCAGTCGCTCGGCAAGCGAGCCAAGTGACACGAAGCGCAAATAATTACGCGCTTGAGGAAGGCAGCAGCGCGATATGAAAAGTTTCTGGTCGTATGAATAGCATTACCGACGCTATCTTGCATCCCTCTTCGCGCTAGCATTCCCTGGTGAATGTAGCGAAATTTATCATCGTCCCATCAAGCCAGCCAACGCAAACACGCCACCGGGAACAATGCACGGAACTTGGTTGCTTTATGACGTTTTATGGGACAGTTTGAGGGTGTGATGCAATTTGCTTGTAAAGTGTTCCAATCTTGCGCAAAAGATTCTTCACTTAAAGTATCAAATCGGGTTTAAAATAAACTCTTGTTTGCCTCTTTTGAAATATTATTCTTTATTGAAGATTCTTTTTTTAGCATTTTATGAACAGTAAATGCCCTGAGTGCTTAATACCCAGTGTTCTGGCAGATGTAATCCGTATTCATTTCACCATCCATATCCACTGCCAATTACAGCTAGCAGACACACACACACACACACACACATACATTAACTTCTTTGCCGTCCCTGAAGCGTGACAAATTCAATCCATTGCTTTGTCGGTTTTCCTTAATTTATGGAGCGCTTCCTTTTGGGACTTTCGTTCGGCAGCTTCAGGCCAAAGTGTGCGAGAGAATGCAAACAGCACAAAAAGAAGCAAGTCGTATGCATCGTCCCGTCGCGAAGGTTCACCATCTGGGCTTTGGAGTGATTCGCTTCGCTTGACCGAAAAGACTTTTCAGCTGCGGGACCTGCTGCTCGGTCGGTTTCTGCACCCGGGGCAAAGATTTACTCGCTGCCGTACGAGCGAGTGGAGGCAGGATGACCGTTGGGATGCAGGCGGCACGTGGGATTACCTACACTGGAACCCCCTCCTATGGGGCAATCTGTAATCCTCGTCGTCGGCTAAACCGCCGACAGTTGGCCGTCCTGTACGGGTCATTAGATTTCATGGCGGCCGTCGAGCGTGGAAGGCGGGCGGGAGATTAGTGGACCATTTTTCGAGTTTAGCCGGATGGATGGACTCCAGCATGGTCAGTGGCGGTGTCGTCGTGGCTGGCTCGAAAGAGGTTGGGTGCTATCTGATTGCATACAATTAGGGGGAGTGCGATTAGGGCGGCAAGATGACGCTGATTTAACGTTTACGCTAAAAGGGCGCTTATTGTTTTTAAACAAGAAGTCATGGCCTTATGTGAAGCAAGTTGGAAGTTATGAGATTACTGAACGCATTATGGATGGTAATGCATGGTTGTTTATTACTGTGAATGAAAAGTTGTTTGAACCCCTTTCTTTATCATAAAAAACACAGTTTCCTCAGAGTATAGCCTGGTAAATCTCAACAAAAATTGTGCTAAAAATCCTCAAATTTTCCAGCTGCACTTGTCATTAAAGAGAAGTATCGTCCAGCACGCTTCATTCCCAGCACAGAGCATGACAAGGTGGCTTTTGCCTGCCGATAAGGATTAGATGTCAAACCATTTTCGATGAAATATTGTTCAGTCGGCCATTGGATCAGCTTTGTCCACTCGATTGCCTCCAAATAGCTGTTGAAGAAAGCCAACAAACCGTAAGCGGACGATGCACAAAAGGTTCTGCAACAACTGCAACGACAGCGTGCCATCGAAGCGGAAGGAAGCCCATTTGCTCTCGGAATAGGTAAATAATTCGAAATATATCCTACTCAACATTGTCCGAACGTCCGACAATTCCATCCAGCACTGGCTATTCTTGGTGTAATAGAAATATATTCTTTCCTTCTAATTTAGCCTCAATCGCATTCCGAACGGTAGCGAGCGGGCAAAGATTGCAGTCGATACGGAGAGAAAGCAAGAATGGCAGAATGGGACCACTTCCACTACAAGTCTGCTGCCGGCTAAAAACTGTCCAGACTGCACCGACACCACAAGTGTGCCGATAGATAATACCCGGTCGATAAGGTGCCGGTGCCAAAGCTGCCACTTCCTGTCACTGCCAGTGCCACAGGTTCGAGCAAACTGTAAGAGAGTGAGCTTTCCGATCGATCGGGGGTGGAGCGATTATAGACACGGTTGAAGCGTAAATAAAGTGGCCTGATGGCTTCCCGGCCAGTCGTTTGGTCACCGGAAGTCGTTTCTGCCACTCGATCGATTTCCCCATGCAATGGTGGTAAACGATTGCACCGATGCTTTGTGTTTTCGTTTCCTTCCCGCCCTGTGCCAATGCCGAGCAGCCTTGGCTGAACAAACACACACGGGCCCGAGCAGAAGCGTTCTTGGTAGCGTGTCTCGCAATAGCTGAATGAAGGAGCGGAAAGGCCGTTCATGTTCGGTCCGTACGATGCACTTGATTGCAAAAACGGGTGCTGAAACATTGTAGTGGAAAGTAAGGCTATGTAGTAAAGGAAAGATAGAAAAAAAAACACTTTCTAGCTGGTTCTCTACGACTATAGATGTGATTGTAGCTGAAGGAGATTACAGAATAATGCGATAGGTGATAATATATGACATTAAGCTCCGATCCTTCTGTGTGGCTTGAGGTATGAAAGCATTTTCATATCATAAAAAAGTCGTTTTTGGAAATTTAGAAATATTTTACAATAGGTTGAGCACTACGTTCATTCAATACAGTTTTATGTACTGAAATTTCGTATAAAACAATTCTTCCGATAAATTTCGTTTAACAATGGAGACGCCTGGTAGCTTGTATCACAATGGAGACGCCTGGTGTTCGATGACGTATTGAAATTTACACAAAAAGTGAACTTATTTGCAATGCAATCAAGCTAATAGAATGTTTCCACTCCATTCCGTCATATGCAATCAATATAAGGAAATGAATCAATTAAAAATCTTTTTTTTTAATCACAACCCACATTGTGCAGCAGTGATGGACAACGGGTTTCACTTCGACTGTTCGAGCCAATTAAAATGTATTCTGAACAACTTCATACGGCTCCGTGCACATTTTATCCAGGTCAATGAAGAGGTTCTCGAAGAAATACTTCACGATGATGGAAAGTTTTCCTCGTCGATCGAGAGGTTTTCACAATTAATAATGGTTGAAAGCGGGAAACATTGTCAGGAAAACAGAACACTTTGTGTCTAATTGATTTTTTTCGCAGAAAATGTGTAAGAGATAAGGGCATTTAAATGCCACTTTACCATTGATACGGTTCAGTTCCATTCTAGTGGGTGGTTGATCCTTTTCTAACGAAATTAAGATTTTCTTCAGTGACGCTCTATCCACTAGCTTATGATCTAATTGTATCGTCGTTCATCGAGATTGCACCTTCCAGAATGGGGTTCACCACCACCCTCAGCCATGCGGAGAGGATTATCTACCGGTTCGTTAGCTGCATTCTGAAATGCAGACAATTACTCGAATCGAGTTTCAATTTCCATGCTTTGAAGTAAGTTTTTGTACGCTTGTGCAATCCTACTTTTCTCAACGACGTTTCCAGACGATGTGTAGCTCATTTACACAGGGAGTAGGGGCTAATTTTGAGCTGCCAATATAGTTCGGGTAGGAACTCACATGCGTCATCGATTGCGTCTGCAAATGCTTCTCCCTTCCGTTTCGATCGAAACAGCGAGCGTCATTAGAATCAGCCAGCGTTGGCTCCGGTAACAATTGAATAAGCATTCGAGTGAACCCGCTCGATAAGCTGTCAGCTATTGGCTTCGGAATGTGATCACTGTGACGACGTTGCCCTTATGCAAGTGACGGCTCAGCTCATCCATTGCCCGCGCACCCATGCTTAGGGATAGTTGTTGGTGGGGCAGCATGATTCGATCGATCCGTTCCTTCTTCGTCCCCATCAACACACACAGAGACGGGGGACGGTTTTTGATTCGATGAACGTAATTTAAGTACACACGCTCAAGGGTTGCGGGATGAAATTTTGTCACTCTTGCCTTACCTTCGCGTGAATATGTGCATGTGTTTGAACAAGCAACCCGAGGCAAAAGAGGTTCCGTTTTCTCGGTAGAAAGTGCGCGACGCAAAACAGCGCCGCCCAGGCGACCCTCGTTTCGTCACGGTTGACGGATTGACGGCGAGTGGGAGTGGATGGGCTTCAACACGCAAAAAATTCGCCCTTCCCCGACGGGTGGGGGGGAGAGAGTGTTGTAGGGCATCTTGAAAGTGTCATATTTTATGTATACTATAATGGAGCCGTCCGGCCATCCTTCTCGAACCATGAAGTGTTTACGTCACCCAGCGCTGCCCACTCTCTCTATTGTAGCACAAAAGACACAAAAGCATGGCATGGCAGGCTTTCTGCACGAGGCAGGAGCTTGTTTGTGCGGCACAAAAAACGTTCCCGAAAATCCTTTCGTAACCCGGGCTGTGTCTGGTTGCCATGGTCGACGGAGCGCCGACGATTACGGGCTGATAATCAAGCGAATGGGCTAATCCTTGCCCAGGCACAATGGTTGCTTTCCCATCACTGATGCGAGGCGGTTGCTGGTGGAGTAGGAGAAGTAAACTAGCTTTTCATTAGAAATTAGCACACACATTCAGGCTGTATTTGCATTCAGGCGGCCCCGAGGGACTTTTTCGGAATGTGTCTGTGACGGAGCTGAAGTGGAAATTAAAGTCAGTCAACACTCGGTGAAAAAAAAAGTGTCAAACGACGGCCTAGCAACGTTTTCCACTGCGGTGTGGGGTGGGTAAAAACGGGTAAAACCCCTTTCATCGGGTCTGGAAAGTAAGTTTTCCGGGACCGACACACGACGTGACGGTCGAATGAGTTTGACAGTGGTTGTTTTAATGGAAACCGGAAAAATAAAACAACAGACAAACACGAAAACCAGGCACAGGATTGGGAGGAGTAGAATGCGTTCTTCATCGCTTTTGTAATTGACAATCTTTGCCGTTCGGGGAAATTTATCATCACGCTGATATGCTCGAGACGAGAAAGCAAACAAGCGAAGAGCCGTAGACGGGTCGTCCCATACTTTAATGGTGAAATTTCTAATTTACTTGGAATTTGTTTGAATTTTAATCTCCATTTTCACACCGTTTAAAGCAGAGATGAGGCGCCACGTGCTGCTGGAGGATACTTTTTTATTAACAGCAAACCACACACACACACGTGGGAGCAAGTTGCTTCTACTCCAACCAATATCGATCGCTTTGACACATCATACCGTTGCTTTTCCTTTTCCCCAATCTGTTTGAAGTGATATCGGGTGGAAAAACGAAACCCACCAGCTAGTTTACATGCTTAACCCCATTCTGCAAGCTCGTTTTGATGTTTGTGGTTAAAAAGAAACACAAGAGCGACAGAAATTCGCCACAACAAAATACCCCACAGTGTGACACCGTGTGCGATTGCCATAAATCGAAATTGCAAACATCCCCCGCCCTTCGGTTGGAACGGACAAACACGCGAATGAGTGTTTCTGCTTTGTGTTTCGCGTCCGGAACCGGCACCACTAGCCCGGGTTCGATGCGATTTTTTACAACGTGCAACGGTTTATCGGTTGATCTAAAAATCTTTTACCGATTTCGGTATGCGATCATCCGGTCGTATGCGGGGTGGTTGAATGTCTTTTCCTCTTTTCGGGGAAGTCTCCTAGTGACAGAAACTCCCGAGCTCGAGAACGGAATTCCGGTCCAAAAGGGCTCTTGTCGTGATCTTTAAGAAATGCTGTCCCTTTTTTTGGGTGAAAATAAATGTGTAAAGAAATTTATGTGTCTTTATTTAAATTTTCGCTCACAAAAATCTGAACCCCTCTTTCGCCTGCTGCTGCCATGTTGCAACAAAAACGGAATAAAAAGCTGTACATTTACTGTCGGCTGACGGAAGGATGAGCGAAACACGACGGGTCATCGTTGGTGTTTCGCTGTCCATTGGGTTTGTTTCAAGTTGTGTGCACTTTTCCCTTGCGATTCCACCATTTTCGCTCTTTCATTCATTCACTACACGAAACACTGCTTCAACGAGCAAAGGATACAAGCGCGCACAGAACTTTCGCAAGTGCTCTGTGTGTGTGTGTGTGTGTGTGGGCAATGGAGATCCCAACCCATTGGGATTTAGCAGCCCGTCCCGTATCGTGGGTCGGTCGTCCGTTGTCCGCGTTGGACAACTTTGCATCCCCCGGTCGGATCGCGCGGGCAATGGCATATCATAAATTGTTCGGTAATTTGTTCCGTAGTGTTGGCACCCAACGTGCCAACGTAATTTGTCGTGTGCATGGTGCGAGCGGCTGCCAGTCGACTGGTAGATAATCAACCGTTTTGTTTCGGCATCATTGTTTCGCCCTTTATCGTGTGCAGTTACGTGTGGATGGAGTGGTCGTTCTGCACCGAAAGTGGTTCGTTTCCTAGAAAGCGAGCGAATCGTTGGAGTGGGGGGGGGAAGAGACTCCCCGAAACTGTCGCTTCAACATATTCGGACGACAAGCGATGCTTTTGGGACCGGATGGTTGTTGATACGCAGTGGCTTAGTGTTACATGTGTATAACGTTTTTTTTTTAGTAAAAAAGAAAAATGGTCTTTGACGTCGGGGGGAAGCAATTTATCTAAAATTTACATCAACGTCCTGAAATTTTGCAAGAAAATACACAACAAAATGCTTGAAATTCCTCAAAATATCGCCTGCAAGTAGGCAGAATTCATCGTAACTATCTCGCCATGTCCATCAAGATTCTTATTTCCAAGAACATTACGAACTGTAATTATTCCAAAGTAACCTAGAGCATTAAAACCAAGAAAAAATTTCGTTCGAAACTTTAAACAAAGTTTGGTCAAAACAGCGGACTAGAAATTCACCAGAAAATGCTCGAAAACGGGCAACCTAAGTCCTCCTTCCGTTTGACTGCACATTTGCACCCGTGTTGGTAAACATCTCCCAGGAGGTGGAGGACGAGTGGACATTCATTCAGGAAAATACACCCACCGGTACTATTGATACGATTTTCTCGGTGGATGGAATCATTTTTGTTGATTTTTTCACAAAAAAACGATACAAAACACACGCACACACGCAACAGTGGAGCAAATTGTGAGCAATCGCATTTCGCAACAATCCCCACTAGAGCGAGATAAGTAAAATTGGAGCGCTTTCGAAGGAAACAGCTCCCATCCCTACACCCAAAAGGTTGGTGAACTGGAACCCCTAAAACGGGGAAAACCCTCTGCAAAGCGTGTAGATTCCCGCGGGATGTTCGGTTTTATCCTACTCTCCTACCCGTTTTAAAGAACCATTTACGGTTGAATGCATTCCAAGGCGTACCGAAGAAGCACCACTGCAAGGTTCTGTTCCATTCCATTAGGGTAAAACTGTATTTGAATCCTTTTTCGAGTGAGCAGCGCTGACGTCGGTGCAGTTGCAACGAGAACGCGGTGCAAATGTGATTAAATTATGTGCATCTGGATGGAGTGAAGTGAGCGAAACGGTTCTGTGTGGTTCATTAGCTCACAAGAGCTACTAGAACAGAGCAGAAAAGGCTTCTTGGAACCCCAGCACCCCATCATTACATTGTTACACTACATGCACTACAAACAAAGCCATTCAATTTCACATTCATTTCCCAAATCATCCCCAATCAGCTTAATGTTAAAATCATATCATAAGTCCTCCTTGCTTTCCTTTCGCATACATCACGTTCACCTTCTTCGGATACCGCGTGCCCGCGAATCGAAAGTGCAGCGACGGGATGGCGGTCGCTTGTAATGTCGTCCTCGACCGTGAGAACGTGACTCGAGTGGCGCGCACTGCCGTTAAGGTCACGGCAAAACTCGCCCCCGAACGAAACGACACCGGCAAGCACGAAAAGAACATTTGTCTGAACTGGTCTGACCCTTCGGTAGTTTGTTCTTTGTCCCATGCGCTGTGAGCGGCGGGAAGCGACGGCTGAGAGCTGGTGCGGTATAAACAAACGAGCTAGTACTACGCTTCCTGGTGAAGGATCGACGAATGCCACGACCCGAAGCTGCGCCGGATAATGGGTGAAAAGGGGAAGCTCTGTCCTGATCCTGCGCGTACGATCCACGACCGAGAAAAGCGGGGAAAAAGGATACGATTTGCCGATTTGTTGGCCGATTGCAGTGGGCATGAATGAAAGTGAAAGTGTCTAGCAGCCTCCGAAAGCTGGAGCTGGAGTGCCCCCGGGTGACACCGAAACGGGAGGGAGTACTGTCAGACGGGACGACAACAACCGTACGCTACTTCTGTATGCGTGTGTGTGTGGTGGAAGCGTTCGTGTTGTCTCCGTGTCGGTGCTGTCGGGGTTGGATCTGCCAAATAATCTTGCCGCGTTCCGTTCAGTACGCGTTTGGACGCACCAGTGGACGGTCGGGCAAAACCAACTCTTCCGCCGCAGGACGCTCACAGCACAGGCACAGGATTTTCGCGACGAGTGCTATCCAAGGTCGGTCGGTTTTGTGGTGGAACAAACGGGGTGAAAAGTGCACTCAATTTACGGCCACTGTTTAAAAAGATTCCAGCCTTCACTGTGCAGGTGTGTTTTACGGCTTGCTCGACAAATAAACGTTTCCTCGCGTTAGCTCGCGTTAGCAGGTGCAACTCAGCGAGCAGGGGAGAAGTTCAACACCAAAACCCCCATCGAAAGCGCATTTGAAAGAGATGAGTTATGAATTAAACACCGCCGAAGGTGTGTAAACGCGCGGCAATGTAAATGCGTCCCGTTGCGTTGCCTGTGGCCTGTGGTGAGTGAGTCCGTCCATCGCAGCAGCCACAGCACACCGGGTGTGTGTGTGTGCAATGGTAATAAAAATCACTACACCGGGTGGTCGGCGGACTTGTGTTTGTTTGTGTTTTGTGGCGAGATTCATGCTGCTGAGTAGCTCCCAAGCCGATATCGAATGATTCAATATCTCCACTGCAGCTCGGAGCGGTAAGGTTGCGGAACGGGCAAAGGGAGGTCACATTGTATCGATACCACCCGCCGCCATCGATTCCGTTGGAAAGACATTTTAATGAGATTCGGAAGCATCTTTCTGTCTGTCTGCGTCTCCGTCGCCGTCAGCGTCGTGTAGGAGAGGTGTGCTAAAAATAATTCGCAAACATCACCCGTGCTTCCGATCGGACATTTTAGCTTGACTTTGTTAAACAAGGCCGTAGAGGTACTCACCGGTTAAAATTGGTGTCGATGCGTAGTCGATGCGGCGACAAGTTAGCAAACAGCGCAGCGAGCAAACAGTCACAGCAGGAAAACAGTACGGCACACAGTGATCATTGTGACAGTAGGTGGAACAGGAAAAAAACCTCAGGAAAGTGAACAGTTTTCTGAATAAATTTAACCCCCCACAGTTGTGGCCGGAGAGAAGTAAGACTCTTGTTGCGCGCACACGAAGGGCTCGTTTGCTGTGGCGTCGTCCCAAGGGTGAAATCTGAAAATTGGAATGCGAATGCAAACTGCCTCTCATGCAGTGAAGATACCGAGATACAGTACGGTGTTATCGCGATAGTTAGTCAGAGATAGAGAAGAAAAAGTGGCCTGTGAAAGTGAAGTGTCCATCCGGTGTGGGCGAGTGAACACATCGTCTAATCGGAAGTGACTGTGTGTCCGACATTTGCGAAAGTAACGTAGCATTGGATGCGACGGAACGAGTGTAAAGCGCTGCAACTGGACCACAGGTCTCTTTTGTAGCTAGCAAACAGACAACTTTTACAGCGTAGCCGTGTGTGAGTGTGTGATTGGGGGGAAAAGCGGACATGCTTTCTGTTGTGGAATAAATTAGGAAATCTGCACCGAGCCAACTCCGACCTCCGCCAACTATGGACTGGAACGGTACGACGAGCGGTACGGTCGATCTGCTCGTGTCCGCCGGCACGGCTGCCCTATCGACGCTAGCGCCCGGCACGGAGCTGCCAACGGAACTGCTCGCACTGTCCACCAACGGGACGGGAGCGGGAACGAACGGCACCACCACCAGCAGCAGCAGCACCACCACCAGCACCGGCATGACAGTGACCGCGAGCGACATAACGATAGCGTCCGCCGCCCACTACCACGGCGGCATACCGTTTCCGTCCGAGCTGCTCACCTTCCTGCGGCAGACCACCACGATCGCTTCGTCCTCGTCGTCCGCCGCCGCCGCCGCCTCGATGCCTCCGCTGGGTGTGACGAATTTTTCCACCTTTCTCAGCAACATTACGCTGCGCGCGTTGACGGCATCGGCGGCGGCCGCTGCGACCGGTGGCACCAGCGGTCCGAGCGGCCCGAGCGGTACGAGCACGGCCGAGTTCACCGCCAACCTTTCGCGCCGATTTCCGCACCATCCGTTCTTCAGTACCTTCTTCAACGATTCCGCCCTGGACATTTGTCCCTCGATCCAGATGCCGGTGGGGAATGTGATTTCCATGATACTGTACGCGCTGGTCGCGATTGTGGGGCTGTTCGGCAACACGCTCGTCATTTACGTGGTGCTGCGCTTTTCCAAAATGCAAACCGTCACGAACATGTACATCCTGAATCTGGCCATCGCCGACCAGTGCTTTCTGATTGGCATCCCGTTCCTGATCACCACGATGCACCTGGGCGAGTGGACGTTCGGCAACGCGATGTGCAAGGCGTACATGGTGTCCACCTCCATCACGCAGTTCACCTCGTCCATCTTTCTGTTCATCATGTCCGCCGACCGGTACATTGCCGTGTGCCATCCGATCTCGTCGCCCCGCTTCCGGACGCCGCTCGTGTCGAAGGTGGTGTCGGCGATCGCGTGGACAGCGTCCGCCCTCATCATGCTGCCGGTGATGCTGTACGCGAACACGATCGCGCGCGAAAAGGACAAGATGTCGTGCAACATCATGTGGCCGTCCGAGACGGGCGCGAACTCGGGCTCCACCTTCACGCTCTACTCGCTCATACTGGGCTTCGCGATCCCGCTCACGCTGATCCTGATGTTCTACTATCTGGTGATACGCAAGCTGCGCACCGTCGGACCGAAGTCCAAGTCGAAGGAGAAGAAGCGGTCGCACCGGAAGGTGACGAAGCTGGTGCTGACCGTCATCACCGTGTACGTGCTGTGCTGGCTGCCGTACTGGATCTCGCAGGTGGCGCTGATCAACTCGCCGCCCGACATCTGCAAGTCGCGGCTGGAGATTACCGTGTTCGTGCTGGTGAGCTGGCTCGGCTACAGCAACAGCGCGATGAACCCGATCCTGTACGCCTTCCTGAGCGACAACTTTAAGAAAAGCTTCCTGAAGGCGTGCACGTGCGCGAAGGGGAAGGAGATCAACGCCCAGCTGCAGATCGAGAACAGCTTCTTCCCGCGGTTCGTGCGCAACCGGGGCTCCGAGCGGGGCAACTCCACCAAGGTGCTGCAGTCGAACAACCGGAATAATCGGGCGCCGGATGCCGGGGGCCATCAGCAGCAGCAGCAGCAGCAGCAGCAACAGCAGCAACATCAACAGCAACAGGCACACCAACAGACAAACGATGCCCTTGCCCACAACAACAATGTGTGCAATGTGAACAACAACAGCTCCCAGGCCAGCACGGTCAATGGGAAAGGTGGCAACGGTGGCAGCGGCAGCTTGCAAAATGGCTCCTCCATCGCCATGCCGTACGGTGGTGGAGGGATGAGCTCGGATCAAAGCTCCATCGTGCGTGGCTGCGGCCCATCAACGAGCGTAACGACCATCCAGTCGTCCCAGTGCGGCGCACCGCCCATAGCGAGCCGGGTGGTGGAGGGAGGCAATGATAGGTCGGGTGGTGTCTCCGACCCCGCTTACTGCCGGCCCCCGGTGCTCCACACCGATCTGTAGAGCGTTGCACGGAGAGATATACTCGGGAACTGGGAGTTGGAATTGGACAGCCAGCGGAGCGTGGACCAGCCGGACCCTTCCGGGAGATATAGCTGTAAGTAGCAGGTGGGAGGGAGGGAGGGTGACAACAAAAACTAGATAACCAAAACAATGATACGACCATACGGCACGGTGCGTATGTATCGGCATCCCGGTAGATCTACGGAATGATGATGACGATGAATTCCCATTGCTCCACAGGGTGCATCCGGTGCTTTGTGTGTGTGTGTGTGTGGGATGATGTTCCACATGCGTGTGTTTACCGTTCCAATTGCTTTTCGCTTTCCCCCGGACAAACCCGTACAAACATTTCAGCACGACAATTGAGGCTCCTGCTGTCCACTCTGCCGGTCACCAATTTTCATCCATCGCGACGACGACACCTTGACAGCTTGGCAGGTCGTCCCGCTGGGTCATTGTTTTCCTTGTGATTGCCGGCTGTTTGCCGGTTGATTGAGTTTTTCCCAAACTCTAAGGTAGCGTGTGGACAGTACTAACCCTCCCTCTTTCCCCCCAACCCCCAAAACCCCATGCCTACTTGGTGCTGTATTGTTTCTCGCCCTGTGCTTGCGCAGGTTACGTCAAGCGTACGGAATCCGTGTGCGAAACTGATCACCTGGATGACGGTGTGAAACACGCACGCAAGCGTGCAGAAAATCCCTTCGCACAAATTGTGCCGTGGAATGGAAAAAAAAATCTCCCCCCCCCCACCAAATCACTGGCACTGATTGAAGACACACCATTTGGACGTGTCTCGCCGTACTTACTTCCTTCCCGGGCGATTGCGCTTTACGGTGCGGAGCGCGCTAGCGCAAGATTTTGCGGGCAACACGATGGCAAATTAATGGTTCGTTTAGTGAAAAGCGTGTGATAACGGTGTTTGCCCGGCCGGAGGGAGTGGGACTGATGGCCTGCTGGCGGTAGTCTCTTCTTCGATTACACACCATTTGCTTGAACATGGTCTCGCCGGTCTGAAACGACTGTGCTGTGTGGTGTGCTTTTTCTCCCGAACGAGACGACAGTTGGACCAAATCTCGACGCGACATGTAAACCCCGTGATTGCGGTCGGAATGATGCGTGTGCTTTTGCAGAAGAAACCACAAGGGGGGGGGGGGGGAGGGGGGGGGAGCACATTTCGGAATCGGTTATCGGTGGGTGAATTTTCTCTCCGATTAACCCTGCCACTGTCCCGAGAACAGTCGCACACACACGCACACACAACTCCCCCATAATGACGCGGTGATTGTTTGGGGCGATGAAATATTTCACCCAGACGATCAGAATTTAGATAGTGGCTGCGGGCGGACATTCCTGGACAGACGGGGGAATGGACCGGATGCCGTAACGGGCAGACGATGTTTCAATCAATCCGCAAAGACAATCTTCCAACGGTCCAAGCAACGCAGCCACAGTCGGAAGAAAATTTGATGGACGTACAGTTTTTCTATTGGTTGCTTGTTTTTAGCTTTTTTTCTCTTTTCTTTGGAGCACGATTGTTTACTGTTTGTGTCTACCCCCGCTCCAGGTCTGGAAAGATCAATATTTAACGCGCATCGAAATCAATCGCATCGTGGCGGCGGCGGTTGATTGCCTGCCTATTTCGGTGGGGCTTCGCGCTGATGGATGTTGTTTATTTATTTATGCCGATCCAATAAGCGGCAAAGTGCTGTCGGCCGCGCCCGGCCCTCCCCCCCGGAGGGGTGCGTTGGTGAAACGTGGCGTGAAATATTTCGCTCCAGCTACTACTACTACTACTGGTACTGGTACTACTACCACCAAACTGGCTGGACGCTTGGAGCTCGTTAAATTGGATTGGGACCAGCCGGCATACATCCGGATCGCGCACTACTCTTCCTCACGAAAATAGACATCTTGTGCTTGCGGGGTCACCAGTTCGGTGACAACTTTCTAGACACACTTTCACAGGCGTTCCGGCGTCCGACTCTCGTTTGACGCGTGCACCTCGCTCGCTCGCTGTACCATAACCCCAAAGTAATTATCCGTAAAAAGCGATGCTTTCAGAAATAATTATAAGCAGCCCGGCCGTTTCGGTCCGGGAAGGGATAATTTAATCTGGCTCTTCTGGCTCAGCTCGCCGGAGCCGGAGCAGCAAAGCCCGAAGCTTTAGCGACATTATTTATCATCCAATTAGGCGATTTCGAGATGTATCTTTGAGGCCGGGTAGTGGCGGCGGCGGCGATGACTCTACAATTATCTGCCACCCCGAGATTCTTCGGATGCGGTACCGGTAGTCTCGCTAACGGCCAGCGGCCAGAGGGTTGTGTTTTTGTTTTCCGTTCAACGTTCGGGAAAACTTTTTACAAAACCCAGGCCCAAAAATCCTTAATTAAGATATCCCTTCGGAGGGAAGCGATCCGATAGAAGCGAACGAGGTTTTGGGGAGCATCCTTACACAGAAGAAGGTTTACAGAATATGCGTGTGTGCTTGTGAGATCGCGTGGAAAGGAAAAAGCGGGAGCATTTTGCAAAGTTTTCCATTTCTGGTCTCGACGGTATCCCCGTATCATAGAAGCTAGGTTAATATGGGTCTGCCGTTTCGCCGAACGGTGCGCTATCGTTTGCCGAATCTTAATTGACGTGCATTAGCGCTGGTGAGGTCCCTTGGTGGTGGAACTCGTCCGTGGTCGACTAGGTACTTTGCCCTTCTCCCCATTTCGCATTCCTTGTGGCTTCACACGTGCCAATGCTCTCCCAAGGTCCCAAAGGTACCACGCGCTCGTTGTGGCGGGTTTTATTGCATCCTCGTCAATTTCGGTCCGCCCGATCCGCGACGGCTTGATTGACTGTGTATCCAGCAGGATCTATCTTCCTCTCTCGCTGTCTCTGTAATTCCCAAACCTTCTCCTCCACTACGCACGCGGTATCATCGCCAGCTCGTTTCGCGTGAAACTCATCTCGAGCAACACTCACCCTTCGCAGAAACACGTCGATCGAAGAAGCGGTGCGAACGAAGTGTGAAGTACTTCTTATATTTCACCACGCACCACGCTCCTTTCGGGCTGTCGGCGGTGATGTACCACTTGCCCAACGGTTGCCAGGGAGGGGCGGGTCATGCCGCAAATATTAGACAGCAAGTTTTCCATTTCAATTCACAGCCGACGCCACCGCCAACGACGGTGGCGTGTGGGCGCCCCTGGGTGGACTGGCTTTACCTACACACGACGCCAGCGTTCGGGTGTCGATTTTCGGGGTCAAAGTGAAGGGTTTTTGGGTGGTTTGCTGATGCTTCAAGGACTCAAGGATCTTTTCGGTACGGTGCGTGCGTGTGTGTGTAAACAAGAGAAATGTTCATTGAAGCTGCAAACATTCGCCACATCCGCAACGCCACGCCACTCCACTTGACGTTGATGGCGCCAGTGAAGTTGGAGTAAAGCATCAGCTCAGTGTATTACCAAGAAGGTGGGAAGATTATTGCACACACACACAATGTTCGCTGTTTACTTTGGCAGACTAGGTGCTTGCCATAACGTTCCTCGGAGCGGTGCTGAAGATTCGGAGCTCTTCCGGGAGAGCTGGCATAACTTAATACAAGGCCTGGGATTAACGCCCGGTGCAAGAGGTTGCATCACACGTCCCATTAGCCGGTGTAATTTACTGCAGCTCGGTACATTCCGCACAGCAAATCAAATTAGCTTGTGGAAACACATTGCTTAAACATTGCCCTACCCGAACGAGAGAGAGAGAGAGAGAGAGAACCTGAATCATTAGGCATTTTGGCTGCCTTGATTTTGCTAATGAGAGATTGAAGCACAAAGTGTTATTGAAAAATTTAAATTACATTCAATTGAGGCGTGCTTCATGGAATTGGTTTGCCGCTTTAAATTTGCTTCCTTTCTTTCTAATCGATATATTCTTTCTCTCTCTCTCTCTCTCGGCGTTATATTTTGTGCTTCTATTGGAAAACAATTCCTGGAAACTGGTGGCGATGATTGCCTATTGCCCGTCGCTGCTCGCCTCTATTGATTGGCACTGCCGGTGGGTAAACATTCCTGCCCGCTGGTGATTGAAAACAAACGAAGTTCGATGAAACTATTTACCAATACACGGGTATTTGCTAAAGATCGATGGAACACTTTAAAAGCTGCAAAGAAGCTACAGCGAAACAAGAATTTGAAGACAACGGCAATTGGGTAATGTTTTACATGTTATAGGCTTTATTTATTTTTTTGGAATTCTGTACAATACGCTTCACCACAAACCACATCAAACTGGTTCTGATCTCCAACTACGCATCAGCAGCAACGGAGTCGGTAGCAACGACGTCGGTTTCGGTCGTCACCGGGACCGGCTCGTTAGTTTCAACGCGCAAGTCAACGCTCTCACGTTCTGCCAGCGTGACGGTCACCTCCACGGTAGGCAGATCGTTCACTTTCTGCGTCACCTCCGTCACTTGCACCTCGGGTTGGGTTGGCCGTACCTGTTCCTCCGTTTCAAGCGTACGAGTGACGACATCCTCCTTTGCAACGGTGGAAACTTCCACGTCCGAAACTTTCTTGACGGAGGTTTCCGGAGCTGTTTCAGCCCCCACGGCGACAGCTTTCACCGAATCTTCCTTAACAACGCCGCTGCCAAATTCCACGGATTCTACCACGGTCGTTTCAGGCTTCTCGTCAACTTTCGTCAATTCCGGAACCGGAGCAGCGTTCGTCGAACCGGATGACTTAGCAACGATGGTCGTTGTTTGATCGACGGGTTTCGTTGGCTGCTCCAGCTTTACCGTGCCGTTCACGCTGTTCTCTGGCACCGTCATCACCTCCTGGGCCGTGTTGGTATCTTCTTCCGTCACCTCGGCAGCATTGTTGCCTTGGACGGTCGTTTCCTTCGAGCTAGATTCGTTCGATTCGACCGATTCGGAGGAGCTTTCCGTGCCCTTCTTGGAGGCCGGAGCGGCAAAGGATGCAGTTCCCAAGAGCAGCAGCACCAGGCAGATGCACGAAAGTACAACAGGTTTCATGGTTGAAGGAGGTTTGATTTTGAGGAGCTCGAGTTGTTTGTTTGCCGAACGTTGAATCGATACTGAGTGGTTTGGGAAGAGACGTGTCGGATTTTATATACCGAAGATCTTTTTCCCCGAAACCGCCTCCGGTCCCTGTCTCGCTGCTGTTTTTCTCCCGGTACCCGGTCGCAGCCCTTGTGGCATGGAACTACCTGTTTTTTAATGGCCCTTGTGCTGGCTAATCTTAATGTGGTTTTTTTCCACTGGCCTGTGCTACCTTGCTCCGGTGCTCGTTCTTGGTAGAACGTGCTGCCGGGCCAGGTTATTTTGCTGTTGTTTTGCTTTCGAACGGTTTATACCTTCCTTGTTATGTATGGTTTTTTTGTTGTCGTTTGTTTCCTAGCTCAAAAAGGGTACATCGTCCTGTGTGCGACCTGCGAAGCCCATCTTCAACCCCGGCCGTGGGCAGAGAGAGAGAAGGGAAACAACAATTAAATAGAAACTTGTTTACCCTCGTTTATTCTTTCTACCCATTAAGGCAGTTAAGGCAGTTTTAAAAGCGTGTTTTTTTGGTTGTTGGCTATTGTTTTGTTCTGCTTCGTGTTCTAGGAAAAGTACCGGGGATGCTCCGTGACCTGCAGTGGGAAGATTATCTGCGGCAGTTAAGTGGTATTGGTCACACCGAAATTGCTGCCCGGAAATGTTTCTTTTGTTGCCGTGCAGGTTGAAAAATGTCTTGCTTTTTTTGTTCTGGAAGACAAGTTTGCAATTAAGAATTATTGTTTTGTGTAGGCAGTTTGAGAGATTATTTGTACGTGCATAGCAAAGGGAAAGAAAGGATAAACTTAATGGACAACGAAGGAAGAGTTATTGCCAAATCATGAAACCGTACATTTATCTCCTACAAATAGGCATCAATCTTTGCAGAGAAAAGTCTTATCCTTCAAGTGGAACATTGCCTCTTTCAACTAATTTATTCCAGTGACAAAACTTTCGTACCATGATCGATATGACACAATCGACAACAGACGCTCTCAGCTTCTAAGCCATACAGAGCAATTGCTCGCCGATAAAACTTCTCTAATCGACCCGACTACACACACACAAACCAACCGCAAACAACCTTGAAACCGCAGACCAAACTCTCCTCTTAATAGTGGCAGTAAAATTGAGGACACAAACATAGTGTCGAATGTGACGGTGAGGGAAGTGTGTACGCGTACGGACGTACGCATCTTTGGGTAAACCACAAAGTCAAAGCCTACTTCTCATCCCATTCCTGAGCTATGTTTGTGTCAGTTGCAAATTGTTCTTGGATGGTTTTTGGCTTTGATCCGGGGTGTACATGCCTACATGCCTGCTGATGCGACCCGGTGCGATGATGTAGGCGACGTCGGCAACGTTATCTGATTGCATTCCGAAGCGCTCGTGACGTTGATCCAATGGCGCTAGACATCGAATTGCACCGGAAACGGCAAAGCGGGCGCATTCCACATTTCCCCGCCCGCAGTTGAGCCCAGGAACGTAGGTTCATCCGTGCACAGCCCACCGGGTTCATAATCTTTCGTCTTGATGTGGGCACACGAAGCTATCGCCTTCTCCTTTGATGCCATCGCTCGTGATGGGGGAAAGACAGAAGTTTTGCTCCAAGCGGCCGAAGTAAGTTAATTTGTGCAGAAGTCGAAGGCTGCTGGCCCCAGCAGTCTTGGCATTTGATATAGAGGGAGGGCAAAACCGAGTGATGCATATATTCCAAGAATGATGAGCAAGAAGAACGTACAAAATATGGCCCCCGCAATGACATAACCGATCGCGCTGATTTGATTGTGGTTCGATAAGCTATTTCTGGTATCGTGATACCCGGGGTTACAAGCGTCTTCTGGCTTATTACATTGTAGATTATCGGCAAAGTTTGCGACCGTCCCCCGTTTCATGTCCGCACGGTGATCTTCTGCCAGGTCACGTTGTAAAGCAAGCGGTCCCGGTATCGGCTTACTAAGATGCCTGCCAGGAATGGCTTTGGAATTGCTTCCGAAATGAAGCTGATGTCCACACCACGACCACGGTCAGTCGCTATAATCGGCAGAAAGTAAACCCCACATTATCACAATCACCTTCCCTGTGGCGACCATGCGGTAAATCACGTTCCACTAGCAAACGAAATCGGCGGAAACGATGGAATGAAAAAGCACCCACACTTTAACGTCCTTCCTTTTTTTGGTCCACTTCCGCTATTTCTTGGCATTCCACTGGACTGGATGGAGGACTTTGCAGGAATCGATAAGCGGACAATTTGGGCCTACGCCAAGCGACCACCCGCCGGGCCAGCACAGGTCACCGGGATTAAGCTGTCGAGTTGGCGTTGAACTGACTGTCTCTTATTAGTGAGCGCTCACCCCGTATAAGGCTTTGATTTGATCAACCTCTGTATGCCGTTGGGTTGTTGCTCTGTGATGGAAAAGCGGTGAAACAAGCGAAAAGCCATCTCTGACATGGAGATACCCTGCGGCAGGCAAGATTGTGTGTGTTTTTATACAACTATCTCATGCTCTTTCTTTCCCTTTCATCGCTCCCAACGCAGCGAAAGGAGATGAAAAAGTTGCTCGAACGGATTTCTCCAAAAAGGGGTATCATTTATTAAATCGCCCTAACGTCAGCATGCATAATCGAGAGCGCAAAGCGCGCTGATCCCGTTGATCCTTTATTGATCCCTGTGTGTGCATGTGTTAGTTTCGAAGCGAAATCGCACGTGAGCGAACGTGTGAAGGGAATATTAAATATCCTTCCATCTTGGCAACTTTCACGAACGCAAGAATAACACAACAATAAGCAGTAGGAGGCATGCTTTCGCCTCGTGCTTTAGTGAATGTAGCTGCAAGCGTGGTACGCCACGCGAAATTATCGCAACCGTTGTCTGGCAGGGAAACGGCGCAACGATCTGTCCCAAGGATGCTCCCCAATGTCCTTACGCAACAACGACCGTACCGACACATCAGCGCGATATTGGCGCTTCGGCAAAGTTGGGGCTCGTTTGTGGTGGCGTTTGTCGCCGCATGCCAACGCACACGAGTTTCATGGCAACCGACAACAGGAAGTAATAACTTTGCTAACCAACTCAAACTTGTTTCAAACATTTATAATGAACTATCCGCCCGCATGCCGGGCCATGCCCATTCGTGTCTAGTATCATCGTGCAAGCGGTGCTGTCATCTCACTTCACTGATCGGTAGTGTCTGTCGGTGACAGGTCCTGGTATTGTGAACATAAATGCATTATCTTCTAGCCAGCCAGCAGATACAAGCAAGCCAGGAGAGGGCGGCATGGGGGGAGTGCTCGAAGCGGGTGGAAAGACACCGAGGAGGGTTAATGTTTGTGGTTTTGGTGATTAATTCTGAAACGATATTTATTTCGAAACCACTTTAACGCAGTTCTGCCATGCTGATTGCATAACTTAAGGCGCTTTACCATGCAAATGGAATTGTTTGAATCATAAACGAAGCGAACCTGACTCTATTCACCCTGTCAGAACGGTCAATTGCTCGGTCTGTCATCAGCTTGTTCTGCTGGCAGCGAAACTTCACTGGAATAACTTTCTCTCCCAATTTCACCGATTCCCTCACCGGTGTCAGATACAATGCATGAGCCAAATTGAATTCAGTTGCCGAAAATAATTCATTCCCTGCACGTTCGCGCACCGAACACATTCACTGCAAGCATCGCTACAAGTGCAAACGAGATTGTGGCAGGTCGGGCACGGGCCAACATAAATTAGCATCGAGTGCTTTTCCAGTGGAAAAGCGTGCAAAGGATAAATACTTGGAGCGAGTGGGCGCGGAGCTGTATCTTAAGTTGCACAAAGCGCTACAAGCGCTTTATTTAAAAAAAAAAAACTATGATTATTCTAGCCCTAGAGAAGCTATGTTTATCGAAGTTTGCCCGAAAGGTCAAGGCAAGACTGAATGAGTTCCGCTTTGCCGTCTCATTAATGCAAAATACGCGCCGGAAATGAATGATTAATTTATGCCATAAATTTGACCAGAACGGGGTGGATAGTGGAGTACAGACTAGTACGAAAATAGCGTCACGTTCTGGAATGATGGAATCAATTACGAGGCTCACGTTTCATCTGTTTCATATCGTTGTGGCAAGGTTTCAAAATATTGTTCTTCGCGCAAGACGAAAAACGTGCCAAAAATGGTGTGACATTTATCGTTGGAGCAGCGGACCGTTTCGTTCCTGGTAATTGGACTTATGAAACGCTCTGCTTTTCACCATCATCGCGTCGTTTCCTGTTTGCATCAATTATCGTTTGCATCAGACCGTGTCACATGCACGCACCGCAACACTCGTGTGTGCTGCGGAACGGGAAATGTGGATAAATTAATTTTTAATGGACATATTGACACTAATTGGAGCCTTCTGTGCGTAACCCCTCGTGTGAGACGTGTATGTTGACATCCGGTTCCCCATCGGCCCGATCTACTAAGCGGACGAGAATCATGCGACCTATCACGTGCTTAATTGACGACATTTATCTGATGTGATGTTTTTCTTTTACGCGCTGTTTTGTATCGTTTACAGATTTTTTCCCTCTCCTGCTTCGACGAGTGCAGTACAGCCGAACGCGATGGAACGCGAGCCCCTTCATCGGGATGGAAATGGATCATAAGCAGCAGCAGCAGGAGAATCAGGAGAGACGAGCGGAAGTGATTTGTGTACATACGAACTGACAAAAAAGGGCTGATTGAACATGGGTGGAGCGAGTAAGTCATTAAGGACGAGGAGTTGCCGAGCGTCATACGAGAAAACAAACACAAATATCAAACACTTATAGATAGCGTTAAGGCCTCTTGAGCCCATTTGAAGCGCCAGTGAAGGGTAATGGTTTTATTTTAAGCTAATGCGTGTGAAGGCTTCAGGTAGGCTAACAACTAAAATCAAAACATAATCAAACAGCTACCAAAGAAAAACAAACCAACCGTGCGAGATGGCTCGCCCGAACCGAACTGCATCCAGCATGGCAAGCCCATCCAGAAACTAACGTTGAGTCCATAATTCCGTTCCAGAAAACAAATTTAAACAAGATTGAATCACAGTAGGACAGACAACGGTGCGTAAGCAAAGCCTTGCGACAAGGTGTTGCAAAAATGGTAGCTAACGAGATCTGATTAAACTTACTCTACTCTATACACGAATTAGAATTGCCTGTTCGATTTTAGTCGCTCCTATCACGTGGGATATTTGCGCCTAGAATCATGCAAACTGCACAGCACCACTACACGGTTAAGAGATCTCGTTCGCTAACGGTTTGCGGCCATCTTGTGGTGGAACTTTCCGAGCTTGCCTATACAGACGGTTCAAAGAAGGAAGCTTAAAGCTGACGAACCCGCTCCCGGTAAAAAGGGCCACACTAAATTGAGAGCCCTGTTTAGTGTAGCGCTTTCGGGTAGGGTGGAAGGGTAGGGCGTTACAGGCCTGTTGGGCTGTAGCAGGAAAGGAAAGTGAGCCAGAGGCATGTTTCGGCAAGGTATACAACCATCCGTTCCGATGAAACTAACTCTTTCATCGTCAATTTAAAGTAATTATCCTTACGACGAACATAATTCTTATTCAATCTAGGGCTTAGGTTATACGGAAGCTATGGGGGAAAAAGGGGAAAGGGGTTATTTGTGTGGGAGCAAAAGCAAAGGGTTTTGAACCGAAAGTGGCCGCGGTTCGCAACGAAGGAATGATACGAGTAACAAAACAACATTAGACTACGAACGAAGTGATAATTGTATAGTTTTAAAACCAAAATCGCCACAAACCCACACACGCAACTATATTTCACTCTAACAATCCTTAAAACTTGTAGGAACTGGGCGCCATAGTGTCGGGGCGCCATTACGCTACTTTTCCAACCACTTTCAAATTGCGCGCACCTTCTAGGAATCAGCCAGGGGCAAAACGCGACGGCAGTGTGAATTATTCTTCTAAAGTTGAGTACACCAATAAAAAACGAAAAAGGGTGAATAATAAATCGAAAAACTGTTACTGATAAAACAATGGATAAAGCTTTTATTTCTTTTCTTTTTTGGACTATTCCCTGAACATGGTGTTTGGTAGGATGTTTCGTATTTTATTTCGTATTTGCATGATTTATTGTAGCACTGTCACGCTGCGATTCGGATAGTTTTCCTATTGCACGAAAAAGGGAAAGAAACGGAACGCTTCGATTGGCGTAAAACCATTGGCCCACAAATCACTGGAACGTGTGTGTGTGTGTGTGTGTGTGTGAAGGGTCGCGGAACATTCACTATGAAGCCTACCGCACTATGTGGTGGAAACTGTTTCCGATCTGTGCCGGGAGAGTGCAAAAAAAAATGGAGGTTTAAAGTTGGCGCACCAGCTGCACTATTCGCGGAATGTAAATCAGTTCGCGCGGTAGCGCAATGGAACATCTGCCGTGCGCGTGAGGCCGTAAAGCCGTTGCAGGTATTTAGCATAGCTGATTAGATAATAATTTGAACCGGTGGAATTTCACGTTTCCGGGTGAGCAAGCATTCCAATAATTGGATGCCCATGTTGGAAATTCGATTCGAGTACGAACCTCAACCTAACGTTTGTCCTAGCATGGGTCGAGGAAAAATCCACAATTTGAAATCGAGTTTCAATAGAGTTGACCATGATAGACCACTTTACGGAAAGCGCTCTCTCCCACTCTGTTTGGGAAACCATACGAGCATTTGATGAGAAATGGCTAAAAAGCAGACAAACAATAGGTACTGTGGGTAAAACTAGTTTTTGCTGACACATTTCATGTCGGCTTAGCAGCGGAATTGATCCAAAAAAAAACCTCCTCCCAAAGGACACGAAAAAGTGTCCGTATGTAGAGCACAACTTTTGACATTTGACAAAACTTCTAACGAATTCGCTTTTTCACCATTCTTTTTTTTCTCTCGCGACGAACCGTACCACCAAAACAGACATGAACGAACGAAAGTTTCATCTGTCACACCAGGCCGTTGCTGGACGGTTTCAGCAAACCCAGCCCAGTGCTCTCTAACTATGGTTGAAAGTGTAAATAAACAAAACGGCAACAAAAAATCCTTCCCAGCACAATATTCCCAACGGCATAATGAAAGCTCATCGAACGGGAACGCACACCCTCGTTGCCAATTGTCAACTGAGAACTGAAGGGACAGTGTCTGCAAACACACACACACAACAACACTGGAAAAAAGAAATCCACACATGACTAGTGACGACGATCGCTTGGGGCAACGGGACAGCGAAATTTCAACCAGATTGATTGATGGATTGATCCAACGTGAAAGCCAATGAGCCGGGATCATGTCGTTAAGCCGAAAACTGGAACCAAGGGAACGCTGAGAGCAACCAAAAAAAAAAAAAAAAAAAAAACTAAAGCAAATTCAAATCATGATTCACACGGCAAGGGGATTTTCCTGGATACTGAATCGATGTACGGCTTTGTGTAGTATTGTAGCTCGGGGTTTGTGAAATATTACCGTTGGATTGCTGGTTAGAATGAAGTTGTCCGTTTGGATACGTGCTTTGTTCAGTTCTCACTAGTGCTGTGTTGTTGATGTAAAATATTCATCATTTTGTTTGAATTTCTATTTTTTGTTTCTTTTTAAAAATACCTTAAGCTGAACGAAACATTTTCCCATGCAAAAGCTTCCCCTTGCTCCGGTCAGCACTAATACGAGCTGACGTATCAATCTGTAAGCCTGATTGCCTACTTTTAGGCGTGTCGAAACGCGAAAGTGACAGAACGTCCGATTACGCATCGATTTTCACCATTTTGATCTTAATGCCTTCACGTTTCTTCAAGGAAAACGTATTCATACTGGACAGCGAGGGGATGAGGGAGGCACTCTCCGAGATAACTAGGCCGACAATGACGGCGGCGTTAACGGCCGGCAATCGATGTGAATGCTGCCGCATATACGCAAAAACACCTCTCTTGCCGCAAACTACCGCCAACGACAACGGCGAAGCTCATCAGTAGAGGAACCTCAAAACAGGGAAAGAATAAAAAGAAAAAGTATCGACCAACTGCGGAACCTCGGCCGGCTCGTCATCAATCATGCTTTTGCAAATCGGCACCTTCCGATCGCCGTGTATCCTCCACGGACGACCACCCGGACTCCGCCTAAAAATAGGACCCGAAACCAGAGAGAGAGAGAAAGAGAGAGACCGAGTGTTCACAAAAACGAGTATGTGTTGGCGGTGGGGAGCTTTTCGCTTATGTTTCGCTTAGCGTCATCGAACATTTTCTTCCGGTTTGTTTATTTTCCACACCGGCCCGCAGCCTGGTGGTAGGTTGTTTTTTCCAGTCTCCGCTTCGCTCGATTCGTACACTCGACACTGCGTTAGCTCCGAAAAGACCCAAGCTGTGTCGTGGTGCGTCAAATGCGCCCATGAGCAGTCCTCGGTGGTCGTTCGACCGTGTGGTTCCGCTGGATTCCATCCAGAGCACTACCGCCGCCCAACCCACACACGCGCCAGAGTTTTTGGTGAAGTCATCTGTCATCCGTGTGTTTCGGAGTGTGAAGTTTTATGTGTTGGGCCGTCGACTAGCGACGGTTGTGAAGGATGATGTGAAAAGCTCGGTCAAACAACAACCAAAAAAAGGAGAAAAATCCCCTGAATGTAAGCCAATCGTCAGTTTGTCAGTCAGGGACAAAAAGTAAAAAAAAAAAAAAAACACGGATAGCAGGAAAGTAAATTGGCCTGAGAGAGTGAGTTTGCCAAATTGGTCCAACTGCCCGGTGAGGTTTTGTAGTGAACAGACAACAAAAACGCTCCAGGGAGATTGGCTACATTGGCCTACAACGTGTCACTTGTGTATGGGGGAAAAAAAACTATGAAACCTTCAACGCTTTCTACATGCCAGGCACGCAGCGAATCGAAACGATTGTTGAACACTATCTAATGGTTTTGTTATAGCACTTGACTTTTCCATCGATCAAGCGGAATCTCCACTCTAGGGAGAGAGTTTTGGTACTGGTGGTATGGTAGCGAAAAGGTTGAATTCTTTTTATTTGTGGCTTGAAATAGTTCCTAGATGATTCCAAGTTGGCGAAAAGCTTTAAAGCTGGAAGCAATGAGAGTTTCCAATTAGATTAAAAAAACAATAAGACTCTGATCTGATCTGATTGTCAAAAAATAATGAAAACCTCCACTGTAAGATCATCTCGAGTCTATTTTACTGAACTTTCATTTCATTCTCCATCCTTTCACACACATGAATGTCCGGCACTGTATTTGCCTTCAAGTGCTGATGCGCTCCGGAACCAAATAACACACGGAATCGCCTCGGATCGTCGGTATTTGGGCCTCTGCCAGCAATTGGCCCGACCGCAAACTTCACCACATCGACTCATCCTATCATCCCACACACACACACACACACACACACACACACACACACACACACACACACACACACACACACACACACACACACACCCGAAACTTGAACTCGAGGACAATCCTCTCCCATACCTCCCCTCCCTGCTTTCTCTTCTTGATCCATGGCAACCGCCAAAAAGAAAAACACCCCGTTGGAATCCCAAACCTTTTTTCTGAAGCAGACAAGCGAGCTGTGTGCGTGTGTGGCCTCGAACGGTGCCAAACAAGAAGGACCGAAGAAATTCGAGACCTCCATTCGGCCGTGCGTGATGCGTTAAGAAATGAGTTATCATCGTTACATCATTAACGGGGTCATCGACAGGACGTGCGTAGTGCGAATCCTTACGATTCCGTTTCGCTTCATTCTTTGCTGGATCCTTCTCATTGCTTCTGTGTTGTGTTGTGTTGCGTCCTGCTTGGCAGCTGAGACTCACGCTAAGACGGAAAGGATATCCGAGGCCAGGAAAAAGCTTCCACGTTCGATTATAGCAAGCACGAAGAAGACCCGCCCGGGTGGGAAATAAACCATAATAAAGTAAACTATCGTCAAAAAACGATTGGATGTGAAATAAAGGGAAAGGGACTTGGTTGGAGCTCGATAAGCGTCTGACAGATGGTGCTGTCGGTGCGTGTGTGTGTGTGTGTGTGTGCGTTTCCTGCAACACAATGAAATACGCTGAAAAATGAAAAGCTCGTCCCCAGCCCCGCTTACAGCCCGGCGGCAGCGCGGCAACAATCGGGCGCCATTCATCAACTGACCAAGCCCGGGGTTCCTCGCCAACTGCCCCGGTTCAAGGCTGGCGACTGCCGCCAACAAGATCCTTTTCGGCCAGTAATCCAATCCTCTTATACGTCCACACCACGCCGCCTGCTGCCTCGCGCGACCAATCAGTCCGGCTCCGGTTTGCAGACGGACAGCTAAATGGAGATAAATGAACATTCCAGGGGTTGAGGATATTCCCGCTGCCGAAACACTTTCCCGGAGACAGTTCGAGCAGTAAATCCGAGAAAACGAGTGCCGCTGCTGTTCACCACCGCCCCGAGCCTTTTTCTTTAATGTCACCCGCTGTCCTAACAAAACGATGGTGACGAAAAGTCGAACCTCCTTTTAAGCCTGACACTTTAAATCCCATTCGTTTGCAGAGGAGCATGGAGCTGGCGTCCATTTTCACAAGGGCCACATTTTTTTTTCTCGGAGAGCAAATATCTGAAAGGATCAAGTCTCGAAGCGAAAATGGGTGGCCTGGGAAAAAGCCCTCGCTATGGCCGTGGCTATGCCTTTGTCCCAGCTGTGCAAAGCGGCCAAACATATTAATAAAATTCACAATACAATTATCATCACAGACTTAAGGGGAGGTTTGGTAGTTTATTTATTTACACTAGAAAGCCAGAGGGTTGAATTCAAAAGGGGCTTTTCATTCCTTTCAACGGCACAGCATCACAAGAAATAAAGGCACTCCTTCGGCAGGCAGCAAAGCGAGTGAAAAGAGACAATACATTTGCGTGGAGTGAGATATATTTTAAATAAAATGCTTATTTTCTAGGACCGTATCAAATATCACCAAAAGGTTAAGTATTTCTCATTCAATACAGCTGGCTCTTTGTCTTCCCACGAATGTATTACATGAATTTTGCTAAAGCTTTACATACTCCTTCCCTCGCCATGTGTATTTACCCTTTTTTCAGAGTAAACCCAATACAAACAAACAAAAAGCCTCCCGATGGGTTCACAATCAATCGCGCATAAATATGGCTCAAAAATGGCACGAAATCATACACCATGCTTCGAGGTCGTACGGGATTTACGCACTGCTCCAAACAATTGCGCAATGTTTACGCTACGCGAGAGTTCTTTTTATTTTGATGTAAAAATAATCTCCACTCCCACCCGATTATTTTGAATCCAACACGTGTGCTGATTGGTTTTTGGCATGTGATCAGTCACTGTTCGTGCGTGTGTGTGTGTGTGTGTGGGGGGGGGGAGGAAGCTTCACATTCACATTCCCATTGGGTGATATTGATTAATTCGTGCGATTTCAATCACACCTGCACACTGTTCGCTCTACCACCGCCAGCCGGCCGTTCTTCGTCGGTTTTGTATTGTTGCTGCGGTGCGATTGACTGATCGGAAGTTGTTTGTCAGACTTGCGATTGCGAAGTTGAAGCCGGCGGTGTCTGAGGCACATGTTTTGACCGAAGGACACCGTGTCTGAGTGGGCCGGCGACGACGATGATGCCGTTTGGGGGATCGCACCACACTGGAACATGTTTATGTGGGTCATTTCTTACTTGTTTTTTCCCTGGTATGAGTTGATGACAAGAGCACACAACTCATGAATTGTTCGTTTTTCTTTCAGCTGTGGTTTGGTGAAAGTGACAAATATCACACATTTCCAGCGATAAACATAATGTTGTAATCAACCTAAAGATATGTTTGTAATTTGTCGCAAACTACAAAAAACGCCTAAATGTAGATTATCCTCATTACGCAAACGAGTACGAACGCGCCTTAAGGTATGCAATGTTAACTACAAAACGTTACCAATCCGGTAGTTTGTGCATAATTTAACTGTATTAGCGTTTCATAATGAGATTTTCCTGAAGCTACTTTTGATAACCTTTACTCCGAGCTGACCTTTACTAAACACACGAATAAATCACGATGCTTTTCGTGCGCCAATTTAAACAACTATCTTTGGGGTTGTTAGCTTTACCGGCGGTTGTCGTCTGTCGCACACGACACTCACCGCTCGCTGGGAAAAGTAATTTATAACCTTGACCGAAAACATATCCCCACAAAAAGGTGCCACTCCTACACGCATGTAGTCAGCAAAAAAATGTTCTTCATGTCCCTCCGGCAGTAGGCATTCTTAAAGCTCCATTACGCCGCGCCCTTCGCGGGCCCACACCGCTCCAAGGTGAAGAAGTTGGCATCCATAAAGAGCACGCCACTAATTTATCAACCATCATCGGCAGTGTTTTGCTTTCCCGCACGCCGAAACGCAACGGATGTTCTAGGGGCTGCTTCAGGAGCAAATCTCATGCTTTATGAGATCGCATATTTTCTGTAACTCTTGCGTTACACAGTTATACCGCCACCCTTAGGGCCGATTCCGCTTTCGACGTGATAAGTTTGCCTGTCCCTTTTGGGCGGGAGAGAAAAGGGAAAGGCGAAGCAGTAAACGGTTCGACAGCGAAGAAAACAACGTTGCTCAATGAATGCAAATATATTATATCCCGCACGCACACACATGCTTCACCACCCCCCGGCTTGAGGCATTCCAGGTCTACCCACACAGCAATCTGGCTGTGCCTTCCGTACGCACTGGGCTGTGAGAAAGGGTGCCGGAAGCGACACTCCCGCGCGCGCGGTTTTGACAGCCCATCGACGGAGGCAAGCTTTTTCCCCTCACATGTGTTTGTGTGGTTTTCACCAAAGTTCGGGAAAGCCTGGCAAGTGCTGGGCGCCATTAAGGAGGAGGGGCGAAAGATTTATGAACGTACTTGGAAAAGAGGTATTATTTATATCGGCACAAACGGGCAGACGGGCAGACGGGCTGACGGTCGGACGGAAAGCGTCTTTACATCGCCCCAAACACAAGGCCACAAAACTGACGCCCCGGTCGGGGTGATTGGTTTTAATTCAACCACGACGACAATTGCTGTAGCGAGCGACGATTGCCCGTAGCGGATGGTGGCTGAGAAAGCGGTGGGAGGTTTCGCGGTAAATGCTATCGTAAGTCTATTACATTCTCCCACTTCCTGTGCTTTCCTCCCCCGGAACGCTCTTCCCCACGCCACTGTTTTGTGTCCATTTGTCATCTAAACAACCGGCCATCGTTCGTCGGGTTACGCTATGGTGGCTTCCTGCTCCCCCCGCAAGCTGAATGAGCTGGGTGAGAGGTGGGAGTAAAGGGAGCAGCTATGGAAGAGAAAGAAGATTCATCAACCCTACCATTAAATAAGTCCCGTCAGGCTCGTGCGCGCTGCGACAAAAAGGGGCTAATGATGAACAGGCGAACACAGCAGCGAGCCAGACGGACTGCCACAATAAACACGCGCCGCACACACAAACACACACACGCGCAAGGGGAAAGCTCCCGTTCGTCGCGCGCGCATCGCAATAAAATCGCACTTAATCGTTCGCCCAAGCGCGCCCGAGCAAAAGAAAAGGGGGATCGGGACGATGCCTCGACGACAGGAAGAAAATATTTGCACAGGAAAAAGGAAATTGAAAGCATTCTCACGATCCACGCCTCGGCTCTTTCCGTGTTTTTCTTCACCCGTCCAAGGGGAATGTAGTAACAGTACCGTGCTTCACCACCAACTCCCTTCTGGGAGGAAACTGTGGGAGAAGAAAAAAACATGAGAAAGCGAGAAGAAATTGGAGCTAGCTTTTTAGCTTCGCCGGTTCGTCTTGCTCGGTGTACACATCCGTCTTACTATTAAGAATGAAGCATCGGAGCGCTGGGAGCTGATGCTAGAGGGAGCGTCGTTTCTTCAGATAAAACATTCAAGACAATCGACCGCCCGCCTTCCCGCCGGTGGACGCCTGCACGCTGGCGTTATTAACATTCATCAATCTTTTCCGCCAACACGCCGGGAAATTAGGGGACACTTTTTCTTTTCCACGGCGCCAGGGCATGCTCTTTCTGGTGGCACTCCTGGGCGTGTGAGTGTGGTCGACAAGTGGTTTTCTGTTTCGTATGCATTTGTGCCCCACCTAGGCGATTTTCTTCGCCGTAAGTGGCAATGATGCTTTCTTCTACTGTTGCTGCTGCTGCTCCTGCTTAGTGGTCGATTTATTTTCGGTTCGCTTTGCCCGCGAGCAAGTTTCCATGTGTGGGTTTCACGTATATGTGTGTGATAAGGTAAGGGCGATGGACCATGATTGGTGAACAATAAAAGTACAATTTGGAAAATCATTACTACGCCGCCGGGAATAAGCCGGCCACGGTGGAGGGGTTTGGGGTCGTCCTATCTTGTTTCCTTGTTTACTGTGTTTTTGTGGCACGGATGTTCCACGGAAATCGGGTCAGCGCAAGGAGAGAAGGATGACAGAGAGAGGGAGAGGGGAGCCGTCCCAGCGGTGTTGATCGAACGACTCGACCATCAGCAACAACAACCGCAACAACAATGGCAAATGGATATGCCATCGTGATGTCCTTATGGTCGCCACGCTGCTTATGGCCCCGGGGGGGGGGGGGGGGAAAAAGGCGGAAGAGATTCATAAAAAAGATTTATCATATCAGATTATCGTTGACGACAGCGAAGGCTACAAGCGCAGTGGCAGTAGAATGAGCACACCCGAGAGAAGGACACTTAATTTCTTACCACCAACGGGAAGCGCCAAAAGAATGCCCAAATTCGAAGACACTGAATGTTTGAACGGGTCTCGGGGCATACACGGATGTGCTTCTTCGCTTGCCAGCAAAGGGTCAAAAAAGCGTAGCTGCCAACAGATAAAAAAACGGCGGTCGAAAAACTTCCGTCTGGCCAGCTCGTCCGGTTGGTGTGTGCTTTTTAGTGCGACAGCTTTATGTATGGTAATGGCTAATAAATACGCAACCATTTCGCTGGCCACCGGACGGGAAGATGATGATTTTTCGATCCCTTTTTGGGTGTATGAAAAGGGGGAGAGGGTTGGAAGAGAGAGGAGCGAAGACTGTCTGTGGTTGGTTGTGATTGGTGCCAGCGGCACGGAACCAACCGAAACGGGTAAAACCGGTGGTCGACGCGTCGCATCACGATAAGGATTAATTTAAGCGAGATTATCGTCCGTTTCGCGCGCCAAGTGAGCAATAACTTTCTTGCTTCCTTCTGCTGCCGATTGTGGGTTATTAAATTTTGCACCGAGTTTTGCCGTGGCAATATTTTTCTTTCGTTCATCTCACTTGAGGGCTCCATGGGGCTTCCTCGCCGCATGGGATGAGTTTGAAGCGGAGCTAATAAAGCACTAATTTCGATGGTTTCCGTCGAACTCTTCATAGCGCGACAGATGATGGTTATTTTTATAGTGTGTATAGCAGGGGGAGTGGAAAGAGTTGAAGTACTGTCTTCAAAGTAGGAAAGTTTCAACCGCCGGTTAATGAGAGTATTTTGAGCGCGCAGGATGAATGGCCGTAGACGTCTTTTTGGGGCGTCTTTCACGGTTTGTGCTTTACACTAAATTGGTTCTAAATTTATCTGTTTGATATTTTGAACGAGATTAAAGTTAATTTCACATGCAATTTGACTCGCAATAACCAATTCATCATTAATTTGACGGTAACAGCTGGCTCCAATGATACTATTAGCGTTGTTTCGCAAAATTGCATACGTTTAGGCGAAATTTAGCCAGCGATTCTGAGTATGAAAACGCTACAACCAAACGCGTGAACTTATACATTTTTGAATACAATTTAAAATCGGATTAATTTACAAAATACGTTTTCTGCCATGTTTTCATCCCTTCAAGGATTTTAATTTAGGAAAATTTCCACCAGAACTTGCATTTGATGGATGATGCTAATTAACAAAAAGCATCATGCTTATGAGTTTTACTTCGGATCAATGGATGATACAACATTGTAATCATGTCGGTATATATTTACACCGAAAATACAACAAAATCTGTGCAACGCTTCAACATTTTACGAACGATACGAAATTACTAGCATCTCTCCCACAAACACACACACATACACTTTATCGTCGTATCGTGAACACGAACTTTGTCCCAACCGAGCGTTATTTAAATCGATTTTAATTGCTTTCAAACTCATCAAAAGCATCATTTTACACCCACAATTTCTTCCGGAAGCAACCGGTTCAAGCGACCCGCCTCATCAACAATCCCTTAAAGAGCTTTTCACACTCACACACACACACAAAGTCCTTACAGCACAGTGGAGTTGCAGTGGTGTTCGTGGGCACCCCTTGATGGATCTCCTTCAACGACCGTGGACAGAAAGTAACGCTTTATTTACTTTTAAAACCTTTTGGGAATTGATAACCGTCATCCGTTAGTGAGCGAGCGTGAAAAACTGGACCTCAACGGCAGGGCAGGCGGGGGCAGATCATTTTAGAATTCTCGGAATGACACTGGGCAGGACAATATTGCAAGCTTCAGGGGAAAAGTTTAGACAAAGAAATCGAAGAGAAACGTTCTAATTAGCTTACGTCGACATGAATTTTGAATTATTTTGAAACATGCTCTCCCTGGGGGTAGGATCAGAACAGTCAGATAAACACCAGTGGGGATCTAAAACCATCGAGCAGAGGCTTTCGCCACGCACATTGAAGCTAATTTGACTTTCACAACGCTTCACACTCGGCCCCGAATGTTTCACAAGCATTCTTCATCGCGCACACTTTTGTCACGGCAACCAGAAAGGTAATTAAATGCTTTGACAACCACCGTTCGTGCCAGCAACTGTGGCAAAATTCCACAGTACTCAGCCATGTGGGGAGGGTTCAAAGGAAAGCAAACTTTCCATTAAGCGTGAAAATGTCTTCATTAATGATCGCCAGTTTTGAGAGCTTTCCATCCAGCCGGTGGAGCTTCACGGTTGCTTTTTTGCGTCTGGAGTGGTGTTGCTCTGTCGCTCTCTCTCTCTCTCTCTCTCTGTTTCTATTTCAAAGAACAACACAAACACTTATCCGTTGGTCGGTTTCTGATTGGCATTCCATCGTTTATCACTTCGCGTCTGCCGGCTCACGCCTGCGGGGGTCGGCCGGTGTTTTCTCTGGCGAAAATTTCCATTCGATCATGAACAAAGAAAAACAGCCTCGGGCCCATTGAAAGTGCTAATAGGGCGGGGAGGAGAATTTATCTTCTGTTGTTCTAAATTCATCGGCCTCGAAGGGACGAACAAAAAAAGAGTCCAAAATAAACGTACCTCCAAGTTATTTATGATTGTTTGTGAAAGGTTTTGTTCTGTTTACTGTTTTTGAGCCTATGGTACGCCCTGCGCAGAACGTTGAACGTGCACTTGTTTTTCGTTTAAATTGAAATAAACTGAAGCAAAAAATACATGCACAACTAACAAGGTCTACTCGAAGCGTGCAATCCTGCCTTCAAAGCCAATCATTCCTCACAGTAAGTGGAAGTGCAGACACTGAAATTGGAATGTATTTGGTAGAAAAACAATTCTGCAAAATATTAGGAATGTTGACTAGACACTATGTGAGGCATTCGTGGAAAATATCGTGTGCTCTATTTAAAAGCTTCAGCCCGTTTGTACAGAGGGTTTGCTGATTGGATGAATTCGAATGAAATGTTTCGTTGTAAATTACCCGGAAGCAAGCTGCTCACTCATACACACAAGAATAGGACTTTTGACTCTCGATGCGGTGAGTAATGAAGTGCAGAAAATCCACCATATCTTGATGCTGACTACCGAGGAGATACAAAGCATGTATGTGAGCGTGTGGGTTTCACGCGAATCTTGTAACGACGTGCCTTACTTCGTTATTCGGATGAAAAAACAGGCTGTGGTGTAGATTGCATACGTGTAGGCGAGCTTGTTGACGAAACAGAATTTAAAAAACGCCTAAATGTATGCAATTTGTTGTTTTTACTGCACTACATAAACTCTTTCAACTGTGATAGATCAACTAAACATTGCATCCGACAGAATAGCGACGCTTCACCAATCTCCGAACAGCAGCTTCTTCGAGATAGATTATGCACCGAGCTGCACGATTATGTGGTAAAACAAATTGCAAAGCCCAAAATTAATGAGCAGCATCATTCATCCCTTCGTGCATAACATCGTCCCGCTGGAAGGGCAGGCTTTCTAGTGAATCCACCGTACACCGACCGTGGCCAAGCAGCACATGGTCGTACACACGGCGAAACATGCGCGCCGCGCACCGTGTACCGTGGATATGTTGCGGTTCATGTTTTCCGCCGGTCTTAACTAATGGTTTGTCGATTCATTTCCACCCGCGTCCGTCTCTCGCACTTGGGCCGATCGGCAACGATGCCGCTTGGCTCGCAGGATTCGAAACGCACCCGACACCGAACACCGGCCCAACTTATCCTTGGCGTCCTTTAAATCGGAGCCTCGGGAGCGATAATCTATGGTCGGTGAGGCGTGACAGCCGCGGAAGCCATGCGACCGTGGCGAGCGTAAGGATTGTGCTCTCGCAAAGCCGTACTTTTCTGCGCTTGTCGTTACGGAGGATTATGATCTAATTTGATGTTTCATCGAAACCGGAGTTCTCACCGCGCTGGTGGAAACCGCGCGCTTGATTTACGGGTTGCTTTAAAAGCATGTATAAAATTTTAACAGCTCCGTTTGCAAATATCCGAGGTAGACTCTAGCACAAAGAGGCATACATGTAGGCGCAATTGTCTTGCGCCATCGCACTGACTGCACCAACAAAGACGCGCAATTTATTTTTCCACCATCAAAAACCACCGCTTCCATCGCAAACAACCAGCAAAATAGCGAACACAAAACGCTGCCACGTGGATGGCATGCATTGGCAGACGCTTTTCGCTTAATCCTTCTGGCCTTGCAGTGGTGACGAACCCTAATTGTGCGATGGTTTTGCGGTTGTTGGTTGATTTCAATCGGAGAGCGTGTCTCTTTTTTGCGGCCGAAGCGGATGACACTTTTTGCAGCTTTTTACTGATCGAACCAGCCAGCAATCGGGTGAAAAAGTGTTTAAAAAATACAGCCACCCCCATCAACGACACCGCAAAGTATGTGTGTGGTTTCGTGCACAAAATAAAAACCTCCCACCTTTCCCGAGATGAAACCGCAAAAATGATGGACATATTTTTATTTCATTGTTACCGCCTGCCGACCATCCATTAGGCCATTTACCGAACCGAAAATAAACCTCAGCCAACGCTAGCCAACGGGAGCGTGTTTGGTGGGTATTTTATTTTCCGACCTACCGAGGCCGGTTTTTTTGGGGGCTGTGTGTTGCGAACGCCTGTACGAATCGCGTAAACAAAAACACCCTTGAATACCGTGCTATTGGCAAAATATTGGTCTACGCTTGGAGGCGTACTTCTCCGTACGCGTGCACACCTTAGCGGCACACGATTTTGCTGATAATTGGCACGTTCGATCGTGCCAAAACCAACCAGCACCCTCCCAAAAAATACATTTGCGTATCACGGTGGCCGCTAATGAAGCGTTTAATTGTACGCTATTTATTGCGAGTTGCTCGGCACCGGGAGCAAGTGCATCGATAGCACAATTTATCCTTTAATTAAAGTTTCCCCCCATGTTCGGCATAACTAACAGTGGGCCGGTGGTTTTTTGGGCGAATTGCAGGGGGTGGGTTGCTTTTTGTTTGTTTTAAAGTGACCACAGCCAGTAGTGCGGAGTGGCCTCCACTACACTGCATATTGAAACATTCTACCAACAACATGATTAGTGTATGAGGGTTGCTGGTAATTGGAGATTAAACATTTTCACTTGAAATTAAGTGGCACCCGCGAGTGAAGCTCGCTGGCTCAATGTTTCAATTCGCAACAATTCATTTCGCAATCATTTTTATCGTTAACAGCTTTATTATTAAGGTACAACGAAAAAAAAAGAGAGCGTAAAGTAAATGTTTACTGTCGATAATAGCGGAGCCCCATTATGACGCTTAGCGAGACACATTGCCGGGCAGATAATAATGATGAACGATGTTTTCCTCATACACACACACAAACGCACAACCGATTGTTACGATTTTTTCTTCTTTTTTGGGTCTTTTTTGTGAAATTTCTTTTCAACGCGCTTTCATTCATCATGTTGGGAAAATTATGCAAAGCCCTTTTGAAGTGTTTCCATGGAACGGAAATAGAGCTTTCGCTGAAGTTGTAAAGCTCCGCACTTGGCACGAAACGGTTGTACGCAAGCTTTCATACAACTGAGCCCCATTTGTTGTTGTATGGAAAGTTACACAGCATCGAATGAAATCAAGTACATGTAACGCTATGTAACGCATTTCATAACAGTTGTAAAACAAACTGTAGTAAAACAAACAAAGTAATTGGATTTCATGCTATTTAAAGATAAAAAAAAGGAAATTCGCCTTAAATTAAATAGATTGCTTTAAATACTTCTGGCAAGAATGATAACGTTGAATATTTTCATTTGAACTATGCTAATTTGTCGCTATTAACTGTTCAATAAGACTACTATATCAGCATTATAAGTGAGCGAAACGATTGAGTAAAAATCGGTTTCTTTTTAAATAGATTTCGTACTGAGCTCTTCTATTACTGCGCGGTACAGCATCACTTGCTCTCAGCTGGACAGGCCACACATTTTCTAACGCCTTAAAGTCTGATCTTCATTCTCCAGTTCCAGCTACACTTCATTGATCATGTGTTTTATATTCAAAAACACACAGACATGCTTTCTCTCTCTCTCTCTTGCTCTCCCGAGTCGTGCCCGAGCCGCATGAAGAGAAGCTGCTGCGGCTGCTCGTTAGTCTCGCCGGAGCGTTTGACGAACGAAGATGAATGCACGGCTCGCGTCCGCTTCTTTCAAACGGTACACCGTAGTTCGCCGTTGACTCTCGCGCGGAAAAGACAACAATTCGCTGTGGAAAGTGTCGTACAAACCCAGTGGACTGGAGGAATAGGAAGAAAAAAAAAACAGCACAGTGGACTACGTGATAAAAGTGAAGACGAACCAACCAACCGAAGTGAGTGAATTTGTCCTCTTCGATCGATTGGTTGGCACAATCAGCTGACTGCTGTGGGTTTTGGTGAAGCACAAGTGTGTACTAAATAGTTAGAAAACAAAAGATTGTGTTAGTATCGATCAAGATTGTGGAGCATGGAGCGCAACAAGACACCTTTTGTATGACAGTGCGGCGATGCGCGCCGGTGTAAGCCTTTCCATGGGTCAAACACAAACAGAACAAACCGATCACCGTGCATAGCACAGAGCGGACTGAGCGACATTAAACGGGGTGCCACACTCCATCCACTTCAAGCTGTCCAACAAAACATCGACCGAAGAGACAGCAAAAGAGGTAGTGTGTGTGCGCGTGTGTGTCGTTAGCCGTAAGTTATTGCTGCTAAGTGAAAATACACATGAAGATAAACAGCTCGAGCCGCCGCCGACGCCACCGCCACCAAACCGAACCAAATCGTTCCATAGCGTCCGTGGGGAATGGAACACGGGAATGCAATGAACATGAAACACTGTATAACGCATTAAAACATAAATTTGGGATAAATCTCGGCACCATTTAAAAAGGCACGCCGCCCTTTCATCCGCACACTCCCTTTCCCGCCACGGCGATCGTCTTTGGGGGAGCAGGAAAAGAATTTACGCGCCCGCCGGACTGGCCCGGTGTAACCGTGTGCCTGTGTTGTGTCCGTGTGTGCTTCGGTGTGTAAATGCATGGCTTGGCGTTGTGTTTTGTGGTTAGATTGGTGTGTACTTTTTATGCAACGATCGGCCGGCATCGCCTCGAAGTGCCCTTCGCCGGGCTCGTTCGCTTTTGCTCCGATCGATCGCGGCCGCAAACCTCGGCGACGAGTGTGTTCGATCGGAGCGGCTGCGAAACAAAAAAGGGCTCAAAACGGGCGGGTGGAATGTTAAATAGACACAGCCCAGCTAGAAGAGAGAGAGAGCAAGAGAGAATAAGATAGTGAAGAGCCGAACAAAAAAAAACAAAATCGCACCTTCAAGAAAACAGGCTGAAATACAGGCAGCGAATAAAGCCGAGCCCGCATACGTTAAGCGCCGGGCTGGGAGGGTGCGCTTACACCGCCCGTTGGTCAGGTTGGTCGGCACGGATGTACTGACGCATTAAAACAAAACACACACACACATACACATACACACTCCAAACGTTTAAGAACGTACCCCAGAGCCAGAAGGCGGCAAAGGGAACCAACCAAAGCAAACTCACGCCTCCTCCCGCCCCTACGACGCTACAACACACATAAAACATATGTTCACGATGCACGGGCGGCGGTCGCAAGCTGAGCAGGAGCTGGAGAGAGATTCTACGGGGCCCATACGGAAGAGGATGTGCTTCTATATTGCACTCCCCCCCTGCTTTTTACACCCGCTTCTTGCCGATGACACGAAAGCTATAAACTTTTTCATCACCATCTGCGTAAACGTAATCGGCTGTCCTCCACTACTCCCTTCGAGTTATGCTGGCAGTGCGCAATGATTATGTTTTATTGTTTTGTCCCTTCAATGGGCAAGCGCGGGACAGTGCATTGAATGTTCCAAGCGAAGGAAAGGAGCGATTTCGGGGAGGGGGGGGGGAAGGTGGCGAGCCAAAGAGTTGACAGAACGGTGCTTTCTAGCACCCAATGAACCGCTATGTCGTTGCGAGAAGGTCCCAAAGGGAAGCACACGATCGAAATGGTGGCAGAAGGTTTTCCTTTGCTTTTGTTATTGCTCATGGGGACAAACAAAAAATCTGGCGAACGATGTATTTTTTGTGTGTGAATGCATTCGACCGCGTCGCATCAGTATTCGAAAGTCATAACGTCACTGTGCGCCGAGCGTTGACGAGAGGTGGGAAGGCATTGATTTGATGGTTTAATTGAGCGGTTGCATTTATTTCATTGGCTATTAATTGAATTGTTGAATTTTTTATGATATTTACGTCGCATTTTATGACTGTTTTTTTCACTTAAGCATTCAAGAATGAAACACTTTTAATTGGGATTGGTGATTGACTCCAAAAATTAATACAAAATGTTCAAAAACATTACTTCGGCAAGTTTTCAAGCTGAAAAAAGACAGCGCAGTTAGAAAATCATAATATGTAAAGCACGATAATGCACTGAAAGCTGCATTTCCCATGTGCAACTAGCGATCGTTCGCCCTGCTTTGAAGCATCCGGAACAAGTGCAAACGCGAAACAAGTGTGAGAAAGAAAAGAGAGCAAGCGAAAGAGCCCTCATTTACCTTTTTTCCCCCTTGCTTCCCACTTCTGCCGTACCGTGAGCATAAGGGACATCTTTAGCCGTTCGTTCGCCTCCGCGACCGTGAAAACTACACGAGAAAGCTTTTTCCTTGTTCGATGCTGCAAGCTTGCTAGCCGCGTGACCGATTTTTGCGAATTCTGCTTTCCGCCCTCGCCCGCCAGTGGGAGGTGTGTTACCGTTTTTCCGGCTGATCGAACCAGTTCCAGTTGCCTGAAGCGGACGCTGGTTCCCGTTCGTACCTTATTTCCCCCCCCCCCCCCCCTGTTTTCCAGGTGGATTTTCCTTTCCTGGCGAACAGTTTTCCTTTTGTATTTTCTGCGAGTCTTTGAGCGGAGCTTGCAAATGATTTCACTTAATCCATCAACAGCTGACTGTTGTGGTCCCTCTCTCCCTCTCACCACAGTGCTTCCTTCGTAGTGTGTTTAGACAAGTCATTGTTCGATCGTGCGGACCAGGGTAGTCAACACTCAATCGATTCTATCGAGCCAGCGTGAATAAATAATTAGCTTCACCCTTTGGGCTCATTTCCTCCCTACCATCTCACCGCCACCGTACACCGTACATCCGGAAAATTGAGAAAATCCCACTCCGCGTGCTTCATTGTAGCACTCCGTGCACAGCGAACGACAGAGTTTGTCTCTATTTCGAACACGATCGGATCGGATTTGCATTCTTCTGGCAAAGAACGCTGCGCCGCAAAGAAAGGCACAGGGAAACGGTTCATTAATCATGTGTAAGTGTTGAAAATTGACGAACCGCTACGGACGAGCGGTTTCTGGATGAACCAAATGAACCAGCAGGAGCAACGGCAGCGTTTTTGCTATGCTTTATTGTGCTCCCCATTCACCCCCAACACCCAACAGAATAACAGTGGGACCGTAACATTCGAGAACAAAACCTATCAATAGCCAAAACAACACATTTACATACAGAGGGGGCGCGGGCGGACTTGGTGCCGGGCAGACAACAAGTGATCGTGCATTACCTGATACCCAGCCCCCCAAACACCACCCTTTTTCTGCGACACTCGATTTCCCAATTGTTGTGCCCGAATAGGCGTTGCTAAAATCCATTCAAATGCGGAAAAGAATGGGGTTCGTGTCTTTCCGCCTTTTTTGTTGTTCTCAGTCTCTCTCTCTCTTTCTACCCCCGTTCTTTACAGAGCATTGAGTCATTGACAAGTAACATTGATAAGTTGGGGTTTAGCGGTTGATCGGTTAATTTTCTTCCCATGTTTTTCTCCCTCACTGCTCGAAATTTGTCTCCCTCCACGGTTGCTTTGATACCTTTCTTCAAGCTACGCCCGCCTTGTTATGATCGATGATGTAAACGGTTTACAGGGGGTGGAAGATTGTGGTGGTCAGCGCTTCCACGGACAAAGCTCGACAATTATAGATCTGGGCACGAGAATGATCAATGAAGGGTGATCGAAGGGCTGGAACAACGATCTCACCCGTTTCCTCGCCGTTTCGTTAATTCATTTTTCATCTTATCTAAAGTGTTTGTGCTTTCATTATTATTGCTTTTCCTGAGCTCGTCGTTTCCATTACGCACGCTCTGCTCGATTTTGAGCCCAATTTTTCAAACTCTGCTTCCGATCGTTTTTGGCAGCCTACCGGGGATAGCGGAAAGAATTTCGATACTTTACCGTTTTACCGTGCTGCCCGTGCTTCACCCTGTGTGGTTTGCTGGAATGTGTGCCCGACCGCCCGCCCGCCCGGTTGGTTGGTTGGTTGCCTTTCTTTGCTTCTTTAAATTATGAACCATTGCCACGATCATTGTGCGTGCCTGTATCTTGTTCTCTTTTTTTGATTGTGATTATTCGCAGCACCGAGAATGCGCAGGTTGGTTTCTTGTCTCTTTTTTTGCGCATTCCTTTTCTTCCCGCGCTCCGCGGGTTTTAGGCGCGGGTGGCTAATAATGCAAGCAATCTGGTCCGCTGATTCGCTCCGAAGGCAGCGGGTGCCTAGCACCTTTCCTTCTCCATTTCACTTAATCAACCGCACACGAACGCGTCCCCCAGGACGTCATACTGGGATGCCAGCCCGCGAGAAAAGTAAGCCAACCGGCCTGACATGACACTCCCTCGGGTACGTGAGCTGCGGGCTCGCATGGGAAATGCGGGACAAAATGCTAATCAAAATCTCACACCTCAATGCCAAGATCTCGTGACCTAGAAAGTCCATAAAAAAGCCCATGAGCCAGCGCACGGCTGAATGGGTTCGCTCGCAAATTCAAACCATTTTTGTGCTACGTGCCCGCTTTTCCACCGAAAGCGGCGGGTTAATGCACCTGTCCCACTGGGAGACAGTATTGGGGACGCCACAGAATGGACCACATTTCCGTCCGACAGGAGGGTGATGAGCGGGGGGAGCGGGGGTTTTATGACGCTCTAAAGCTTGATGATGACTTAGACAAAACGCGCGCGCGCACCATAAAACCCGAAGCATGCAGCGCATATTCATTTGTAATGATAATGCTGCGGAACGAGCGACAGTTTCGGCCGAATTGGCATTAATTTCTTGCATTCTGCAATGGAGATAGAGTCGTTAACAGTTGTGTAATTCCCCTTTTTCCTACCCTTTAAACATTGGTGAGTGGAAAAAAGGTGCCACTTTTGGCCGATTGCTTCTCACGTGGGAAAACGTTTCAAATATTAAACACACACACACACCACAAAACGTTTAAGCTTTAACGGACAGACCCATCAGGGCGCCCGTCATTATGTTGTAACGTGATGCGGCGCATGTAATGGATGCTTCTTATCGCTAAACCCCTACCCCACCACCTTTTGGGCCTTTGCCGTCACCCAGGTATCGGGAAATAATTGCAATCAATTTTTCGGCCACCACGCCACGCGAGACTAACAGGGCCGCTCGCGCCCCGCAAGGGGGATGAATAATTGGCCACCAAACGGTTGGGAGAAAAAATGATGCGGAACGCAGCACATACAAAATGCAAAGCATCAAATGGATGTGAAACAAAAGGCCGGCGGAAATCAGCCAATGGGAGGAGAGAGAAAAAACAGGGATACGGGTTCCTGCCCAAAACTGGCGGTCCCATGTTTATGGACGTGCAGCGAACGCGCGCGCGCGCGCTCCATCGATACATTACACTTTCTTCTCGGTCGTATTTCGTGTCCGTGTGTCTGTGTATTCGTGAAACGGAAACATCATAAATTTAGAAACAAAAGAGCTTGATGGCTTATGCTGACCATCGTGTGTTGCGTGTTGCGCAATCGCCAATTTTCGGTGTATCATCATCTTCGGGAGGGAGCGAATTTTGATGAGAAACCGAAAGCGCCCTTCCCCGCTTCTCCCCACGTAATAGGAAAGTCACGATGAAACACACAACCATGTGTGTGTCCGCTGGTGTGTTTGCAGATCGTGCCGAGGCTTATGAAAACATAACCAATCCCCATCCCATTCCACCCACCAAAACACGTGCCGGAACGGTTCATTTGCTTATCGGCGCGCGGTGTGACGATCGTGTCTTCCCTTCATTAATGGACGATGTTTTACAGTTTTTTTTTGTTTGTTTGTTTGTGGCCATGCTGGCTCAATTTCCTCCGTGGGATGATCTGTTTTTTGCGTCTTGTAAGTGGAATTTATGATACGGGCCTGTAGTTACGAAATCCTATCGATTCTACCGCGCTCGTTCGTTAGGGTTGATTGATTGATGGCCCTTTTTTTTGGAGGAATCGATCTGCGATACACCAACCCGTATGGGAATACTATTATTTGAAACATGGAGGATGTAAATTTTAAGCAGCAATCATTTATTAAAATTAATTTGAGCTTTCTTTTATTGATGAAAAATAATAAATTTTAATTTTAATTACTTTAAATGATCTAAATTTAAATTTATAGCATCAAGCTCCCGGTGCCGTGACCAGGATACTAATAGTTATTTTCTACACTTTTATTTCTCAACAGCTAAACCAACGATCGCTTTCATGCTCGCTTGCCGTTCCTGTGAGTGTACCAGTGCTAAACAAATCCTCAATATTGACCTTCATCGCCTTCTACCCCTCCTCGTCTCGGCTATTGCCCTGCTCGTCCCCCCCTAACCAACTCAATTGACTCAACTGGATGAAGATGAAGCTATAAGGTGGGCGCGCAACACTCACATCATCCCCATTACGAAACACGAAGCCTGGTGCCGGGCCACACTGGCAACGGCATTTTAGTACGAGAAATCAATTTTCCCTCGCTCCGTACCCTTCCTCCTTTATCGGCCCATCCCTGTGGACGGCAAGTACGCTCCAGATTGTGTTCGAGGAGTGTTCCAGGGCGTGCGTGCCCGCAGTTACCGCACGGATCCATTCCGTCCATTCGAGAATCATAGTTTTATGTGTATGTGCGAATAGTTGTATGTGTGTATTGGTGTGTTGGTGTGTGGGAGGGAAAAATCAGTGCCGAACATGTTGTTCAGGATCCGGCCGCATCTAGAAGTAGAGCGCAAAGTGTACTGATGTGCGACGTTCGTTGTTAGTGCCGAGGTAAAAGTGAAACACAAAACCGGAGAAGAAGAGAGAGAGAGAGAAAATTAGCATGCCTCATGGTGGGTGCGTAGTGTAGTACTTCGAGCCATCGATTACGGCGGGCGGCATCTGTTGCGGTAAAGCATTACCGATAAAGCATAATCTTATCGCAACGCGAAAGGTGCGAGGGCGAGTGTTTGTTGGCCGGTTTGTTTTTTTTCCGCAAGAAGAGAAAAGTGGTTCCTGCAACAATGCCTGCCGGTTATAGAGCAAATGGTCATATACCACACCCGGGGAATGGACACATTAGTAAGTAGAAAGAAGTTCATTTTTTTAGCCCCAATCGATTCGTTTTTTCTAACGTTTTTCATCCCAGCATAAAGCTTAGAAGAGCTGTAGTAACAATCAAACAGCTTAAACACTGTATTTACATAATGCACAAGCGATCTTTGTTCCTCGATATTTCTCACTCACAACAAACAAACCCGAAAAACAAAACAAAAATACCCCTATGCTATAAACCAGTAAAACAGACGGCTGCTGTTTTCAACGCTCCCAGGGACAGAACGATGGTTTTACAAATGAGGATCATTTAAATATTTTATAAGCATGCGAAAACGAGCGCACAAGGAAGCACGGCAGAGATTTCGCTCAGTCTCCGTTCGGATTACGGGCCCGTGCCCCGTGCTGTCGCCTTATGTTTGCGATGTTTGGCGCGCCTGCAGGCTGTAGTAGCCCCGTCACGATGATTGAGGTGATGATTCGGTTGTGATAATTTCAAATCCCCATCCAAGCGCTTTGCATTCGTTTCGGAGATAAACGTTTCGGCACCGAGTACTGCTGCTGCTGCTAGTGGCGACCCCGACCGACGGGACCACGTGTGAAGAAATAAAATTAAGATTTTTACGACGACACACGACGGCACGATTTTCTGCCCGGTCGGCGGGGCTCGGGTCCAAAAATATTAGGCGGAATATGTTATCGCACCGCATCGCATACCACCTTTCCGGGCTGGTGACGCTGGTTAACCTTGGCCTCTGCGGGCATTGGATTGGATTGGCTTTTTTGTGGTGGCACTGTGGAATTCCTGTGTCACAAAAACCGTCGAGCTCGAGATCGCTCAGCCCATCCCCTCTGTGATGACTCAGTTTATTTTGTGAGCATTGAGGCTCTCAGTGGTCCCGTACGCTGCTGATCAGCTGGTCAGCCTGGCCCGCCACAAGGGATCTGCGGATCCATTTCAGCCTCATCCATCATTCGCGCGCGCGCGCGCTCGCATTCACTCTCTGGTGGCAATCGCAGTGAGGAATTTGAAGGAGCAACAAAAAACCCACCCGTCACGATTAGTATCACAACGGGTAAAACGATCGGGCGATCGGTGTGAGATTCTGTCCCCCATGTTTCGCCATCAGCGGAGATAATTTCTATAATTATTCGTTCTCTCCCGCAGGGCGGCTGCTCTGCTTGCTGCTAATGTTGTTACCGTGTGCCGACCGACCCGCCCGGTTTGGGATGGTAGCAGCTGATCTTTTCGATCTACGATCGCGGCCAGATATACTAAGTACGGTGGGAAGGGAGGAAATCGATCAATATTATAAGCCTCGTTCGCCGATTTCTCCCGCCTGGGCCGAAGTTTTACGGGGGGAAAGGATACGCAAAGCTTTGCGTCTTGCGCAATCGAACACGCCGCCTGTTTCCATCGGACCGAAACCGAAGATCTTCCGACGCAGCCCAGACGGTAGTTTCAGACGCGGTGCGCAAAGGCTTCCCGCCGACGCTGTACATGTTACAGACTTTCTTTCGATCGTAGCTGATCGACTTCCTGGTGAGTTGTCTCGCCAGTTTCCAGAGCATGCAATAAAATGACTTAATTTCTTCTGCCGGTACAGAGCGAACAAGATGTTTTCCCCAATCCTTTTCCTCGCTGGGTTGATTTCCTCTATTCTTTGGCTCTTACAAACGAATAACTTTGTAGTAAATCACTCTCAAAATAAAGCTCAACCTCACCCGCGGATTGTCATAAGTTTAATGCGCCGATTTGCGCTTTGCCGATTATGATGAGCTGCGCGCCCCGGCGTTGCGGTCACCTTCAGACCGCCAGACGGGTTTGGATGAAATCAATTAATCAAACGTAATTCAATGGGACGCGGCGCATGACATGCGCGGAGTACTGTTTCACCCGGCCCCATCCAAACAGCGAAGCCGAACAGCGGTGTAACAGAAATGCTTCCACGAATCCACGATTTCTGATGGTAAGCGATCTATTATTAATTCAACAAACGTTCTCTTCTCGTCCTGCCAGACAGCGAATGCATTCCCCCGGGGGGGGGATGGTGGGGAGGGGGGGGGGAGGGAGGGTGTGACACCAAAAGGCAAACAAATTCTGGGCAGACACAAAAAAGCCCACACTCAGCCGCGGAATCGATTGAATATTTCGCGCGTTGAAATCGCACATGAAATGCAAAATTAATTGCCGTATGGATATAAAAATAAAATTATCCTACACAGCGACCGCGCGCGGCACAATTATGTTATTAAGGGAGCAGTTTTTTTTTTCTCGGTCTCTTTTTGTGGTGCGTGTTGTGTGTAGCAAAATGCCCGCACCAACTCCCAAACAAGGAGTACCATCCCCTCCCAATCCAACAAACCGTCCCGTAGCGCCCCGAAATCGAAACCGCTCCGCCCGAACAGTTCCCGCGCGACAATGATTGCACGGAGCACGGTTGGGGGGCTTTTTGGGAGTTGTATTACTATGTGTGCTTCGACTTTGGGCCAGCGACTCGCATCGCCGGGGAATGGGAAAGAAAAGGCAACACACAAAATCGAAGGTCATTGTCACGCTGGCTAGGCACGCGGGCGTGCGGCCGCGCGCGCACACCGAATGTGGCCGGACCGCCCGAAGCGCTTGGGAAATTGCGGTGCGGCGTCGCCCAGCCGCAGCGAAACCACAAAACGCGCCCCGCGCGCCTAAATGCCGCATCATAATTACACGCAAATTTGTCATATTTCTTAACCATTGTTAACCATAGGCTGGGAAGAAGGAAACGGATTCGACGCGCGCGCGCTCGCTCGCTCGCCCGGTCCAAAAATGGAGCACAAAAATGAGGAAAACGTCAATTGTGGCGGCGAAAGGCTGACACACAGGCTGGAATGTCTCATTGATTTGTCTTGTTTATTGTCGTGTTATTTATCTTCATCTGGCGAGCGGTGGAGAGTTTGTCGAGGGAGGAAATGTGCTTTAGCTAAAATTTAGCTTACCAAGATGACCAGATAAGATTAGATTAGAGATCTTGTTTATTCATATTTAATTCCAAAACTTGATCTGCTGATCGTTATTGCTGGTTTCTTTTTGCTTGCGCAAACGGTAATTATTACTTTACGATTATTTAATAATCAAACTTTATTCCCATTCATAATTTGAGGTGTGCATTGACTTTTATCTTTTTTCCCTCCGTTAACGCATTAAGAGATAATGTGATCAGCATTAAGCAAAACTCGATATCGCTCGCGGTGTCTTATACTTAAAATTTCCATATTCACTCAAGCGCCGGCAGATGCGCTTGGGACATTCCATTTGCTTTCCATTACCTTTCCCACAGGTGCACCTTGCATTCCTACCGCGGAATGTCTTTCCCATCTTCTCACTCATCTGGTAGAAAAAGAAAAAAAAACAATCAACACCGGCATGCGAATGGGCGAATGCATCTTCCTTCCAGTTCGAAAGGGCGCTCGGGTATCGTAAAAAGAAGGGGTTTTATGATCGCGAAAGACATAAACCGCGAGTCGTAAATGACCTCCACGCGAGAGATCATGTGTGTGTGTGTGTGTGTGTGTGTGTCACTCTATGATCTGAAGCGTCTCGGGAGGATCGGACGGTTGTGATTGAATTCCGCCGATGACGTTGACGCGCCACCGTGTAATGGACGCAGATAATTATCACTTTCCTCGTCGCATGCCCTCCTCTCCCAGAGGAAAAGGAAAACAAACCCTCCGGCGCGAAGATGGAGCACTTTCTTTTATCTTCTTCCACCGCTTAATTGTCACTAAAGACGTACCGTTCAACCCTTGTGCCCGGGGGAAAGAATTCGGAGCTGAGGAACGGCTCGTCTTGCCCCGGGGACAACCGGCGCGTCGTGTGCTGTCGGTCAATTTCGTGATCAATTCCGGTTTGGCGTGCGGCAAAAAAAGAAAGAAAGAACCCGCCGGACCTACCAAACGGCAGCAGCTCTGCTGTTTTGTTGTGTTTTCTGCACAAAGTACAATTTTCCGCTGGCGACAACAGCACCGCACGACCGCCCCGGCGATGTCGTGCCGACTGGGGCGCATCCTCGCAGTGTGGCCTTGCGTGAGGAGCTTCGTACCTTGCGCTGTGCCGCACCTTTCCTCATGCTGCGCGCGATGCAGATCAGCGGCAGCGTGTTCCGCGTGTGTCGATCCGTTTTCTATTTCTAAATCACCGCTAAAAGCACCACCGATCGACTTGTTGATGAGGAGAAAATATGCAAATTATGCTGCCATGCGATATGTTGCGCTGACAGTCAGTCCCGCAGTCGGTCCCTGTTGGGTCTCGTGGAGGCAAAGAGCCAGAAACGGAAGGAAGCGCATATATGTGTCTAATGTATGCAAATTAGTGTGCGATGGGAGGGAAAAGAAAGAAATGTAACACCGGCCCAGAAACATGCATGTTGCGGTGTGTTTGTAAACACGGAGCGTCCGCTAGTTGACAGCGGTGGGAAAAGGGGTGAGCCAAAAGTTACCTCGTATTTTGACGCTTATGCTTAATGGAATCCTTTATTTTATTTATTAAGCCGCGTCGTTTATAGATTGAAAACTGATTTTATGGACGCTTAAACTCGCTCAGTCCCGCTCAATCTCAATCCCTGTGGAACTTGTCGACCCTCGGTGTACGGGCCTGTTATCGTGCCGCATTTACATGGCTGAGTGGAGCAGTGTTTTTTTTGTATTTACATTTTCTCCACACTGTCCGGATGTCGTCCGGTTATCATCTCGTAAATCGCGTGATCACTCTTTCTTTCTTTTGTCGCCAACAGCAACACGCTCGGGACATCGGGCTCGGGTGTGCATCTTAATCGCTGGGTGAACAGCCGCACCGGTGCCGAGGCGAAAGTGGAAAGTTGTGACCTCGCCCGTGCCGGGAGCGGGACGCAGGTTAGCGACCCGCAATGGTGGTCGCGACGCACTATTCGAACCAGGCTGATCCAGTTTTCTCCACGGGCGACTACAACGGCGACCCCGAATGGCTGGCCCCCCAGAGACACGGGCCCGCGGTTCGTTGAGTGACCTTTTTCACGCCGCTGAAGATGACGGTGTCGTTGTCGTGGTCGTTGGCGATCGATCGGTGGCGTTCGATGGGGCGCTCGAGGGACGCCTGCTTAGCGTGTGAAAATTTGAAGCACCAGCCTTAAATGGGCAGGCATCGCTTCGGGGCTAGGGTTAATGGTGCTTCGATGCGCTTTTTCCGGTCACTATTCAGGTCGACGAGAGAGCATCGTCGTTTTGGGCCAACCCACCGCGGCGAGGCTATTTTTGGAAGAAGCTTTCGACATTTTTGACACTTTTGAGTGAAGAATAAGCTCTAAAGGCCAATTCGAAACGGTTTTCAATATGTTTTGAATGATTAAAGGAATATGATCAGTGTTTTTGTTCTCAAATTAACCTGCAATGCGCAGTTCTCTTATCCAAAGAGCCTGTTTCATCACTTAAATTGGTCATTTGGTTAATCTCGGCAATATTTTTGATTAAAAATGAATTCAAATGAAAATATTTAATAATGCAAAACAAACTACTTTCAACTCCTTATCGTAAGCATTCCTTTCCTGTCGAATCGTGCATAAAACAAAAGCTTAACTCACAAAACTGTCCACGATGCATAACGCAGAGGATTATTAAATCCATTATCTAACGCACCCCACATAACAATTTGAACCGTGGGTCAGATAACGAGCCACAAGCACTATGGTGAGCAATAATAATGCTAAACTCTTTCGAACGAGAAACGCTTTCGAAAGGCCAATCAGTTCAGTTAAGGGGGGAGCGATAATAATTTGTCCCTACCAGTGAGGAAATGGTTGCGCCGCTTGAACGACACGCACACCACCCGTGCGACAGCTTTGGCCCCATTTTCCAAGCCCCAAAAAATCACGTTCACCGTCAAGTGAAGTGCGAGATTATTCTGGGCTAATGATTCTAAGCCTCGCGTTCCCTTCACGCTCGGGGACAACGTTTTCGTACGGTGGCGAGCGAGACGGAACAAAAGTAGGTCATACTTTCGAGGCCAATTTTTCCATTCACAAGCCGAGCCCGCCCAGCTTTGCATCTTCGCAGTGCGCCAGCAACGTGCCAGCCTCCTCCTCCCTTCTTGCCCCCAAGAGAGTGCGCTTCATTTGGCCTACTTGGTGTCGTTGTGTAACTCATAAATAATTCCCTTCACTGCGAACCCCCAGCGACGCGAGGGGGGGAATGGTTAGGAAGCTTCTAAATTAGGGGAAAAATTTGTTCAGAAAAGGGCAAACTGTAAAGCCACACATTCGTGTTGGTGTTGGGGTTCTTGGGGAGAAATTTATACCAACCCATTTACACCTGCGTTCCCTTTTTTCTATAGACTCTCCCTCAAGACACCCTCAAGCGATAAATGGGGGGGCTTTTTTGCTTCTGGGACAGGATTGCAGCCTCTCAAGAAAGCGACACCGAGACCCAAAGCTCCAAAGCTCCAAAGGGGTGGAAGAAAAATCCGATAATTAATAGATTTAGTACTGTGTATCGTCCGTGTCCCCGTGGTTCCTTTCTTCTCCGTCACCAGCGTGTGGCGGATATGGGCCGCCGTGAAGTGAAGCCGAACGCCTTTACCTTTAACGGCTCATTTAAGCGTTCGTGTCGTGTTTTTTTCTTTCTTTCTCGCCATCACGGCCTGTAGGTCAGATCTAGGTGGAAGGGGGCGCGGCTGCACCTTGGCGCTAATTGATAAATAATAATCACCCTGCCAGTTGTGAGCCTATCCCCCGTCTCCGAATGCCAACTCGTGGCGGGGCAGGAATGCGTGAGCATGTGTGTGCCAAAACAAAAAATGAACAGACAACAGCAAAACAAACAGTCTAATAGGAAATTTTTGAACGGGATGACACAAATTTGTCACGAACGAGGCGATGCGAATCGCCTGATTTGCGCACCGTTTCCGTCCGGGCTTGCGATTTTGATCGTAATTTCCGGCAGATCGCAATTAATGAGCCGCGATTGATCGAGAAATCAAACAGCGCAGAGGCATTTAAGCTATTTAGTAATCGTGTCGTTTTATAAAGATTAAAAAAAAGTGAAACGAAAGGCCGCCTGGTGCGCTAAAAATGCGACGCAAAACAAACGACTTGAACGCAAGCGACGAACCCCCTTTCGTTCACTCTCGATCGATTTGCACTTCATCAACGTTACAGTGTGGGCATCCGATCTGCATCATTCACTCCTTTGGGAGGGAGATTGGTGACGTGAGTGTCAATCAAACTGCAATTCCTCAGCCCTCTCCGTTCCCTCTCCCTTATCATCTTACTGCAACCTTATTGTCGGAAGGCAACTTGCAGACAACTGGCTTGCCGATTGGAGGTCAGCTTTCTGCTTTCCACAGCGACCATCTGGAACACGTGTGGAAAGCGCCCGCGCGGCCGGGAAACTCAATGAAGAGTGAAAATGGCACACACACACACACACACACGACGGGAGCTCCCGTCGGAAACGAAACGAAAGCCTTCCCCACACAGCGTGCAGCTAGAACAATGCGCTTTTGTGCTCGATTCGACTTTGGCGCGTTCCTCTCGCGTGCGTTTCATACTCTTTCTCCACCGATCGGTATGTAGTGCAAGTGCAATGCATTGAGCGAGTATGTGTGTGTGTGTGGATGTAAAAAAATGCATTGCCGTGATGCGCGGCGTCGAGTTGTTGTCCCATTTTTCTTTCCTCGTTTTACTGCTCCCTCTCTTGCTCCCTTTCTTTCTCGCGCACGCCTTCTGATGCTTGTTTTTCCTTCGGCTTGTCCCGGTTCCATCATTCCAGTAGTTCCCTTTGTGTTACACCACCACCGCCTCCACCCACCGCGATGCACACTAATTTGCTTCTTTCGATTCCGAAGTCCCTTTTCCCTTTGCTTGCAGTTTTCCAAAGCCATCCCGGCCTTAAGCAGCGATCGCTGCAGTCGCTTTCCTTCTCTGGACGTCTCTTTTGCTACCCGTGCCTAATGCACAATTTGTGCAACAATTCCACCACCCGCCTGCCCGACCAGCAGGAGGAGGAGGAGGAGTGTGTCAGCCCAAGAAAGGGCAGCAAAATTATGCCATATTAGAGCGGCGGCCCCGCGCAAGAAAGAACGGTTATTTATCGCCCGCTGAATATTCATGCCACAATCAGGGCCATCGCCGGCTGCACCGCCACGATAAGGCGAGCCTGAGGCGAAGGAAAGCAGAGGGGAGGAGTTTTCCCTTATCGCTTCCACCGCATCTGCTGGAGGCAGTTTTTTTTTGTATGGGAAGCAGGGAGAGAGAAAGATTTAATTTTCCTTTCTTTGCAAAACTCATCACCCTGGGTGGCTGTGTACGTTTTTTCCATTCTCCGTTTCTTATCAGCGGTGCGATATCTTGATGCGGAGTGCACAATTTCATCGCAATACGACTCGCATGTGTGACTGTCTGATGCGGAAGCATTAAAATGTGTGTGTGTGTGTGTGTGTGTGTGTGTGTGTGTGTGTGTGTGTGTGTGTGTGTGTGTGTGTGTGTGTGTGTGTGTGTGTGTGTGTGTGTGTTTGTGTGTGTCTATCTCTGTTCCATGCTCATTATACACTCGGAAGGTGTTTGGCATGATGATCGTATTTCGCACGATTTGTTTTGGGTGTACTTTAAACGTTGTTTGTGGTTGTGGCTCGTGTTCGACGATAAATCATTTTGATTTGCCAGCCCACACTACTCATTGGATGGAATGGGTGACGACGGTGACGATGGGAATATTTAAATGATTTTTGAAGTAAAACAATCGCTAGCAGTGCAATATTTTTAACCGAGATGGAGCCGAAGGTTACACGCTTAAGGTGAGCTTTGGCTCGTTACTATTTGTATGTGTGAAATAATACACTCGTATGGTTAAATTGGAAACAGGAAAGACTAATTTATGATTGTGTGTATGTGCTTTAATGGATTTTATTTGCAAACTAAAGAGGTTTTTGAGAGGTAGTTTGAGGTATATTTTCAAGCAGATAGAATAGAGTAATCTTACCTTCATCTTTAAACCATTCTGATCGTCCCATAAATCATATCGCACAACAGTAACGATCATTCTGTGCATTAAAAAATCGAAAAATGGTTTGGCGTGAGACATGAAACGGACCTTACACCGCTTCCGTAGCGACTCTCCCGGCCTATACCACTCAGCTAAATGTCATCGGAATGACCAATTCAAAAATATACGATCCACCAAAGAAAGGAATACGGCACGCTTTACGCTGAGCTTACCGCTTACAAATTGCTTAATTATTTCCCTATTTAAATAGACCAAATCCGATCCAAAAGCATCCAACTCGTCCGTCCAAATGCGTCCGCAAAGGATCACTTTCCATCTTTATTCCCGACTGGTGACAGCACGGGAGAACGCGCCCGCGACCGTTTTACAGCAAAGTCAACTCTTTGCGCCCATTGCCAACCGTGACCTGGGAGCCTGGAGGCACAAATTTAATGTCTTTTCGCCTCGCACAGCCGCGCAGAGCGAAACTGAAAACGACCCGTACCCCTTAGCGATATTATCGTTCGTTGACTTTGGTTCATTTCAGATAAATAATCAAACGCTGCCCAAGTACGGACCGGGGCCGGGGCGGCTCTATCCGCGCGTGTCCATTTTTGGGCCACTGCAGCGGATTGGAAGTGCGCCGCGGGATCGTCTTCGCTGCCTCCAACGTCGAGTGTGTGTGTGTGTGTGTGTGTGTGGCTCCAGAAGTCCGTCTGTCACTCGTCACGGCCTACGCGGCCGCGCAGCACTCGTCGGAGATGTGCGGAATTCAGATGGGAACCGCTTGATGAGCTCGAGTGGCGGTCGGACCTGGAGTGGTGGTTGGGCGACCAGAACAACACCACACATTGTCAACAGCGATCGCTCACCCACATCGTCCTCCACTTGTCCACACACACACACACACACACAGACACACCAGCACAGTATGGAAGGGAAAGGTGATCGTCTCTGCTCTTGCGTTGGGGGGGAACCGAGCGAGTAGGTGTAAATGATACATTCGCGAATTTCTAGCGACTCACCAAAGTGCTTTCAGCACAGACGGCGTCTTCAGGCGCGGCAGGCGACGAACCGCCACCGTGCGGATGGGGTAGGGCGGACGCGCGCCCGGGGGGGTAGCCCCAGGTGACTAGAAATCCCGAAACATACACAACTTCCATCGCCAGCTCGCCTTCTCTGATTTATGCACTCGACAGATTACTCGACCCGTGGCTGTGTTTGGTAGTTGCTTGTTTGTTTGTAGTTTTTTCTACGCTTCTTCTTCTTCCTCTTCTTCTGCCTCTCATCGCTTCATCTAGCTGTTGCTAGCTAGGCTTATCGGTGGTTGCTTCCTTTCCGGGACCGGTACGGGACGGGTTATTTATTTGTGTGTAATTTTGTCCCACCTGCCGAGGTGGACCGGGGGGGGGGGAACGGCTCCAGCGGTAAAGAAAGTCACCCAGGCAAGCTGGAGTCAATGGAGTAATAGGTGGCGGCACATCAAGCGGCTTGGTTTTGTAAGGCAGAAAAAGCAGCCGTTTTCCAGGCACCGTTTACTCACGTAAGCTTGTGTAGAGCATGTGAAAAAGGCGGAGTAATGAGAGTTCGAAAAAACTGTACCGTTTTGTGTATTGCGTCTAGAATGTGAAGGTGTTTGAGCTGGTAAATGGGTTTAAGTGGTAATTTTATGGACTAAAAGACATCGTTGGTTGGCAATTTTTTTTTGTCCAAGCAACACAGGAAAAGGCAAGCGAAATACAGCGAGCAGTAAAATACAACGATTGCAGGCTCAGATAAGAGTGCAAAGTGGGTGAAAGGAATGGCCCAACGCCAATCATTCAAAAGATACTAACCAAAACGTGCAAATTAACGTGTTTGAAGCATCCATTTTCGACACTCAAGCTCATTCATGATTTTTGTCCTTCTCCTCTCGGCCATATAAATAAACTATCAATTTATTAGCAATCATTACCACTCATCAAGCACTGTGCGTGTGTGTGTGTGTTTGTGTGACATTTGTGGCCAGAGTGTGCCCGAAACGTAAAACAATCATTCGCATTCGCTCGTTTCCGCCTGTTCCGCTGTGCCAGCTGTGGCTTTTAACTTTATGGTGACAAATGACCTCTTGTGGCTCTCTCTCTCTCTCTGCAAAATCACAAACCCCGTTCCGTAACCGCACAACACCTTTGGTAAAGCTGCTAAAACTGTGCAGCCGCCTCTCGCCCCGAGGAAACTCGCTTGCAAATAAAAGCAAACCTGTGTTTAGCTCATCGCAACAGCAAAAGAGCAGCACGAGGAAGCAAACGAACGCTAAAAAAAAAGGCAAACTCACCGACCGAAGTCTTCCACTTTTATGGCCACGTTAGGGCAGGGAAAATATCTCATAATTGTATGACAAAAGTGTGCACTCGCACAATTAGTGTCGATTTTTCATGGCCTCTTCCTGCTCCTCTTCCCAATTTGTGAGTGTGTACTCAATTCGCTTACCGTGGGTTGGATTCGATCGGCAAAAACGAACACACTTGCTGGTTGCTGGTTGTGCAATCGAACGCCCTAGCTGCATCTTTCCGCGCTTGAGATGGGCGGCAAAGGCCGACAAAGGCACATCGAAGGCACTGCAATTGCCAGCATAAAGTGTGACTGTTTACAGCAACAGTGCGGTAAGAGGCAACGCAGACCGACTATTGTGTCATTCTCGCTCGATCGATTTTGCATTTTGCGGGGTGTTTTGCTCATTAGACGGGAGTGTGGGCGTCTGTGGGCGATTGCAGATGATGACCGCAATTAAAAACGCGTACCGGCAAAGGGTCAAGGTGTGAAGGCTAGTCGTAATGAGTAAAGTTTTAGTGTGTTTTTGCTTCCATCCCCGAATCAACCTGGCTCGTTGTATCGGTGTATGAAGCAATGATTTGACAGTAAATACCTTTCGCTAATAAAACCATCATTATCTGCTTAACGATCTTCTGGCGCAAGAATAAATCATTCTCCATCCCCGCAGCCGTGTCACTTAACCCAATTATTACAGAAAAACTCATCCACCAATTTACCCCGGGGGGAGAGGACCTAGTTTTGTGAAATGGTATTCACCAGCACCCGGTAATTTATCACCTCTTGTCAAACGACTGCTTTCCGCTGGTACCATTTACAATCAGACGAACCAGCAGCATCAGATGAGGCTGCGATAGGCTGTCGTTCTCTCGTTTTTCGGGGGGGAGGGGGGGGAGAGTTTTGGGGATCTCTACCACAGCGATAAAACAATAATCAAGAAACACACAATCATTCCAAAAATCTGAACCTGAGCAATGCTAAAGTCTCCCACACACAACAGGAGGGGAAAAAAAGCTTGGGGAAAAACACTCCACCCACCGATTTGAGTGGAATGAAACAAATGGGAGGCCAAGAATGAATTCATAATAATTTCCCTCCGAGCGGGAGGGCGGTCACACTGTAAATCATCTCGCTTGAGCTTGAAAGACACAATGAAAAAATGGATAGAAAACGCTTGAAACAAAAACAGATGCTTATATAATCCGAAACGCAATAGACTTTTGGGAAGGGGGAGGTGTCTGGGGGGATGTTATTAATCCGCATTAAAACATGTTTGACCTACTGAACAATTTGAGTCCAATTCCCGGGCACCGAGGCGGACAGAATTGGGCCAATCGGCCGGTAAAGCTCATTTGGAGGCACGCGCTTTTCTTGTGCCACTTTCAAGGAAGACAAACACACCGATTCCGGATCCGGACGGAAACGTACAGATCCGGAAAAAACCCCACAACAACATCCCAGAACAATGAAACACATTTTCACACGCGGCGTTCGTTATCGGACGGAGGCGTTTGCTGCTCCTTCACGAAAACACGGTGGAAGACACAAGACTAAATGACGTCGCGTCGTAGGGTTGGTGGTACCAAACAAAAAATAAACCGCCCGCGGTCACAGCAACCTTCAACTGGGTCAAGTGTTAATGGAAACCGCAACCATACGCGCACAGCCCCGAGACAATGGCACCGAGCGCAGCCGAATGCATCGAGTGCAGCGCACGTAGCCACGCTGCGTCCAACCAGTGTCACTGTCATTCTTCTTCTTCTTCTTCTTTGGCTCAACAACCGATGCCGGTCAAGGCCTGCCAACACACTTGTGGGGTTGGCTTTCAGTGACTTATTGATTTCCCCCCATAGCAGGATAGTCAGTCCTACGTATGGCGGCACGGTCTATTTGGGGCTTGAACCCATGACGGGCATGTTGTTAAGTCGTACGAGTTGACGACTGTACCATGAGACCGGGCGAAGTCACTGTCATTAGCGATGGTTTATTTTGATTTAAGCTCGACTCGCCTGGTGATAGCTCGCTTAATGGGGCAAACAGAGCAAACGAGCAGGAGAGTGTGGAGTGCTGTTCCTTTTGCCACTCAGCTTATCTGCATATCAGCAGATGCTACGGTGGTAACAATTGCAATGAATCCACCGTGTGCACACGCGGTTGTAAGTGGCTGTGTCTGCATCTTGTTTCATTGCATTCGTGCGGAATGATAACTTCCTTCCTGTTTAGGTGTGTGATGCGTGTGATTGTGATGTGATGGACTCGATAACAGACAGAGAGAGAGAGAGAGAGAGAGAGAGAGTGAGAGAGATAGAGTGGGAAAAGCGACTATTCATCTTGATTGATGGTTGTTTGCACGTGACTGCAGTACAGTACGGAAGCACACGTTGGTTGCACTTGTGTCAGTGAGTGTTGTGAAAAAAGGGGTACATCAAACATCATGTTTCATGGTCAAAACAGTTTTCAAAACATCATCCTCTATTTACCTTTTTTCTCCCAATTTCAAAACAAATTCCATTCACACCGAGGTTCGTCACTTGCCGGTGCGTTGAAGTCTTTTCTAAATTTTGTTTACAAAAAATGCGCTACAAAAGCACCTCCATCGCATGTAAACGCGTGAGAAATCCCGGGTCGTACGCAGCTTGCTCACCCGCCAATTAGAACGGGGAAACGGAAACGGGGGGGGGGAACAATATTAATGATTGCACGGGCAGCAATTCACAACTCAATCACTAACCCCCCCCCCCCCCCGGGAACGCAGCCAAGCTCCACTTATCGCATGGTTACGATCCATTTCGCAAGTGGCGTGTTTTTCGTATTTGCGCACCCTCTATCATAAATATAGCAAACGGTTGAGTGTGTATGTAGCCATCAGCAGTTTGCTTCACACCTGACCCTTGCCGCTGCTCAAGGAAGCAAGGTAGTCTTTTCACACATCGTTTTGCTATTTAAAATACGACCTTTTCGTGCCTTGTTCAACAAGATCTCGATGCCCGGACAATTTGATCAATGAGTTTTGCCTAGGTTGGGGCCGTTTCTTGTCGTTTCTTTTTCTTCTTCTTCGTTGCTCTGTTCTAAGGCAGCGCAGCAGCGCGAGCGGCTCGCTGCGCATTCTATGATTCGATGCGCACGTCCAGCATTGTAACGGCAACGGTGGGGCGGGAAAGTGAAAGGAAACTCTCCAAGAGATCGCTAAGACGCACCCGTAGAACCAAAAGTGTTGGACGCGCACTTGTGTGTGTGTGTGTGTGTGTGTGTGTGTGTGTGTGTACAGAGAAATGGTGGGAGAGAAAAAACGGGTTTCTTTTTCTACTTCACCTTCCACCTTCAAGGGTTCTTTCTTTCTCGTTTGTTGTGTACGCTTTTTTTCTCTCCTCTGGACCATCATCACGCGAAGCATTAGAAGCTCTTTTGCTCATTAGATAAAGTGTTCTTTTTTGCTGCTACTCCGTACAAAATGTGGAGTAAAATAATTACAGCTTGCTTTGGAGAACGCAACATAACAGACCATTAAATTTACACTCATTACTAGATCGAGAATCTACTAAATGGGAAAGATTAATTTCAGATAGTTATAACAATTCGCTTAAACGTACATCAAATTTGCTTCACTCTCTCGCTCGTTTTGCTTCTATATCTGCTTTGACTAGCCCTAAAATCTGTCTTTCATTCAGACACGTATGACCCGTGCAGCACGGTTCACAACGCGCGGTGCCAAGTGCCGGGGGAGTGTTTAAGAAAATGCACCTTTCGCAACGCGTTTCCTCCCCATCGGTAACGAAATCCCGGAGCGGCAAAGTTCAGCCCAGCCAGTTATGTGTACGTACTTTTGTTTGGTAGAATCTGACACCCAAACACCCGCTCGACGCGCCGCCCTCCGCCTTCGTGCGCGCTCGCTGGTGGTTCTGCTTCGACGAGCGCATGGCAGATCCTATTGCTATCTAATTACGGGGCCCGGCCCGTTACAGCCCGACTCCCATGTCAGTTGCGCGATATTTAGACTTTATTTTGAAAGCCGACTCCAACACACTTCCCTTAAAGAGGTGTGCTGTTGGCTGCAGACAGTGAGACAAAAACGCAACCACACACACGGTGGTGCCTGGTCCGCAAAGCCCTCCACAGTCACATCCCGTCAATAATGACATTTGCAGGTTTGACAAGTTGTCCCGCTGCATTGTTTACCATTTGCGGTGGTGCTCGCCCGCAGATTTAAACGCTTTAGCCAAATTACTGGCGCTCTCTCGCGTGGTGGGCTGGTGCAATTGCAGCACGCAATTCCGGAAGCGGCAGAACAACCCCGAATGGGCGGGGGAAGGAAGCAAAAAAAAGGAAAGAAAATGACACACCACGCAATAAAGCGGTGCACGCAATATTTCTTCTCCCTATTCTTGCACGGTGGCAGCCGCACCCTGCGCTGCGATTGCTGCTGATCCGAATCTCTCGACCGAACTAACCTCGACCGGTGCGTGCCAGAAATGGAAATGGAATTTCAATTCGATTGCGGGAGTGCGGTGGTCTCTCCGTATTTTGCTCGAATTCCATCGTTCTAGCTAATAAGTTCGCCTCTGAGAATAAAGCAACCAACGGGGAAGATAAAACATAGTTCTACCGTTCGAACGCACACGCCCAGCAGTTGCGATGCGTGTGTGGCAATGCGTTGTTTTCCGGAGCACTCCGGGAACCGGTCTAAATGGAAACAAATTTAGCGGAAATTTCAACGATACCACAAGCGAGGAACGCGTGCCTACGCAACGGAAAGAATAGGAAAAATCCGTTTGCTCTTCCAAACTACAGCCGAAGCGTATGACCTAATCTGTTGCTCTTTGCCGCGAGAGCGGGGAAAACAACGTTCCAACAGCTTATCAGCAGTTATTTACCTTCCCTCCTGGGTGGGTTTGCGTGCTGGCGAGCCACAAAGCATGGGCAGCATGGAATGTTTATTGTCCCGCAGCGGGTTATGTTTTTATTTCGATCTCAATCGCTTGTACGGACGGAGGAAGCCTTTCAACAACATATCAGCATTTACTTTGAAAACATTCGATTTAGACGTAATTGAATTCCATTTAAATAATGAATTATCATTTCATCTGATCACTATCGCTTAGCATTGGCAGACGTTTGCAAGAGGAACGCTAATAATTAAAATGCAATCTTCGTGCTTAGTGTGTTTATGGCTGCTGGTGGCGATGTAGCCAGCTAACTGTACATAAACCACTTCGTAGCCACTGGAGGAAGCCAACGCTTCATATGCCACCGGTTAATTACGAGAACAAAATCGACCATTTTAGCCTGAAGCTCTTGATGTGCGCATGTTTTTTCTTAGTTTTTAATTAAGAAAGGCAGCCCGTTTGTCTGTTCTCGATGGGTACGAAAACACGCTGGCTCTCGCCCACTCCAGAATGGGTGGGAAAATGGTAGTGAAAATGTGTGTTTCATCATTTTTCATTACATGCCTCGGGCGTTTTTCCCTTTCTATTTCCGTATCGAAATCACCCAACCCGACAGATGTTTTTGGGGGCCGTGGTGGAAAACCATAAGACACAGACGGTCCGGTCAAGCTCCCACAGCATAATTACAACCAACAACACACCGACACACACACACACAAGCGCCCAGGCTCCTAAAGAGCACTGATATTTTACCCTTTTTGCCACCAATGCGATGCTGCAAAAATCCGCACCACCCCATCACTGATCGAGGTTAATTCGGACGCGCTTACAACTTTGTAGCCGGTTGCACCAGAAGAAAAACAATAAAAAAACACACACACAATAACATGGCTCTGTGAAACAGCTCCGGAGCGGCTCCAATTGGCTGAATCAAATGCCAATAAACCTCAATTCCTAAACGGACGCTTTGGTCGATTCATGGCTCGTTCGGTTCATTTAGTGCGCGGCCCGGCGTTTCGGAAAAGCGGAAAGCCCGGCGTGGAAGTGGCCACTTTCGAGTTCAATAGTTCAGCAAAACAAAACGGGCGTGGAAGTGGAAAGTGGAATCACGCTCCGCGAGCTTCCGTTTTACGTTGCGGCGATGCTGCTGGTGCTTGCGGGGCCATGTTCTGCTTTTTCACTTTTTGATTGCGACAAGACGACTTTGCTGACGCCGTTTCCTGCACAATAAAAGAAAGCGATGCGTTTGCCAAAAAAGGTGCCACAAAACAGTTTGGCTACGAGAAGAGAAGAGAACGAAGGAGAAAGCATTGGTTGCGGAATTATTTGCGCACCATTATGGGCCCTGCGCAGGGGAAAACAAAGTTGGTTGCATTTTTCCAGCAGCTCGAAGCAACACGCACAGCAACGAAACGGAAAGAAAGGTTAAAACATTAACGCGATGAATGTTTCGCGGGTGTTTTATTTTTTTTTTCGTGGGTTGTGAAGCAGAAAAGAAGCAAAACACCGAAGCCGTTTCACCATCTCGCATCTCGATCTAGCGTCATCGATAATCAGATAATTGGATCTTGATTGCTATTATTTTCCCAGGCGTTGCATCATGCTCCCTCGGCGTATGGTGTGCCGGGTGTAAAAGAAGTCGTACGACCTTTACCAGTCCGATGAGATTGTGTTGTGGTGCCGCGTTAGCGTTAGATTAATTTCTACGTTTGCATAACCGAGGACGGATTGATGCAGTTTTTTTCTATTTGCACCTGCACGGCGGGAAAGCAAGGGCCACAGGAAAATGGGCAAACGAACTGTTTTTTGGCCCAAAAATGGTATGCTATGGGGTGGCTATTATGCGTTGAGTAAGCTAGTAAATAAATATAATTTATGATAATCGGAATGTTACAGATGAAGAAAATATGGTCCCTTGCTATGGTCGTTATTATGAAACGTTTCTTTAATTTGAAAATACTTTACGCAGATTGACAACGGGAGTAAAGTCCTGCACGTTTCAGCAGCGGGCGAGCGAGAACAAAGAAACATCCCAATTATGGCAGCAGCAGCAGCAAAGCAGAACATTTATGCATCCAAGCACGCACTACGTCTATGTTTGTCTTTCGTTCTTTCAACCGTTCTCTCTCTCTCTCTCTCTCTCTCTTTTCCTCTTTTTCATCGGTTGCAAAAATGTCTGCACTGCGCCAAACCAAACTTCTCCGGAGTCGGAGAATGCCGCCGAATAAGGCAACCGTTGCAGCACTGGGGACGGAATAGAGGATGAGGAGATTGGGGAGGGTCAGCCAGTCAGGGCTAGCGCATTAAAAGATATATTAACCTCCAGCAGCACCGTCGTGCACGGAACCTGCTCCAGAAAGGGAACGGTTGATGATTAAAGCTCGCGGACTCGCAACAGCAGCAGCACCAGCAGCAGAGTTTTCCCTTTTTCTCCTTTCCCGTAGCAAATTGCTGCCAGTGTTTGTGTGTGTGTGTGTGTGCACGGTTAAGTAAGCTTGCAAGAGAATTTTCATTCAGAACTCGTTCGCTCGCTAGCTCGTTAATCCGTGCCTTCCATAGTGATCCCATAAGGAACGGGGCAGAAAAAAACCCGAGCGCGAGCAGTTAAGCGACGAACCCTTGTGTGTGTGTTACTTCACCGTACGATTCCGTTCGCCCTTGTTAGATTTGTATCGAGCGAGTGAGTACAATTTTGTTCTTCCACCATCTGCACGCCGCTCCCTCTTCTCCTCCCACCGTGAAGTGCAACGTTTAATGAACGTCGAAGTGTCGATGTCATTTGTACAAGTGCCCGCCGATAACAAGCCACGATAAGCTCGTAAAGCACACGCGGGTTAAGGAAGGTGCTGCCGTCGCAGCTCCCCCCCCCCCCTCATTTCCTTGGTCGGTGCAAGCGCGGTGCATCGTCGCTTGGCTTGCGAAGGGAACCGCTTGCTTGTCGATACCTTCGGGCAGATAAACGAGAGCTGACGGTTACATAACTTCTCCTCTTCCTTACGAGCCACTCCTCCTTCTCACTCGCTGATGGTGCGAGGGGGTTAGAATGCACCTTCCAGAAGCCAGCAGCCAGCAGCCGAACCTTCGCCAGAGGTCAAAGTCTGCGTTCAACCTTCTGCCGAACGATCGAACGAGCTAGCGAATGGCGCTAAAACATGGGTTCATGGAATTGAAGCCGGATTCCACCGCGTGCGGCAGTAAAAAGGGCTTGCGGTTCTGGAATTGAAATCAATTCGATTACTGGTGACTAACGGTGAGCCGGTCGTCGCGTTTGGGTTGGGCCCCGGGAGTTCCAGAACCTGTTCCCGCACGGGTTTGCCTCTTTGCAGCTCTTTTCGCTGCGCGTATGCAGAAGTATGAGATATGAGTGTATGGTAATAAGATTGAGCATTATTGAAAAAATGTGACTCTCTTCCACTGGCCCGCTGTTTCGGTGCTCAACACCTTAACGGTCGTGGCCGGCGGCAATCCGGGCGCTTGTTTGATTAAACACGTCAGGTCGGTTGGAACGCGTCCCCTTCGGGGTACCAACCACGCTGACATGATCTAATAATAGGAACACACCCTCCGATGGGGTATCCTTTCCTTCGTGCCATGGACTCGATTACGAAACACTGACAGCTGACTCACCCATTCCGCACTGGAAGCGACCGGGTAGGTCGCGGGAAGCTCGATACAGACCGAGATATGGCTTCTGTCGGAGCCCGCACAACATCCATCGATCACTCAGTCCACCCTCTTTCTCTCTGCCTCTCTCTCTCTCTCGGTTTTGGTCTAGGTCTTGCCATACTAACGGGGACAAGGGAGTGTTACTTTGTTGCACGCTGGGAGGTCCATTTTCCTTTTGGGGTCGGTGCATAAATAATGCAACCCGATCGATCGGTGCAGCTGCAGCAGGAAGCTGCTGAAAGGGATTTTTTGCTTCCATTCATCAATCAATCCAGGGTAATCGGTTCCTCGAAACGCTTATTCGCGCGGCCGGCGTTGAGCTCGTTTAATGACCTCGCACGATAAATTGTATGGCAAGCGTTTCCAGCTAGCGATGGGGCAGGAAATGAAGCGTCCATGAAGTGTTTTTTTGTTAACATAATAATTCGTATGATGCATGAGAAGGGAAGCAAACAAGAAAATGCTTTTTCCGGTTCAACAATTATCTGCATCATTCCAACACAAAAAGTCCATTCCATGACTGCGATTGGAATTACAATTATCTAACCACGCGATCGAGCCAACCCCCCCCCCCCCCCCCCTTGGTTGACACAAGCCCTCTAATGCCTGGTGAAGAGCACTTCCTTCTCAAAATTATGTCAAAAAAGGTTCGCCGCCTTGGACACTTCATTAACCATCGTTTAAGTCGTTTGTTTTTTTGTGATTAGTAAGTCGGCTGCGCTTCCACAGTCTAATGCTAATTTCTACCCGTTTAAGCTCCTCCCCAGCAGGGTCATTGGGCATGACCGAAGGGCTTACCTTCCGTGGGAGACACGGTGATTAGAATGTGGCGGGAAAATCACCCCCTCCGTTATTCTGATTTTACGCATTTGGGGCAAGTTTTTCAGTTTGAGCGAGTAAACGTCACCTTAAATCAATTACCCGCCGACAATCCGTAATCACATCGGTGCCGGTCCAGTGTCGTCACAGTCTTTGGGCGGGTGAGCGTTTGCGTCTATTTCGACTGACGTGTGCCATGGTCCTTGAGGCGCCGGAAAACGGTGGTTTTAAAAGCGCTGAACGGTTTAAAACGCACATGGAATGATTTCTCACGCGCGCGCCACACACATGTGTAACAAAATGTACCTTTTCTTAGCGGCGACCAATATTTAAAGACATTGAAATGAAAATTCGTTTGCCAAGCTCCACATTATGTCTTCATTTCAGTCGCTTAAAACTACGTCCATGCTCTTCTGCTTTCTATCTACTTAAATATATTCACCCTTGTTAAGGGCGCTGCGTGATCACGCTTCCCGTCACGGGATCCGCTTTCTTTCCGATTGATTTAATTTGCAAATGCCGAAGGAGGACGCTCGGCCGGCGGAGGTAGAAAAAACCATTCCCGTGCCCGCACGGGCCATCGATAAACATCGCCAATTTGTTTGCCTCCCCTCGTCGTTGTCCCTGCATACCGCGACACACAAAATGGACTGTTCCAACTGTGCGGGCTCCCGGATCGGATCGGTCAAGTAAATCGCAGCCGTTACAGCTTGTCCTACATCGTTTGTGCACAAAAAATAGGAAAAGAAAAAAAAGAAGCTTTGCCGGACCGGCCACCAGCGGGCAGAGGAAGAACGTCAACCGTGTACGGATCATCTTCGTCCACGTCGTCGTCGTCGTCAGCGTCTTTGGCGTTGTCCCGCAGGGCTAATGAGCAGAAATTGATACACTTTTATTGCTCACGAGCGGTTAGGGCCCTGCGCCATTACACCGCGCTGCGGTCGCCTTTGCTAAACGAGGCAAATAAAAGCTCCCTCTGACCGGTCGGGTAGTAGTAGCAGGCACCACCGGGAGGGATGTTTTTGGAAAACCACGCAAACCTTACTCGGTGAAGGTGAAGCGGTGTATATGCGGTTTGCTACTTATCCCCCACTTTGCCAGACGGCACCCTGTCTTGCGCCCAATGATTCATGCCCATTTTATGGCTCCCATGGCACGGGAGTGGGCTCGACGGGCTCTACGGGGCCGGGAGTTGACATTTTCCCATGCGCCATGGGTTAGTCATGCGCTTGCTTTTGGTTGGGGTGATTCGAAGACGAGGAAAACTCGTACGAGAGCAGAACTGTTTCTTCTCGAGTCTGTTGCTCCGTTGCTTGCGTTGCTTGCAATCTTGTTCCGATGGTGCTTACCTAACCCTAACTCTAGCGGAGCGACCTCCCGAATGCACGAAACAGACACGTGTGCTGCCCCGTGCATACGCTTATCGTGTGACTAATTTCGCTGAATAATTCATGTCAAATCACAGTTGTGACAGTAGTTGTCCGGACTGTCACCCGGTTTGCGAGCCCGTGTGGTTGGCGCTGCTGGAATCTGGAACAGCATCTTTCAGTGCTGCTTTTGCATTCATCCCAGTTGATGAGTCATTTAGCGAGCTGTTCCATGTCTGTGTGCAACAAATTCGGGTTAATTCCAAGAAGCAAGTACATTAATTGCCCTCAATTCCCCCGAAACGATTGACACTGACCCACAGTCGCACGAAGTACAGAAGCTCGAATTGCCCCGTTCGGAAAATGAATCTCCAGTCAGAGAAAGTAATGTACCTCCTTTTCTAGGCCAAAGCCAAAGTACCTGACAGTACTGTGCTAAGGTGTGTTTAACGATCGTGCCCCACCGCTCCGCACCACACCGGCCGGCACTCGAGATAAATCGAGATCAAGTGTTTTGCGGTTGGCAGCCAAAGAATGAGCTACTCGGTGTCATTTCCCCATTTCCTGCTTCCTGCTACTGCTGCCCAAAAAGACCCACACACACACACATGAGAAAGCGATAATTTCTCAACAACAAAAAACCAACATTTCACTAGCCTCAATTGACTTTCCTTCCCCTGCCGATCGTAAACGGTCGCTCATAAACGCGCAGCCCCATGTCGCATGCTCATATGTTCTCCTTCTGCTTTGCTTCCTCTCTCTCTCTTTCGCAGGCGAGTTCACTGCCACGGATAAGTATTACACAAGTAAGTAGTCCTCTTTCCACCAGCCCTCCCTCGACCGTGTGATTGATTGGCTCAATGGCTGTGTTGGACTGTTCAAATAACTTTCCTCCAATCCATCACTCTACTTTATTGGAGGGGCACACTTGCCGGACGCGGTGCAAATTTTTGGCGCTAACCGCGGTGCCTTACACTCTCACTGGAACGGATGAAACGGATCAATTTACGCCTTTCTTTCTCTTTCTCTCACACTCACTCTGTTTAGATGGTGGACCAAAGCTACGGGGCTGGACGAATGGTGGGATGCAAGATCATCAGTCCACACTGTCGCGACCCCGATCGGCCGAGGTCATCACGGCGAACGGTAATGGCACACTGCCGAACGGCCGGCACATGAACGGTGTGCTTACGCGCGGCCCGGGAGGGCTGCACGAGGACCTGGAGTTCCCACCGACGCCCCGCACACTGTCCAAGAAGAAGCAAATCGTCTGGATGCGACCTCACGTAAGTGGATTGAGTGTGCGGTGCGATGGAATTCCCTTAACACTAAAGTGCTTTGTGTATGCATCCCTTTACTGCATCCCCCAGGATATGTGCGCAAGGCCACAGTTTCGTATAGCCCCACCAGGGACGCCCCTCACCGCCAGGGAGCTGCCAGAACCGGTGGGACCCGGTGACCCCAGCTTGCTGGCGGCGCTTGGATGCTTATCGCAGCTGCCGAGACTTCTGGAGCGTGTCGTCCCGCCGGAGCAGACATTCGACACGGCCAACGGGTACTGCGGCATGTTCAAGTAGGTGTAAAATGTATACGACCAACTGTCATTAACAGCTTTAAAGCGAACCATTGAGGCTAAAATTAGCCTGAAAGAGAATTTCATTTCAAACGAAACGCTTCACGAGGTTGAAATGCGCCTGAAGGTATGCAACGGGTTGGTTTCGTGAAGCGTTTCTTGTTCTACTGTCGTAAAAGTGTCATATCACGCTGGAGATGTGCTATTCTGCTACAAAAAAGAAAAAAAAGAAGTTTCTTTAGAATAATTCAATTTATTAAAGAAAAACAACATTAATTCTACAATCATATACAGGTGACTAGTTGAACAATTGAGCTTCACTATTTCACTAAGGTTTTATCGTAGAAGATGCTTCCTCCATACCTACGGTGGATACTACACTCATCTCAGTTTTTGGCCGTAAAGTACTGATCAGATATGGTCCAGCAACGGCAATCGCTTCTTGGAGTGTTTTTGCTTTGGCAAGTGGTGCGTCTTGGTATCTCCTACCCCACGCGTGTAGATCGTAAATCAGATAGTCCATCATGTGCATATGCTTCCCGGGAACGTAATGGAAGCTGATAGCCAGATCCGAGCAACAGTTCTTGCCGTAAAAGGGCTTATAGTACGAGTATTGGTTGTACCAAAAGTCAGGATCCTCTGTCACCGAGCTGGTGAGATGAAAAACAGGTTCCATCGGAAGAAATCGCTTACGGCCTAAGCTGTCCCTGGAATCACCGGCCGTTACATTCACACTTTCCATACACTTTCCTGAGGATGCAAGAGATTAGTGTAATGAAGACTTTTGCTATCATCCTTCAGTGACTTGTTTTACCCATTTCAAGATCCTCCGTATCGTAGGCTGCCGAACAGTGCTGCACATCCCCGAGTGCTTGTTCGTTGAAACGTCTCACTGCCTCCCGGCTCAGCACATAGCCAGCACCACCAGAAAAGTATCCTTGCTTCACATACTCCGGATAGCGGAACTTGCTCCCGAAATAGATCGGCAGCTGCGGTGAATACGGATACAGGAAGTAGCGCAGATTCTCCACCACGACGTACGTGTCGTCGTCCGCCTTGAAGAACCAATCGTACTCATCGAGATGATGGTTGTAGATGTACCGGAATGCTTCTCGCGTCTTATTCCACAGACTCTTGCGGCCTTCCTCGACCGGTAGAGCGATGCTTCCGATCGACGGATCAGCGACGGAGCTCATGATCAGCAGTTTGTTGCACCGAGCTCCCCAGGTAGCTTGGATGTGGATCACCTTTTCCTGGTGGTTATCCGGCGTGGTCATTACCCAGCAGAGCACACGAACACTTTCGCTTAAGTTGAAAGCAGGGGAATTGTTTTGTGCATTGGGGGCGGTAATCCATCCAGAAGTTGTCCAAACATGGATCGCTCTTGAGAGAATCCATCCGCATAAGAGTCCGAACAGAAAGTTGCCATAGCGAGGACTGATCGCAGAAGGTCCTGCAATTAGTTCGTAGCCCTTTAACATTTGAAGTTTTTAGGTATTATTACACGCCACTTACTTTTGAGCATCAGTTTAATCATTTTAAAAGTCCTGTAAACCTTTAAACGATTAAATTAATCCCCTTAATTATTGTTTAATTAACACGTCAAAAACACTCTTGTCACTGGTTCATCACACAAACGAATCGAACAATCCTTCACTATCATTTGCCGCACAAGGAAGGCGAACAAAGCTCTATCTCGCCCCCTTTTTGTTTAATTGACTCCTTGACCGATACACCAAACCACAACAAACGTTCGATTCGATGCCGTATTTGATTAATTAATTCCCGCACCGCCGAGCGCTCGGCGAGATGAACTGCACGACACACGGCACCGTACGCGAATGATATAAGCTGACGATATCCTCCGTGGCTCATCCCGCGACAAGTCACGAACGACTCACACCAAACAAGCGCCAAGCGCGGCCTGGCGGCAGCGAAAGTGAAGAGGTCACACAAGTTAACCGTAGGGAGGCAGCCGGTAGTCCCGCGAGGTGGCTAACGCGCCCCGTCAAAGTGAGTCGTAAAGTAGTGGAACGATACTATGTTCTTGGAACCGGAGAGGAGAAGGCTTGGGAGATAGATGAGGCTTCACACGACACAGCAACACACAGACATACAGTGGGGTTTCTCCCTTTTAGAAGATGTCACAGAACGCCCGAGCCGAGGAGTTCCGGACGTCGGAGGATCGTACTATGGAAATACCGGTTAGCCTTGGAATATTTTACAAACCTCATCTCAAGCTTGCGTGCGCGCGCCGTTAGATCCGCGTTTGATAGAAGTTTAATTGTCTTCAAGATGAGTTCAAGCGCGGCCCGCTGTTCGGGCAGGATTCGATCGCATCTGTGGCTTTATTTTTATGGCCCGACATCAGGTCATTAGGCCAACAAACCTGTCCGCCGGTTCGGCATTTTCGGTGCACAGCATAGCGCGATGTACTGGGACACGATGCGTCAATGTCAGCGCAAATTGGAGTCGATGGGTTTATGTTTGCGCACAAACAAACGGCGTATGTCCAAACACAGATCTATCCCACTAACGATTCACGATTAAGTAATCGGTAGCAGAGGGGGTTAGTGCACACACACACGCCGAGCCTCGGCATTGGTTGTTGTTGGGTGCCAATGCTGTTTACTTCGCTTGCAATTTGTCACCTCCGACAATTGGTTATGTTGCGGTAAGGCAAGCACAGCAGTCAGAGCTGGCTACACTTGAAGTGCCTGATGTTGGAAGAAGAAAGCCCAGTACTTGTAGCATAATTAAACGAAGGAAGCCGTGACAGCCGTTTGCTGATCGATCGTACCGCATTTAAATGCCTGTTGGTGGAAAAGATTCACGCAGCACGATGCTTTATTGGCATTGCTGTTATGAGCTAATATTTACACACCGCAATGTTGGTGTGATATTTGCGTTTGGGTTGATCCACAAGTTGGTTTGCGTTTGTTTGTTGACATTTTCTATGATGTTCTTTTCTTTCTGCAGATTCCGCTTCTGGCAGTGGGGCAAATGGATCGAGGTTCGGGTGGACGATCGGCTGCCGACACGGGGCGATCGTCCAGCCCACATGCATTGCGCCCAGCCGGACATCTTCTGGGCGGCACTGCTGGAGAAAGCATACGCCAAGTAAGTTTGAGATCCTTTTGGGTAATCTTTTCCCAGAGAACGTTTGGTGTTCATTGCGCTCATTTCTTCTTGTTTAGATTGTACGGAGGATACACCTTCTTGAAGTATGGAACAGTAGGCCGTGCCTTACAGGATCTAACGGGAGCGGTGGTCCAGAGTGTGCCTCCCAGTGGACCGCTTCTTGGAGGAGCCGTACCAAGATCTACACTTTTGATCGCTATCAGTGGATTGGTAAGTTCTCATCACCCTTCCCCAATGAAGTCATCGCATATTATAATCTGCTTTCCACCACTTTCTCCAGGAAAAAGAGACTAAACGGCGCCGCTCAGGTCTGCTCACGGAACACCCGTACTGCGTGACAGGACTTGCCCGCGTGCGTGCCAACTCGAACGACTCCGCCACCCACGGCAGCGGTTCCTCCGGCGGCGACACGAGCCTGATCCGCCTGCGCAGCCCATGGATCGGTGGCGAGTGGGGCGGTGTTTGGTGCGGTGCCTGGTCCGAACGGAGCTGGGAGTGGAACGCACTGAACGAACGGGACCGCGAGCTGCTCTCCTCGCGCTCCTCCAACGACTGTGAGTTCTGGATGTCCGTGAACGAGTTTCTAACCCGGTTCGTCGTCATCTGGCTCGCGCACATCGGGCCGGACGATTGGGCGCTCGAGCCAGGGCTGCACACACGCGCCCCCTGGCGGGCCGCACTGGCCGTGCGGCAGTGGCGCGGGGGCTTCAATGCCGGCGGGCCGCACAAGTTCATCGATACGACCGCCACCAATCCGCAGTTCCGCATCCGCGTCCCGCCGGGCCATCCGTCCAAGGCGCACGTGGTGGTGGCGGTGGCGCAAAAGTACGAATGCTACCGCAGCCGCAACTACGAGGACGAGGAGATTGGCTTCACCATCTACGAGGTGCCGCCCGGGATGCAGCGCGTCACCCCGCAGTACGTGAGCGAGCAGATGCCGCTCGACTTTGCGCCGCTGTCGAATTTGCGCGAGATCGCGACGTTTTTCGCGCTGCCGGCGGGCGATTTTGTGGTGATGCCGCACGCTGCGCAGCACCGCGAGGGTCGGTTCCTGCTGCGCATCTTTGCCGACCAGCACACGGACGTGTGGGAGGTGAACGAGGAGAATCTGGTGATACACAACATTGCGGCGGAGTTTTGTGACGAGCGCACGATCGATGCGGTAAGTTAGAAAAGCTAGCTAGAGCCCCAAAGGTATGCAATGCGTAAAACAAAACGTGCCTTTTTCTCGTTTGCAGCGCATCCTCTACAAACTGCGCGCGCGCTATCCGCACGAAATCGATGCCACCCAGCTGCAAGCCATCCTGAAAGCGCACGGGGGCAACAACCGAGGGTTCCGGGGGCTGGGCGGCATCAACTGTGGTCCCTCGCTGGAGCTTTGCCGCGGAATGTTGGCCTTGCGAGACCCGGCACTGGGTGGACGGCTTTCGATCGAGCACGTGCCGGCGTTGATAGGGTTGATGCGCTTCTGGAAGGCGGCTTTCCGGCGCTGCGGACCTTCCTCCTCCGGTACGGCAACACTGAGCCGGGGCATCTGGGCGTCGAAGGTGTCTTCCTACTGTTTGCGCGGGTTGCTGTGGGCCGGTGGAGCGACGGCGAGCAACAAAGTGCTGGAAGCGCTCGTGAGCCGATTTACGCGCAACCGACAGATCACGCTCGAGGGATACCTGCTATCGATGGCACGGTTGCATTTGGCACATGGTGAGTGGGTTTTGGGGGGGAGATGGAGGACGCTTTGAAGTGGTACTAATCACACCTTTTCTGTTACAGAACGATATCACAGTTTGGATGCAAAGGCAAAGGCGAGTCCCCTATCGTTGGAGGAGGTAAATTCTTGTCTTCTTGAAAGTCGTCAAAAGAGATTTATTTTAATCGTTTCGCCTCTTTCTCCTACAGATGATTCTAATGACCATCTACTCGTGAGGATGTAAACAATAGCAATAGCAAACGTCGACGCAAAATGAAGGTTTAAAAAGCATCTTCATCACCAAAGAGACAAGACACAGCACACAAACACACCTGGAAGGGCACACATCCGAATCATGACCAATATTGTTTACTTTTGTTTGTTCGTGACCTGCGCGCGGTTGTGTAGACAGTAGAAGGGCCCAGAACGAAACTCCAACACACATTAGCTGGCTGGCACGTATTGAGCGATTCCAATTGGAGATTCGCGAAGCAAGTGTGGCCAAAACGATGCAGCGAATCAATCCAACATAAATGCAATATTAAGTTAAATAGACTGATAATTAAATAAATGAATATTTATGAGACTCGTTATATAGGACCCATGGTTCAGCTGGCGTTTTTGACCCCCGGAGTGTGTGCGTTTAAAACCATCCGAACATTAAATGACACTTGCCCATAAAACCATCAGTTTCACACGTTGGTTTTAAATGCATTTAACCAGAGAAAAGTAACAATTTTCCCAAGCAAATAGCGAAAAACAAATGTGCATACAATCACCCAATCGGGCGTCCCAAATCAATAATCGCTGCATTTGTTTTGCCCATTACTATGACATGAATAAAACATAAACCACAACCCGAACGCCCAGCGCAGCAGCGTGCATCGTAGCATGAAATATTGTACGAAATAAAGTGTCCGTTCGAAAGAAAAAACATAAACCCTCACTCACTTGTTGCACAAATGCATCGTTGCAGGGCAGCTGCTCACTTGCATGCAACACGGCGGGGTGATCGCACGAGATTCTATGCACCCCAGGCCCGGCTTCCCATCATCCCCACTGCGTTTGTCTGAGTGTCTGTGGCGAATGCGAAACCAGATCGACAACGTCCAACGGCGCGCTTGCACCAGCAAACGATGCAATTTGGGCTGCAGCAAAAGTGCAGCCGCACAGTTGCAGATTACTCTCCGAAAGTGTAGGGCGGTGTCGCGGTGCGTTCGTACGGACGGCGAAAACATCGATCGAACCTGCGGGCGTTTGGTTCAGGAGTTTGCGGTACGGTGAAATTGATGTTTAGCCCGCGTGGACAGACCAGAACGTACACACACACACACACTCATTGCGAAAAGTCGTCCAACTCGTGGTGCGGGATAGCTTTCCTTACGTAATTTGGCGGCAGCGTTTGTGAGCGCACACGTTTGCCAGAGTGATTTTATAACTAAAATTTTTGAAATTGATCGATATTTACGTGGTACGAGATTAACAGGGTCGTCATCGTCTTGATGTGCTTTTAAAAAATGAAAGGGAAAGGTCGTCCTTAATAGTAAAATTGTCCTTAACAGGTTCAATAATGCCCACGTGCTTTCAAAAATAAATAGGGTAAGGACGTTCTATTTTCTGTTTAATGCGCTCAGGATCAGTAAAGTGGAACGTCTTTTTACAGTGCAAAGTTGGAAAGTGGTGAAATGATGTCTCGAAAACGTTACATAATGTGGTTTAATCGATTTTAAATTGAAATACATCAGTGACAGTGATAATTAAATCATTTTTCGCATTTTTTTCATGCAGTTTCTTCTTCTTCAGCCCTTCGGTTGTTGTATGATCATAATTTTGAAAGTGCAGAATGTCCCGATACTCCACGATGAGTGTCTTCAGTGTCCTTTTCCTCTTGCTGGTCGCCTCCACTGTTCAGGCCATCTTCCATAAAAACTCTCCAACGGATAGCAGCAATCTAACCATTGGAAACTTCATCGATTTCACCCAACTGTTGGGCATCGATTACGGTCGGCCGACGCTTCGCCGACGCTACGACTACGTGATAGTCGGAGCCGGACCGGCGGGCAGTGTCCTGGCGGCTCGACTGACCGAAGATCCGGCCGTCACGGTGCTGCTGCTAGAGGCTGGCCGGGCCGAGATCCCGCTAGTGTCCGACGTACCGCTGGCAGCTCCGAACCTGCAGTCGACGGATTACAACTTTGCGTACAAATCGGAACCGCAGACACGTGGCTGCCTGGGGCTGTGGGATCGCAAGTGTAGCTGGCCGCATGGGCGCGGTATCGGCGGTTCGTCCATCATCAACTACATGATCTACACGCGCGGCAATCGGCGTGACTACGATGCGTGGGCCGCGGCCGGAAACCCGGGCTGGAGCTGGGACGAGATGCTGCCGTACCACATCCGCTCGGAACGCGCGAACGTTCGAGACTTTGATCGGAACGGATTCCACGGTCGCAGCGGACCGCTGTCGGTAGAGGACTGTCCGTTTAGGTGGGTAATTGTAGTGCAGTGCCGTGACCCCAAGTCTGATCGGAATGTGTGTGTGTGTGTGTCTGCGAGCGCGATTGCACTTTGTGCGCTACATTGCCGTCGCTTTGACGGCGCTGCGGGTGCGTATGTTTACGATGCTCATTAAAAAGGTGCACACAGGTGCAAACGCACGCTTCTTTATGAGCTGGTTTGCAGACCGGTAACCCACCGCCAGTGCTTTCACAGACACAATTTGTGGAGGTGTTTTGATGTTTGATTGACCGTCACCAGTCAAGTGCAGTGCAGCATGGTGCAATCGAAACCGGTCCCATGCGTTAGATTTGCATTTTGCGGCAATTACGTACAGCGTGCGGTTAGGAAAACTGGCCGAAACTTTCTCACATGTGCTGAAACATTATTTTTCCATGCTAATCCAAAAACTGAATCAGCTTTTTTTAACTTAAAATCGATTTAAGAATACGATTCCAATCATCTGTTTCATAACCTGTTTAGTTTTATGCGCTTTTTATTGCCTTCCACTGACACACTTTTCACCATTGTACCGGTTTGCGTCTACTGTTTGCACTGTTTTTATTTTCTTTTGCTTTTCTTAAAATACGCTACTCTCTTTACTGGCGTCCTTTCACTTTCCATTTACCTTAAACAGTACGTTGCGTGTCTTCCAGGTTCCAAAATCAGGTGCTTACGGTAATGTTCTTTTGCGCCCATTTTCAGTCAGTCTGCTCCATTTCCCGCCAAAAGTTGTACGCCCCACCGCAACCGGTACGGTTGACCTTCACTGACGACAATCACTCAAGCACACCCAAATGTAGCGAAGTGCGTACACATTTCATTATCAAAATCATGTTTTGTAATCGTTGATCGGGCTTTTCGGGGATGCTTTTATGATCTATTTCGGGTGCGTGTCATACGGTGCAGGGTTTCTCTGGCGCCAGGAAACCAAGTATCTCTAAACGCGTTTGCTTCATTTCAACCTCGTGATAACTTGAATTATTCGGGATAGGTTGTTTAGACACACAATTGTCAATATTAATGAGGTAGTTTTGGTGCTTGAAATCGAGCGCATACAATGGTTTATCATGATGAACAAGCAGCTTCATGTTAACAAGGCGATAAAAGAGTCATTTCGGGCACTCCTGGTTTTGATCGCGAAGAGATAGTACCACAAACAAACTGTGTAATTATGAAGTAAAAGTCATGTGGATTGTGAATACTTGGTGACAGATAATGAAGTGGTAAAACACGTTAAATAACGACATAATTAAAGTGTCTGGAAGAGAAAAGGAGCAAAGAGAAGGCAGAGTCCGCTTGACTGCTTGGCGTTCCAGCACTTTGCGCCTGCGAGATATGCAATGCGCTGTATTGAATTAAACAGCTTCGTCTCAGGTTTTAACGGTTTCTTTTTACACGCACAACTGCCATGCCTTCCGCAGGTCAAAAATAGCCACCACCTTCGTGGAGAGTGCACAGCGGGCGGGCTACCCTTACCTTGACTACAATGCCGGCGACCAGCTCGGTGTGTCCTTCCTGCAGGCAAACACGCTGCAGGGCCGGCGCGTCACCAGCGGCAACGCGTACCTTTACCCAGCCCGGAAGCGTCCCAATCTACACATCCTGACCAGCGCTTGGGTAACCAGGGTGCTCATTAATAAAGGTAAGCCTCACCTTGAGCTGGATCCGCGATGGTAATTCATTGCATCGATTACTTCACCCGTTTTGCCCGCAGCGACCAAAGAAGCTACCGGCGTGGTGTTTGTGCGCGACGGCAAAACGCAATCGGTCGCCGCGCGCAAGGAGGTCATCCTGTCGGCGGGCGCATTCGAGAGCGCCAAGCTGCTGATGCTGTCGGGCGTAGGTCCGGCGGACCATCTGGCATCGTTCCGCATTCCGGTGGTGCAGAATCTGCCCGTCGGCGAGCTGCTGTACGAGCATCCGGGCGTGTTTGGGCCTGTGTTTATCGTGCGCCAGCCGATCGATAACTACGTCAGCTTGGATGAGAACATCAACTTTAGCAACATCGTGCAGTATCTGAAGGGTCGCGGCGTGTTTACGACCAACTCGGTGGAGAGCTTGATGTACGTAAAGTCGCCGGTCGCGGAAAGTCCCGATCCGGGGCTGCCGGACGTGGAAATTATGCAAGCGTTCTCGTCGATCGACTTCGACACGGGTACGGGTACGCCACGTGCATTCCGGCTCACCAATGCGACCTACGACGGCTACTTCCGACCGATCATGAACCAGCGCTCCTTCCAGTATCTACCGATGCTGATGAAGCCGTACACGAAGGGCAAGCTGCGGCTACGGTCCACCAATCCGTTCAACCATCCGCTGTTCCAGTATCGCTACTTCGAGGATGATCGCGATATTGAGGCGCTGGTGTACGGCATGCAGGAGGCGATTCGTGTCACCTCGCAGGAACCGTTCCGTCGGTTGGGCGTGGAGCTGTACCGCAAGCAGGTGCCGGGATGTGAGCAGCACCCGTTCGGCACGCACCAGTACTGGCGCTGCCACGTCATGACGCTGACGGCGACGTTCCACCATCAGGTCGCGACCTGCAAGATGGGTCCACCGAGCGATCCGGAAGCGGTGGTCGATCACGAGCTGCGGGTGTACGGTATGCGGAGGCTGCGGGTCGTCGATATCGGCGTGGTTCCCTTCCCACCGACCGCACACACGGCGGCCGTCGCGTTCGTGATCGGCGAGAAGGCAGCCGATCTTGTGCGGGATGCGGCCCGCAAGGAGGACTACAGAGTCCGCGAAAAGCACTCATCCTTGCCGGTGCAGTCGGCTCGCTGGTCTCCGTTTGAATGGCCATTCAAATAAACAAACAAAGAAGGACGCTGGTGACCTTTCGTCCGGAGCCCTTTTCACCACTTTAGGAAGCGTCATTCATGCCGAATCCACGATAAATAAAGCCATCCGCCGGCGAAAGGTCGTCGAGAAAGTGGCAGCCCCATAAATTTTTGGCCCGATTAACACTGACCCCGTGCCGGTTCCAGCAAGTTCGATAAATCTTTCGAAACCTTTTTTTTTGTTGTGCGTAAAATGCAATTCGCTTCTGTCCGCTGCTGTTTCGCCGTGAACCGATCCCGCAGCCCTAGTGTGCCCATTCGTTTTGCGGTTTCGTAATGCGATCAAAAATTATGTTACAATCTTCATGTGCTCGCGCGGTAATGTAAAAAATCCACACCACATACACCACCACACACACACACGCTCGGTGAGTTTGACCGAGCAGGCAGGTGGCTCTAGGGCGTATAAATGTACCGAAGCATTAAAGCGATCGGCAAGCGGAGGGGAGCAGATAGGTTTTGGGCAGCATTATGCTCGGCCAGCAAGCGATGCCCTGCAGCGGCCACTTGACGACAATCTTCGTACGAGCTGTGTTTTTGCTACGCTATTGGGGCAGCTCGGGCAGCAGGCGTCAACACGGGTTTGACTAATCTACAACACGTTTGAGCGATCCACCCATGAGCTCCCGAGGGTAGAGCGATGGGAATCGGCATTGGAGGTGCTTCAGGGTTTTTGTGTTCAAGTTAGCGTTAAGTGTTTCAGTTTAGATTTAAGTAATATTTTCATTTTACTTTTATTTCACATTCTCTTTACTGCCATTTAGTTTTGTTTGAAGTTTGTTTTCAATTATGATGTCTTCGTTATCATATAAAATAGTACATACAGTTTTACAAGTACAACGACTACCAACGATATGCAATTTTAATTATACTCAATTTAGACAAGGGCAAATAATCGTGTGCATATTCACAAAAAGGATTGCATTTAGTTAGTAAGTTAGCAGACAATGAATGGTACAGGAATTTAATCGTAAGGACACACTAATCAAAAAATGTAAATAAACCATCTAACCTATCGATAAAAACAGCAATTAAAATGATTTTCAAATTATTCAAATTACCTTACATATCAGATGGTTTTGGTACACCGTTTACCATTAGCAATTGATTGATTAGGAGTTGTGTACATGAAGAACTGTAACACAAGGCAAGGCTACGACGACGTTGGTCCCGTTTTTCCGATACCAGCCCAAGAGAAACGTAAGCACGCGAAGCCTAACACCTCGGTTCGACGGTGTTGCCCATCGATGCATCCACATATGCATTCCCACACAAGCGGTTCGTGACGAATGCAAAATGTAGTGGCAAGGTAAGCGCCAAAAGTGCGTAACGGCCGTACCTCCCGCCACAAACGACGTTCGGGCGTTCGAGTCGGTTCGGTATGCGGCAGACGCGCGGCTAACATTACGCTGCAGGCGTATGAAAGAAGCATTTTTGTCTATATCGGACGCTCAGATCGCAGCGAACCGTCGTACGATGCGGTGCGAAGAAGAGTGACGCGATCGGATTGCTGCTGCTGCTGCTGCTGGTGTCGAAGAATCCACGACTATCACGCACATCATCAATTAACTTAATTATCAGTGCGACTATGTGAAAAAGTGTCAGTGATAAAGAGTGTGAATGCCTGATCGAAGCATGGCTCAATCTTTAAGTGCTGCGATTGGTTTGTTGTTCCTGATCTTGGCAGGTGCTGTGATACCTTCCCGTGCGCTTATTAGTCTTAGCAACATTACGAGTCTTATCTACGATGCGAAAGAGATCAACTACGGTCACCACACGCTGCTGGACTCGTACGACTTCATCATAGTGGGTGCTGGACCGGCAGGATGCGTACTGGCTAATCGGCTAACGGAGGATCCGGCCGTCTCGGTGTTGCTGCTTGAGATTGGCAAGGGTGAGATCCCGCTATTCACTGACTCCCCACTGGTTGGGCCGATTCTAGCCGCGACGGATTACAATTTTGGGTATGAAACGGAGAAGCAGCGGTATGGATGTCTCGGACTGCGCGGTGGTCGTTGCAGTTGGGCGCACGGTCGTGGCGTTGGCGGATCGTCCATCATTAACAATGTGATTTACACGCGCGGTAACCGGCGGGACTACGATTCGTGGGCTCGAGCGGGCAATGAGGGTTGGAGTTGGAACGATGTGTTGCCACTGTTTAAGCGCATCGAGACGGCCAACATTCGTGACTTTGGTGATAATGGGTTCCACGGTACCAGAGGTCGGCTCTCGGTGGAAGATTGTCCGTTCAGGTGAGTTGTCGCATGGGAAAAGGAGGCTTCAAATGATGCCATGTCTATGGATGATCCATTCCATTGTGCAGGTCGGATATCGCAAGGGCGTTTGTGAAGAGTGCCGAGTCCGCAGGCTACCGCTATTTGGACTATAATGCGGGCGATAACTTGGGTGTATCGTTCCTGCAAGCGCACACTCGCAATGGACGGCGAGCGACGGGCGGTAACAGCTACCTGCGGGACATTGTGGATCGCCCGAATCTTCACATCGTTACACGGGCCTGGGTCACCAAGATCCTGATCGATCCGGGTAAACGATTTTGTTGTGAATTTATGCGCAATGTGGCACCAGTATCACTGGATGGAGGATGCTTTCTCTTACAGATACGAAGACAGCCACCGGAGTACGGCTACTCCATAACCGCCAGTATCACGAGGTGGACGCTGAACGTGAAGTTATACTCTCGGCGGGAGCATTCGAAAGTCCCAAGCTTCTGATGCTTTCGGGAATAGGACCTGCAAAGCATCTGCGAGAGCATGGCATCAAGCTCGTCAGCGATCTGCCCGTCGGTCGCAAGGTGTACGAGCACGGTGGCGTCTTTGGACCGATCTTCATCGTTCGCGAGCCGTCCGACAATCTGGTGAGCTTCGAACAGCTGGCCAACGCTGGAGAGTTTCTTCGCTTCCGCAACGGTTCCGGACCACTGACAACGAACTCGGTCGAGAGCTTGCTCTACGTAAAGTCACCTTTTGCAGAAGATCCCGACCCAGACTATCCGGACGTGGAGGTAATGCAAGCGTTCACATCGTTCAGCTTTGACACTACGCCGGGATCGCGTAGCGCTTACTATCTCACCGATCGGATGTACAACGAGTACTTCCGGCCGTTGGCAAACACGAGAAACTTTATGTTTCTGCCAATGTTGCTCAAGCCACGGGCGGTGGGACGGGTCGAGCTGAAGTCGTCCAACCCATTCAACCATCCGATGTTCCGATACCAATACTTTGAGGATGAGCGCGATGTCGATGCGCTGGTGTACGCGATCAAGGAGGTGATACGCATCAGTACCAAGGCGCCGTTGCGAAGGTTTGGCGTCGAGCTGTACACCCGCAAAGTGCCCGGTTGTCAGTATATGGCGTTCAATACGATCGACTATTGGAGGTGTCACGTGCGCCACCTGACGGCGACATTCCAGCATCAGGTAGATTGGACAAGGTGTTGTTAGATGTGTAAAGAATTCACTGATTTGTTTACATTGTACTTCTAGGTGGCCACCTGCAAGATGGGTCCTCCCCAAGACCCCGAAGCGGTCGTCGATAGCCGTCTGCGGGTGTACGGCATCAAAGGATTGCGGGTGGCCGACGTCGGTATCATTCCGGAGGCACCCACCGGTCACACCTGTGCGCACAGCTTTCTTATTGGGGAAAAAGCGGCCGATCTAATCAAAGAAGATCATCGACTTCACTAAACGTGCTAACTTCCACAAATGTTTCAGCAATTTTAAAAACAAATTAGTGATACAGCAAGCACACAGTGAGAGGAAGGCTACATATAGGTTGCACCAAACACAAGTTTCCATACGATTAGTGGCATTGAAATGTTTTGGAAGAGCTTGAGCCAAAAAGGCTAAAACGCGGTTACCAAAGACGCCGAGCAGAGCCGTCAATCTGGCACGACCTCAGTTTTTGGGGTGGGCTCCCCACCGTGAAGATGATGGTGGGCCGGAGATGAATGAAATTAATTATCCGTTACCTCACACCACACACGCACACACGCGACCGAACTATGCAACGGACGGATAGAAGCGACAAGCTAAACGATGACTGATGGAAATATTCAACTAATGAAGATCATTACCGCTATAAAGGTGGAGTCAGTTACATTTTTGTTTGAAAGTTCAGCATTATTGATCCACATTGAACGGTGTGAGGATCTATTTTTAGCCACAGCCACATTCCAATGTAGCGAACGCAACGACAGTCCATGATCATGTTGCACAAAACGAGCTGCAAGCAACAAACTCCCCAACCGGTGCCGAGACAATAAGACACTGTCGGTGGTTGTTTTAAACTTTACGCGAGCAGTTCCGAAAACATTCGTAAATGTAAACTATGGCTGAAGAAGACACTATTCCATTGTGAGTGGCTACCATGCCTTATCCACGGGTGGCACCACGCAGGCACCATTAGTTCCTAGCAAACAGCGTAAGTTGGCGCATATCAACCGCGATGGGGAAAGTTCGTCTATTCGTGATACTAGCTGTGCTACTGAGAATCTATGCTGCAGATGCATCGTCCAAAATTGTTCTAGACAGTCACTTTCATTACGTTGTGGTGGGTGGGGATCACGTGGCGGAAAGCGTGGGACGGTACCTCGCTGCCCGGGACACGAATAAAACGGTGCTAGTACTTAAAGGTAGCCGGTGTAATGATGTGCTAGAACCATCCGAACCGTCGAAGCTGTGGCTGGAGGTGTCTTACCTCTTTGCTGAGAGTGCCCACTATCTCGGCTACGAGTTTATCGATCCGTTTCTGCACGGTTCTAAGCCGGGCATTGCGTTTACCAATCAAACTGCAAGTTTTATTCCACCTGCACAGCAGCTCTACGCGGTCGATCCTAATTTGAAGATGTTGATCGATGCCAGACCTCAAAGAATCATCTACAACAAGGGTAAGAAGAAGAAGGGTTTGCTTTTAGAAGATAAAAATGATGAATTATTTTCACATTGTTGCAGCATCTTCAACGGCGCTTGGAGTGGAAGTAAGCATCAACTATGAATCGCAGTACATATTTGCGACCGAGGAGCTGATCATAGCGGGGAGATGTTTGGAGGACTACAAGCTCATCTCTCAAGTTGATATATTTCCGTGGGATTTGTTGAGCGGGATCCTTAATAATATACCGCTAGAGATTGCTCTGAAAAGTCCCATCATTGCTCCAATATTTCGCATGAATGCTACTCCAACGTCCAACCATACGATCGAACCGAATAAGCAGCCTTACTGTCTTCTGGCGACGGAACTCTTCATCGAGACATTATCAAAGTCCCAAACCAATCAAACCACTGCCACCAAAGAAGGCATACAACCGAACGCGAAAGTGAACATAATCGTCAACGAACGGGCACCGGATCGTTGGATAGGATTTAATCCTTCCGTCATCTACCAAGACACAGCAACGGAACTGAACGATCCGGCTACAGTATATAAGGTACTAGCGGACACCATCGACGAATGTATGAAAATAGGAACAAGTCAAACGTTTCAGCAGCTGGGTCTTTCCCTACTACCGCACCAGCCACCAGCTTCGGCCAAACACAGTTGCCCACCGGACCAACCGGAGAGCGTGCTGTGTTTTGTAAACTTTACGCTGACCACCGCTTACAACCGTGAGGAGGTAATGAACTTGTACCTGAAACCGCGCCCATCCATTGTCCCTCGCCGTGCCCCTCCCCATGTGACCTTACGTTTCGTTTTATGATTTTTTTTGTGTTTGGTTCCTTCTTTTGTATCCACGGTAGGACACGCCTGTGAGTGCCTCCCTGCCCGAGTTGAACCATCTTACGGAAGACTTTCGGCTGAAAAGTTCTCGGAAGCTTCGGTTACTTCCCTTTGGCCTAACGTCACCGTTTCTGGAGCATTGGTGGAAGCGGATATTCTCGCCGAGAAAGATTGCGCGCGAATACACGACCCGGATGGGGATTGTGAGTCGCGACTTGGGGCAGTTGAACCTTCCCTCGATGGATGCGCTGTTGGACAAGCTGAAGGAACGATTGAAGGTCATTGGAAGTATCCCATCGAGACATTAGATAAGCGTGTAGATAAGTGCCTGTTAGTGTGTAATTCTACTGTAAGGTACGATGATAGATGCTCAATTCACTGATAGGACGTCTATCGGTGTCAGGTATCATAATCAATGAGCTCGCAAGTAAGACATCCACAATGGATACGTCGTGTTGTTTATGAACTTCAAGTAAAATACATTTCAGTGTAAAAAATTACATGAATTACTTACAAAGAACTTCTTTAATATCTATCCGAGCTCGTATGGACCTTCGATCATGAATACCCATATGTTTGCCACGTGTCGGAACGGATTCTCCAATACAGAGATGTTTCTATCCTCGGGCTCGATTCAGATGTTGAGCGCTTTTCTTCATTTCTTTTTTCTACATTCGGTAGTTCGAGGCGATAATGCTGCAGCGCTTCGATACACTGATAACAAAGCCATTGAGGCAGTTTTACAGTAAGAAAAGATAAGAGATTTACCCTCGACGAAGCTCAAAGCAACAAAGAGAGTGTTTTTCAACATGTTTCAGAAACTCCTTCTGCTCAATTTCTCGCTTCACACAAACATAATCCACAGACAATTTGCTGGGGAACTTTTCAACTCATCCACAAGCGGGCATTTAAAGCCGCCTGCTTTGGTAGTGTTGGTGCAATGTCAAACTGGTGTACGTCAGTTTGCTCGTTGTTTGTTTACATTCGCTGGTGTCCCGTACGCTTCGAAACCTCGCTCGCTCGTTCGCTCGCTGGCTGCCTTCCTTTTTTCCGCTCTTGCTGGTGAATGAATGGAGTGAAAACAATTTTGTCATCAACAAGCCCTGGCAGCGCCTGTACAACTCACAAGCGGCGGCCGCCGCCGGTGGCTTGATAAGGGCATCCAGACAGGCGGAGGAGCAGCACGCGCTGTAATCAGACGATGTGCGTGTGTGTCGTACAAAGGCGTTCTTCGTTCTCGGCTGGAGTGTGCCGATCGTTCAGATGAGCTGTAGCGACCGTGCGGTGCGGTGCGGATCATAGTGAACATTTGCGTGGCAATCGACGTGTGACACACCAACGACAGAACGAACCTAGTGCAGCAGAAGCTAATCATGGCGCTTAACATTCTCGTCACCGGAGGGGCCGGATTCGTCGGGTCGCACACCGTGCTGGAGCTGCTGAGCGCGGGCCACGCGGTCATCTGTGTGGATAACCTTTGCAATGCGTACGGCGGCGGTGGCTCGAAGCTGCCGGAATCGCTGAGGCGGGTGCAGGAAATTACGGGTGCCAGTGTAACGTTCTATGACGTGGACATTCGGGAGCGGGATGAGCTGCGAAGCGTTTTCAACAAGGTTTGTGCTGCTGTTCTATTTGCACAACTGTGCTCCACTGTACAGGCGTGGGTGCTAATGGGTTTTTTTTTTCTCTCTTTCGACAGCATAAAATTGATTGTGTGGTGCATTTTGCCGCACTGAAGGCCGTCGGTGAATCATGCCGCATTCCGCTGCAGTACTATCAAAACAACATTACCGGGACGAGCATTTTGCTGGAAGTGATGGCGGAGGTAAGTGCCAGGTGAAGACGGTAGAGAAAGCCTTCATGTGAATGTAAATATTTTGTTTCACCTCCCATTCAAGGCTGGTGTGTTTAAAATTGTATACAGCTCGAGTGCCACCGTGTACGGCGAGCCGCAGAAGCTTCCCCTGACGGAGAGTCACCCGACGGGCAGCTGCACCAACCCTTACGGCAAGAGCAAATACTTTACCGAAGAAATCATGAAGGATCTGTGCGAATCGGACCCACGCTGGACGGTGGTGTCCCTGCGCTACTTCAACCCGGTCGGGGCGCACAAGTCGGGCCGCATCGGGGAGGACCCGAACGGCGAGCCGAACAATCTGATGCCATACATCTCGCAGGTGGCCGTCGGGCGGCGCGAGTGTTTGCGCGTGTTCGGCAACAACTACGACACGCCGGACGGGACGGGCGTGCGCGACTACATCCACATCGTCGATCTGGCCGAGGGGCACGTGAAAGCGATCGACAAGCTGGCGGGCGGCACGATAAGTGGGTTCCGTGTTTATAATCTGGGCACTGGTCGCGGGTACTCGGTGTTGGAAGTAGTTAAAGCCTTCTCGAACGCTTCCGGCAGGGAGGTGAAGTATGAAATTGTAGATAGGTAATAACCGTTCCCATATCTTGCTGTGCACCTAACATCAAACAAACATCCACCGCCACCCGCCCACTTTAACGAACCCACCCACTCTTGTAAATTTGTGTAATCTTGTGTAACACACGTACACACCTACACCCGTACATTTGTGTATCCCTTCCCTTCTAGACGTGCTGGAGATGTTGCGGCCAGCTACGCGGACGTGTCACTTGCCGCCCAAGAGCTCGGATGGACGGCGAAGCGCGGGCTGGAGGAGATGTGCGAGGACACCTGGAACTGGCAGAAGAACAATCCCAACGGCTTTGCTGGATAGATGAATATGCGGCGGGGGCCGGGAGAGTGTGGAACCACGATAATACACGGGATACGTCACTAACTGCACCAAAGTTTTGCGTTGCATTTTGCAGCAATAATAGCTAACCAAAACACCCCTTTCCTTGCGCCTGCTAACACGCTTTGTTGTAACCCTATGCTTTTAGTTGCATTTCTCCCTTCTGTTCATAACGCTTTTTAGAGCAAAAAATGTAGTTAGTTAAGCTTAAATCAATGAAGTAGATTGCATTTTGTAGCTGATTACACTAAGCACTGCGTTTGCACGGTACTCAATAGCTGCATGTTGCATTGTTGCATAGTGTGATTGGATAGCAAAATAAAGAATAATGTTCACAATTCGTGTGAATGACCTTCACACAGATTTGTGTGATTATCAAATGTATCGGTAACCGTTACTATATAAAAATCGGTAAGAAATCTGAACTGAGAAAGAAAATGTAGTCGTTTACAGCCGTAAATCGTATTTTGTAAAAATGTGCAAAAATCTTCTAATTTTAACGTACATTTTTTTAAAATTTTAACGAATAACAAGGTGCATACATGGACCGTGCACATCATCTTCTATTAAAATCAAAGCAATTAAGTTTGGAACGCTTCATCTGGGTTCCGTCGCTTTTGGGTTAACTTTTGATGATACAGAAATAGTAAATAATTCTTTCTAATTCATTTTTAATTAAAAAATATGAATTATGCTCGTTAAAATAAGCACATAAACAAACCCCGACCGAGCTGCTGTCAGCAGGATGTCAAACCGCGAAACGTCAAAGCACGAGTACCTCGCCCTACAGTCACCTTGTTGAAAAGCGGCGGACATTTTGAGAAGGAGGCTTTATTTTCGTTTCAGTGAAAATAATACCAAAAAAATGAACAACTAAGCGCGTTTTCGGTGCGGTTCGGATGGCGTGCAATCTACTTCGCGGTGCAACGGAACGATAGACGTGTTTTGGTGCGTGCAGTGCGGGTGGTGCGGGAACAAGAATCTGTGATTAAAGGAACGCGCAAGGAAAGAAGAAAAAAACACATCCTCCCAAGCCCCTCGCGGCTGGATCTCCTTGAACAAGAGTGTTCGCAAGCAGGGGGAGGAAGAAGCTCGGCTGGTGTGTCTGTCGGTGCCCTTCCCCGGGAAGATCGAGGAGCAAGGTGCCATTAGCAGGTGTGCAGAATTCGGGAATTTGTGTTTTTGGGTGGAAGCATAGAAATTGGGTGCAAACGTCCTCCCCTTCCCGCAATCACAGTGCTGTGTGCGGGAGTGTGTGTGATAGGAGCGGGCGGGAAGAAGGGTTGACACAGGGAAAGCAATTGAATAGGCGGGAGGACGGTGTGTGCCGTGCGAGGGGGGATGATAACTGGTTGGAAAACCCCCGGCCCTGTATCACATCTATCGATTGTCAGTGATAGTGTCTGGAGCAGCAGGTTATTGGCGTGTTACCGTGGAAAAGTGCAGTCACCCATCCCTGCGTGTGGTGAGGGAAGAGGTAAAATAGGAAGAAGAAAGTTGTCACGCAGTATGTGCCTTTTTCCTTCTATCGCTGAGGAATCATTGCGAGGCAACGCTTCATGTGCGAAAAGTCAAAATCATCCCCCTCGCCTATGTTCCCTTTCGCCCCCCTCTCCAGCCGGGAGGGATGCTGTGATTGTACAGATATATGTTGTGCAGGTTGCAGAGGTGGCGGTGGTGGACAGTGCAATTTGCGACGAGTGTAATGAGTGAGAGGGGAAAAGCATACAACCTCTCTCTCTCGTTCTGTCTCACTACTTCATGCGCCCACAAAACAGCGACAGTTGACGCGCGTTTTTTTTGTGGTTCCGTTCTTCTCTTTTGCCCGTTACAACATTCTCGCGTATGTGTAATGCATGCGTGCGTGTGCGAAGCGAAACAGAAGAACCACTTATGCGTATACGTATGCACACTGGCGCACTATTTGCGCGATGCCTGTGTGCGTGCGCGGGCAATAGCAGGCAAACAGAAGAAACTAATTTCAGAGAAAACTGTTTTTAAAAACGATACATTTTCCAAGCAGTTGTTGTCCACTTCAGGTTCCCTCAATCTTATGTAGTTAGTTTAGGGCAAATTCATGGATTTTTATGATACATTTCATCTTTCTCCTTACAACACTGACATTAGTTTCTTTCCTTTGCAGATTACGAATGCTCCCGGCAGCGCCGCACGATGCGTGCGTTGGTAAAAGATGCGTAAAAGTGCTTCGCGCCAAACAGAGCAATCACAGTGAACCCAAACAAAAGCGAAGAGAAGGAGAAACAACCGCCCAGTAGCGAGTAGCAGCACTCCTCCCACCAAACATACTCTACCCCAACGCCAGTGCAACGTGCCGTGATGGATCCCGTCGGACCGTGGTCGTACTCGTACAATCGAATACCGGGCGCAACGGGTGGCGAGTTCCATCATCATCTTGCGACCGCAGCGGCTGCCGCCAGCGGAACGGCCGGACTGACGGCGGCCGTGCATCACAACGCGGCCGGCACCGGCACGGTCGGTGTACCCTCCACCACGTCCCAGCTGTTGCTGCAAGCCGCCCACACAACCTCCCTCGGCTCCACGAGCGGACCGTTCAACCCGACCGGCTTCCTAACGCCGACCGGCGTGGCAGGGTACGATGCCGTGTTTTCGCCCCTGTTTCACCATGCAGCGGCGGCCGGCAATCCAAAACCGGCCCACTACAGCACGACCAGCGGTGGTGTGGCCGGCAACAGTGTCTCGGTCGGAAGCAGCGGCGGATTGAACACACCCCACCGGCAGGTGCTGATACAGGCGCAGACACCCGGAGCGGCGATAGCGGCAGCTGCCGCAGCGGCCAACGCCGCGTCCAAGCAGCACACGGAAAGCTTGCGCGACAATTACGCGTCGACGACGGCGGCGGTGGCAGTGGCCGCACAGCATCAGCAGAATTTGGTGACATTTTTCGAGCAGCAGGCGGCGGCCTCCCACACCAGCACGCTCAGCAATGGGCCGAACACGACGGTGGCTGCGAGCACCTGGCAGGGCAACAACAACCAGCTGCCCAGTCCGTTTGGCATTATGCCGCACGAGAACGTGCTGCCGTCGAGCCCGTCGGCCAATGCCAATGCAGTGAGTGGTGCCACGACGGCAGCGACGAAGTACGAAACGTTCGGCAGTCACTACAACAACACACTGCAGCATCACCAGCAGCAACAGCAGCAGCAGCAACAACAGCAGCAGCAGCAGCAGCAGCAGCAGCAGCAGCAGCAATTGGTGTCCATTGTGGGGAAAGTAGCGGCCGGTTCATCCGCCGCACGATCCGCCTCCCCGGTGGTGAACGTGGTGACGAAACCGGTCGGACAACCGCCATCGAACCATGCCACGGCTGGCTACTTTCCGTCGCACGGTGGCACCAGCAACACTAGCAGCACCAACCCGTACGAATCGGCACACCAATCGAGCGGCGGATCATCGTCCACCTACTCTGCGGCCCAGGGAAGCAGCGGCGTCGGTGCTACAAGTAAGTCTTGTCCTCCACCCAGCGACGGTGTTGGTCGCGATTCGTCTTCGCTCCTGTCAGCCGGCTCGGGTGCAGCTGCATCCGCCCGTACAGCGGTGGCCGACTACAAGTTCGCGTCCGTTCTCTCCTCCCCATTGTCTCTGTCTTCGTCGGCCACGGTTGAAGCGAGCACGGCGCTCTACGCTTCGTCCCGTGCATCGAATGCAGACGCGACCCTCAAGGGAAGGCAACACAATTCGCCCGGTGTATTGCAGCACCATCCGCAGCAGCAGCAGCAGACACAGCAGCAGCAACAGCAGCAGCACCTGCCCTTTCAGCATCACCCACTAAACCACTTTAGTATGCCCCGGTCGACGACAGCGGACCATTCGCCAACGTCGATCCTCCAGTTCGGGGGCAGCAAGGTACGATCGTCCCCCTCGTTAGGTTCTCCCTCGTACGGGGGAGGCAAAACGGCCTCCCAAGTGATACTGAGCCAGCAGCCACAATCCTCACCGATTAGCTACTCGATGACGGACAACAATCTGCAGCAGCAGCAGCCGAAACTAAACCGTATAAACGGAACCGGGTCTAGCAGTAATAGTAGTAGCAATAATAATAGTAGTACGAATAGTAGCAATAGCAATACGAGCGCGCAGTCTCAGCCGGCATCGCAACAGCAGCAGCAGCAGCAGCAACAATCTTCCTACCAGCAGAACAGAACCAGTGCCTCACTTAGCTATAGGTCCACCACATCCTCTTCTTCCGCTTCGGCAGGGTCGGGTAGCTATGGGGTAGGGAGCTTGGGAGAGTCGACCAGTCCCGGGGTGGTGCATGCCGCGCTCGGTGCAGGAGGAGAAGCCAGCCACCACCACCAACAACAGTCCCTACAGCAGCAACAGCAGCAGCAACAATCGTACCATCATCCGCATGTGCATCCTCACGGACCTTATCACATGCTGGCGATGGCTGCGGCTGCTGCTGCCGCTGCCGCTGCTGCCGCCACGAATGCGAACGGGATGGGCATCTCTTCCTCCACCGGTGCGTCGGCACTTTCGCGCGTTCCGTCCTCCTCGCCAGCCGCCGGATCTACCTCGTCCACTTCGTCCGGTGTTTCTTCCGACTATTCCTCGCCTTCCTCGTGCAACAGTAATCCCCCCAGGAAAGGTTCGCCCGGTGTAGGGACGCAGCCAGGGTATGGTTCCATTTATCTGTCGCTACCCGGTGGGGCTAGCGCGTTGCAACAACACCATCAGCAGCAACACTCTTTTACGTTGGATCAATCGAAAAGTGACGCGCACAGTCAGCAGCAGCAGCAAATTGCGTACCCTTCTGTAATCACTCGAACGCAACAATCTCTTCCAACCGCACACCAATCGCTGGAAGGTCAGTGGGAGTCGTCCGCGGAAACTAAACACGATCCGATGGCAATGGTAAAGAACCTACAGCGGCCTATGCTAGAGGAATCCCAGGCTGCCAGTAAAGAACCTTCAGAGCTATCGAAATCTTCCAAAAGCTCTCGCACCACCAATACAAACAAATCGAGACGGAAAAAGAACGAAATATCTTCCTCGCCCACTCGGCAAAGTGGGCTGAAAGTGAACGGAATGGATCAACTGACTCAAGCGGAACAGGAAGCAACAGCGGCATCTTCCCAGCATGAACTTCAGCGAAATGATCGTGTCTCGATCAAGAGTGAACATGACACGTCCGACGGTCCCGACCAGCGATGGCACTATGGAGCGTCGTCCCACGATGGTAGTGTCGGCTTTTCGGTTCCCACCAGCTCGCCCTCGACGGTTTCGTCCGCTTTCTTTCCCACTTCGCCCCACTCACATCATCTGTACTATCCTCACCATCATCATCACCATCCTCTTGGGACGTCCTTGACTCCACTCACTCCCTCCACCAGTCACCATCTTCACAGTGGAGGTGCTTCCCAGCCGGTGGGTAGCGCGACCTCCTCTTCCTCTTCCCAGTATACGACACTCCTGAACGTACCGCAGCTCCCTGGGGGACACCACGAGGCGGCTAGGAGCGAAGACGAACGGCACCGACTGACTGCACAGTCGCAAGCGCACGACAAGGTAGTCGTGCCCAATATAGAGGAAGAACTTGGCTTTCTTGCAGAACACAATGGCAGCAGTCCGCGACCCCAGGCAGCAGCAGCAGCAACAGCAATATCAGCGGCTAGTAAGCCGACACCTTCCAGAGGCACCACCAGCGGAACGCTCGGGCATGGCACGGACGCTAGCAACGGTACGCCGGGAATGGTCGCATCCGCACCGAAGAAGCTCAACATACCGGAAAGCATGAACAAGGGCTTCATGGCGAGCTATCTGAAGTTCCTACAGGGCGAACGGGAAGGTTCTCCGCCGCCGGTGATGCGGTCTGGTCGTAAGACGAGCTGGTCCAAACCAACCGTCACCACACCACCGTCCGGAGGAGCCTCGAACAGCAAAGGCACGCCGGTAGCGAACGCAGCTACTCCGAGCGCCGCCGGCCCGAAGGGAGCAACTTCACAGTACAATACCACCCAGACGGACGCGTCGCCAGCCGGGGCGACGGGCAAATCGCACGACGTTAGTAACGGTATCCCGGCGCTAGAGAGTGAGAACCAATCCGCTAATTACAGTATTCCCGCTCTGCAGACTCCCAAACCGGTGGCGACATCTCAGCAGCAGCAGCAGACTAACACAAACAGGAAACGAAAGTACAACGCGCCAGTATCACCCGCCGGAAGCAATCACGAAGGTAACGCTCCACCGGGCACGACCTATGCATCGGGCACGGTGGACAATGCCGGTGCTGGTGGTGCTATTGGGCAGCAAGAATTCTCAACGGACACGAGCAAAAAGCTTGCGTCCGCTGAGGAAACAACACCAATCATCAGTATACCGAGAAAAGCGCGCTACCTTCAGCAACAACATCTACAACAGCAGCAACCGCAAAGTGTGGTTGTTGGTGGTGCGGGAGATCCTTCCGGAAGTGCTGCTTCACCGTCCGAGAGCAATCTAATGCTATCGTCCCCTACGGGAGCGGGCACACATCAGCTACAACAGCCCCAGCAGCACATGCTGATGTCTTCCGGCATTGGGCTTTTGCCTTTAACTGGACATCAGCAACTAGCGCAACAGCAACAGCAGCAGCAACACGTGATGATGCAACAAACGTACTACCATCCTCATCACCATCATCATCACCAGGCTCAGCAACTGCAGCAACAGCAGCAGCAACAACAGCAGCAACAGCAGCTCGCCCTTCATCAGAATGCTCACCTGCAGCAACATTTGCAACAGCAGCAGCAGCAGCAGCAACAGCAACAATCGGACGAAGCGGCTGCATTCAATCTGTACGATTTGCATCTGCGAAGACAGCGATGGTAGAGCACTGCGTTGTTGTTGCTGCGGCGGTTGTCAATGGTGATGATGATGATGATGATGCTGTTGTTGGGTGAACGCTACAGTGCCTCCTTTGTCCTTCTCATCCTCCCTTTCCCAAATCCTCTCTGTTATACGCGGGTTTGTGTGCCATTGTTGCTGCTGAGCAGGAGTGCTGCTACGACGGGAGTGACCTCCAATGGGATGCCGAAGGCCGGATTCCTCGTTGTTGTTGTGTGCTTGTTTGAAAGTTTTTTTTTTATTTCCTCCAAACCGTCTCCAACCGCCGCCGGGGTGTGCTACCAGAGTTGCAAGTCGCTTTTACCGAATCGCACCGTATTCAAATGACACGGAACTGCTTTTTGTCCTCACTACTCTCTCGCTCTCTCTCTCTCTCCCTCTTTTTATGTCCCTCTGCTCCTTGCCTTTACTCTGTCGAATCGAAGCAGAAAGTGTGGTGCCGCTAGTGAAGGCGTTTAAAATGGTTCTGTGTGCTTAAATCGCGAGAAATGAAACAAAAGCTGTTTGACAAACACAAAAAAATACTCAAAGACACATTGATTCGCTGATCGCTGTGATATGTACATGTAGAACGAAATTGCTTTTTTCACGTTTGAAAAGAATCGTTGTTGTAACACAACGCCAATCTCGGTGCGGTATGTGTGTGTGTGGCTCTCTAGCTGGTTTAGGGCGAACACTTCTTGTGTGTTTGATTAGAGTTTCTGTTTATGTTGTTGCTGCTAGCTCTCTTTATCTCTTTTGCATTATGCGTACCCAACGAGGGCACATCAGTATGTTTCGTAAATTGAGCACTTTCTCAACGCAGTGAGCAAAGTCAGGTTGCGATTATTATTAGTTTGAGGAATTGAGAATTCGCGCGCACTGTACATAAATAGCCGGGTGTAGGGTGGTAGCCAGTCTCCTTTTTAACGTAAAAAGCCCAGTGATCGAAAGGCAGGAAATTATTTGCTTTCAGAAGCACACGCTCTAAACAGAACTAGGTTCGTAAAGGAGGGTAAATGAAAGTATTTCTCTGTTGGTGCGTGGAGCGCCAAGAGCTAGAAACTAAACGCCATTAACACAATGGGACAATATAGTAATCGACAGGATGAACGGAAGTTTGGACTAGTTTGGGGCCCAGGTCTAACCGGAATCGACCAACCCTCCACACTAATCCATTCGTTCCAGCACTAACAAACACGTGTATGCCATATTATGACGATCACAATCGAGGAGGACGTTTTTGGAACGAAGTGTTGAGTATAGAAAGTATTTAGGTGATAAGAGCAAGCACCGAGACGCGACCGATGGGCACGAAAATGTTTAGCAATATTTTTACCTTTGCTCTACAGAGTTTTCTATCAGTTAAAGATCACCGGAAAAATCATGTTTACACACACACAAGAAGAAAATCAGATGAAATCAAGCAGCTACTGTACGAAACGAAACCGGAGTTGTAAAACCGGCCATCGGCAGGCGTGTAGAGTAAAGTTATTTGCATAAACAACGTGCTGTAGTGTTTAAAAAAGAAGAGAAAAAAGCATGCGCGCCACAATGCGTGCATGTTTGTACAAAACACAAACGCCCTCCCCCTTCTGGGTGGAGTTCGGTTGAACGAGAATGAAGGTGCTGTATAGTGGATTTACTGCGAGCGAGAGAGGCAGGATGAATGGGTGAAATTATGAAAAGAGAATATAAGCAAAGCCTTTGACTTTATATGATACAAAACGGTGTGCGTGTGTGTGTGTGACAAGCGTAACAGAGGTAGCAGCACCCCGGGCGGAGGAATGGAACAAAAACTGCTTTTAATTTTCGTTATCGAATCCCCCTCATATACCCCCACCAGCACGATCGAACATACTGAAAACATACAGAACCCCTGCGTTTTTCGTCGTTGTATGAAAAATAGTGTATACGTGGGGTTTGGAGCGTGTCATGATCGTCCCCTTCCTCCCAGCACACAGCAAAAATGACCCAACATCCCAACAAACACAAATCCCGCCAAACATTATTACTCTTCCCATGTTTCCCCCGCTCTTTCCCATTCTTCCACGTGTTGCTACATCTGTTACGTTCGATCCGAACATTTGAGAACTTAAACGCATGCAAAGAAGCGCTCACAATCATGGTAATGTATCGATCGATCGACGAAGAAGCAGCATTCAGAAGGAAGGATCTCCATCTTGTTGTTGAAGGACGACTCCCGGTTGCTCAATGTTAGCCTGCAGTGGCGTTGTGCTTTGTTAACCATATTTCTCTTCACACCAAAAAAAGATCCACTGGTCGTTCCCCAGCGGCGTGAAATGTCCAACCGACGGGCGAAGTCGAAAGCGGTACAGCTGCAGCAGGAAATCATTATCGGCAGCCAGGGACTGCAGACGCAGCACGGTTCCCGCCATCACCCTTCGGACGAGATCGAAGAACCAGCAGAGTTTGCGAACGATTCCGACTCTGACCCAGCGTGGACACCGGAGGGCAATAAGGTAGGTGGAATCACTTTAAATCAAGTTGATTTTTAATCCCTTTTCTCACTGTGACTCTATCTCTCTTGCACAGGATGACGATGAGGAGGAAGGATCCGGCAGCAAAAGAAAGTCCAAAAAGGGCAAAAACACGTTCGGCCTGGATCGGTCGGCCAGCAGCAAAACTCAGCAGGCACGTTCGAATATCCTTTCAGGTCCGTATCCGTTTGAATTTGGGATGGCGTTTGCTGCATAATACTGCCGGTGTTTGGGGGAGGGTGTAGTGTATATTTGCTGTGGGGCGTTTAGATTCCCTTTTGCATCATTGCATCATCATTTCATGCTCCTTTTGCGTAATTTTCACTCTCGGGGGTTTCAATTTAATTTATTTGCTTAAAAGCTTATGTTTTTTGCTCTTAAAGCTTCGTCTGACACTCCTTCTTTAGCTTCCGAGATGATAATTGCAATAACACTCACACATATATTACACATTCATTTTGTCATTCACATCTTACTGTTGTTTTCCTCTCGTACCGCGTTCTAACTGTTGCTCACAACCTCTCATCATACGTGCGTATGTTGCTCACCTTTAAACTAATCCACCGCCCAAAAAACACCTTTGTTCTGTCGCTGTGTGCAACAACTACTACTAACCCGCGTATCCTGTCGCTAATGGTAATTGATCTGTTTCATTTCCTAAAATGAGATAAATGAGCTGTAAAAAAGGCGTGAAAGTGGTGTGCGATGCGGAAAGAGGAGATTCACGACATGTTTTGCTTTCTTTTAGTTGCGGCCGCAGGTGCTGGAATAGCCGATTTCGATTACGGCAGTGAGGAGGATGCCACCAGTGCGAACAACGGTGGCGGTAGTTCATCTATAGGAAATACATTTACACCTAATACAATGATCGGAATGCAACAGCAACAGAACTCAAACACTGCAACTACGCCACAAGCACAGCTGCATCAAACGCCCCTAATGCATGCTCAGACAATGCCCCAGCAGCAACAGCCTATGGTGATGTACGGTCAGCAGCAACAACCGACCGCCCAGCAGTACAATATGCAGCCCCAACAACAACAGCTAACGTACAACACGACAAACACATCGGCGGCTGTCAGCATTCAGGCAAACAATGATTCCAATTTTCAGGTAAGGCTGTCTTATAATGTCTTCACAAGCTAAAGATAACACTCTTCTCTCTTCTCTTATCAAGTTGGGTGAGTTTGTAGCGGAACGGACGGATCTGGCGCAGGATTGGCCGCCGATATGGCGCGTTGATGACAAAATGTTGCTCCAGAAGTACGAACCGTTTGACGATCAGAGCGGAAAGGTTCTTTACCGACACGTTACGACGGTAAGACTGTTTGAATAATTCGTTTTCTTATACTAAAATACATGATTGTGAACCTTTTTGCAGTATTCGGCATGGAACGAAGAGTCGAAAAAGAAATACGTCCGTGTTCCGGTTCGCTTTCGCGTGCACAACCAGATGGACTCGATCGTGGAGTTGTTGCGCAATGAAATTACCACAGCCAGTGGCAACAACACGCTCCGAGACGATGGCATGGCGACGACCAACCAGAACCAGCTGATGGAGAAGTTCATGGAAGACACCAAGATGTACCAGGATGTGTTCGAGGTGTACATACAGACGCTGATATCGCAAGCGCTGGATCCGAACTTTTTGAAGGAGATTTTCCAGGAACAAGGTAAGAGATGGAAAATCTCCAGGTAGATGTGTTGACATTACACCACCTTTATCCTTTGGTGTCCTGTTTATTGCTGTTGCTTCTTTAGATCAATACTTCCTGTCGCGGGTAAAGACGATCGAAAGCATCACCGAGGATCGCAAACGGCGGCTCGTCCAGATCACGCCCTGGCCGCGCAACATACTCAACTCACTGGCCACCTTCCCGGCGTACGACATCATGAACGATCTCGGCCCATCGACGATGGTGCCGCTGCACCACCAGCACTGTGTCGCCTGCCATCAGCCCGGCTTTGCCGCCCGGATCGCGCTGCAGGGCAGCACCTACAACAGTGCCACGCTGGCAACGACGACGGCGGCGCCCAACGACCAGCAGTACGACAAACACTTCCAGCTGTGCCGCCGCTGTGCGACGCGGTTCGAGCTGCTGCACAAGATCTGCCACCAGAAGTACATGATGTTTGTCGAGTGTGCCAAGCGCGTCAACCAGCAGATTGTGAACGAGTCCAACCGGCCGGCCACGGTCGTGCTGAACGAGCTGCTCGCCGACGAACACTGGCTGTCGATGGTAAGAAGGATACGGATGAAGCAAACGCGGTGAAAGCGCTGTAAGTAATACGTCATTTTTGTTATTCTCCCTTCTCGGACAGCTTTTCAAAGAGGTGCGCACCATCTGGGCGGAAATAGAGCTGCTGGAGCGACAGCAACGCCTGCAAACGGCTGGCTCTCAGTAGAGGCCTGTGAGATGCTTCACTACTTCTAGGGCGGCACTGCCAATCTGTTTTGGCCCTTCAGTCGGCCTCTCGGAGTAGAGCATTACTTCATTTTTACTTCTTTTTTGGACGGGTAAAACGTGCACACGTTCGTTCCATTCGTTTTCCGTTTATTAGCTAAGTTTACTTGTGGATCGTTTTGTTTCGTTACTCCCTTTAACCGTCGTTATAATCTTTGTTCGTTGTTTTCCGGGGCCCCTTTATCATGTGGAACGTACACCTCTATTATAGGGCACTTTGTCTCGTAGGTTGCATTTCGAATAGGAGAGGCGTTCCCAATGTACATTCTCGATGTGTGGAGCGAGTGTAAAGCGTGCTGTACGGGACAAACATTAACTACACACGTAAATAACATATAACTTAAGAAAACACGGAAATAAATCGTACAAGCTTCCCAAATGAAGTTCTAGTGGTTGACAAAAGGTAAAGCCTGAAAATAACGGTGATATTTCTACCTAAAGGTGCGTGAGCCAATCGAGCCAGGTTGTTTGTGTTTTGGTTTAATTTGTTTCGTTTTAATTTTCTCTTTTTTTTTAACTTGTATCATGTCTCTCGAATCGAAGAATATGACTAGTACTGCTTTATTCTAAGGGTATCGTGGATTCTAAAATTAACTCCCTTTTCCCCTCCCTGTCCCTAAATCTCGAACGACGTGTTCTCCCCTAACATCCCCTCGGTCGGATGTGTGTGTGTGTGTCTATTAATCGCAGTTTTTGTTTTGTTAAAAAAGCTCATCAACTTTAAGAATTTGTAAGACGGGTTTGGTGCGCTACTGCTTTCTCTCCTGTCCCGCTATTCTTCTTCGTTGAGCTTTGTAGGCTTGAACGCGAGCTTGAATAGGTCGGAAAACAGTGGGTAAATATAGTGTGAGTTCGCTCTCTGGAGTACACCAACATTATTTTGGGTAAATATTCGCTCACACCTAAAGGTTTCGCTTTCTTTAAACGCTGGAAGATGATAACGAGGCAGAATAGGTGTTATTAGATAAGGATAGCTAGGAGGAGGAGTATAGTTTTAAGAGGAGGAGCATTAAAGCAGTAACTCCCCGGGTGGGGGTGCAAAATTTGTCTTTATCGCGGCGCCCCGTGCGATGATCTTCATCATCATCATCGTTGTTGTCTTCTTCGTCCGCGCTTCTCGGTCTCGATCTCGATAAGCAACACAGTGTAAGAGCGCATTTCTATAAGTATAGTTAATAGGCTAGCCGCGTGTGTGTGTGTGTGAAACGTGTGTTTGTGTCGATAAACTATGCATATTTCAACGTGCAAGAAGAAACAGGGATGGCTTCGAATATACTTTTGTGTTTGTTAAGAGGTCCGGCCGCTTGGAGCATACTTTTCGTTGCGCGCGTGTTCTAGCGTATTTGCATCTGATTTTGTTTTTACATATAAAATTGGAGAGAAAAACAATGTTGTGGTGGAGGCTTTGCATTTGTGTGGTGTCTCTGTGTGTGTGTTTGTGTTGGAGCAGAGGCCGCCTATTTTCGCTTTCTTAAAAAACGAGATCTCGCGTCACGGTCGCGCAAAAAAAAAAAAAAAAAACAGGCGCGCTAGAGTACGTTAGTGCTAGGTTTAATGGTGTGTGTGTGTCTGTGTTCAGTTGTCTTTCTTCACTTCCGCAGTGGCGGCGGGAGCACCGGCTGGAGCTGCCTCGGTCTTGGCCCTGGCCGTGGAGGAAGAACGCGGTAGAACGGCACGCAGGATCGGAGCGAGGAAGATGTTGCCACTGATGAAGAGAATGAAGCCGGAGAAGCGCACCACCGTGTAGATGTGCCACCATTTGTGGAAGCTGAGAAACACGAACGGCACCAAACACCAGCCGGCCCAGACGATGGTGTAGTACTTGAGCGCGACAAACACGAGCGCGCGCAGCAGCGGCTGCTGCTGAAGCAGTTGCTGCAACTTCTCGTTCTTCGCAAAGATTGGCTCCACCTGCGCAAAGAAGGGAAAATGGGGGAGGTAATGAAAAAAACGGCACTTTTCTCCACCGACCACCAAAGCCTAAAATACCTCCTTCTCCATCCGGATGACCATGAACTCGAGCAGGAATGTAATGTAGTAGCCGCTGTGGAAACCGTGCCAGATCGCGAGGAAGAACAGTGCGCCCAGGTGCGACAGCATGCGGTTGTTCAGGAAGCGCAAGCGCTTGTACACGTAGTTGGCGACCCACGTGTTCGTCTGCACGTTGAACGACTCGACGTAGTGGCCGTACTTGCTGGTGTTTTCGAACACGCCCACCCGGATGTTGCTGCAGCCGGACAGCTCGTCCGAGCAGTACTCCCGATCGCCCGGCTTTGCATCGATGTACGTGAGACCTGTGACGAGGTGCGATTAGCATCCACCGGCTAATTGAATTATCTCCCCATGCCCAACACTCACCGTAAATGACGGCGGCACCCTCCGCCAGCAGCCAAATCGAGATGTACTTGTACAGCGTAATGCGTCCCCAGCACCCGAGATAGATGTGCTTCATGAAGAGCGACTCCTGCTCGAACTCGCTCGACATCAGGTACGCGTCGGAGACGTACTGCGTGCCGACCTGGTTCACCACCAGATAGAACACGCCCTGCAGGAACTTCTTCGTCGCGTAGGCCGGCGCGTTCTGCGTGTGCGACTCGTACGCACCGGCAATGAAGCGCTGATAGCGCAGGAAGCTAAACTGGGGCCCCACGAGCACGGTGGCCGGGAAGTAGGTAAATGCAATCAGCTCGAGCAGCGACGGGGCGGGAATGCACTTGGCGTCCGGTTTGCCGTCCGCCTCCTTCTTCCTGCTGTCGGACAGGTCGAACGCGAGCCCGATCAGCCGCAGCACGAGCACGCAGTGCGGCATGGTCCATTTGATGTCGTACGTATCGCTCGTCGTGTAATAATAGCCTGTGCAAAAAGGGGGAATATTGTTAGCACATGCACAAGAGAAATTGGATGATTTTTTGATCGCTACATACCAATTAATAAGTACCCCATATGGTAGGTGAAGCTCACCGGCACCAGCAGCCTGCTCGTGCCCAGGAAGGTGTTGCACAGGAAGCTAACCGCAACGGCCAGCAGGCTGTGGTAGATGTCGGTGCCATAGTTGAACGCCACGATCGATAGGCCGGTGAAGGCAATGTAGAGATTGCGCTGCGTCGCGCCACCCTTGAGCTGTCGATAGACCGACCCGATCGGGTAGGCTGTTGTGTGTGTGTGTGCGGAGGCACAACGCAATCATCATCATCAACATGATTGTAGGGATTCATTGGCGGCGGCAGCGGCGTGGTCGTTGGTGGTGGAGCGTTTTTTTGTTCATTCCCGCGCGCGCGAAGGAAAGTGCAGAGTGAAAAGCGAGAAAGAAAACATAAATGTTAGCAGACGTTAAATATAAAACGGCTAAAAATATATGCCCACCCCCCCCCCCCCCCCCCCCCCAACGTCTCCTCGTTCCGCGTGGGGCCGGCCCACTACATTCAATCGATAGACCGGTGGAGGCCACCACCTGCTTTCTTCCCTCACCAGCACCACCACACACTCCATCATTGCGCGAAATGGCGAAAGGCCCTTGTGGTGTGTGCATGCAATTTGTGGGATTCGCCACCCCACCCGTAATGTTGCCGCGTGCGCTATGTTGCAAGTGTGGCCAGCCAGCCAGCCAGCCCGCAGTTATATCACGGCTTATCGAATGAGGGGCTTTTCGTAACGCGGACAGAGGCCGTCTTCTCTTGCACACATGATGGTGAATTAGCAATGTTGTTGCGTATCTGCTACGCGCGTGTGTGTGTGGGCGATACGCACACGTGTCTTATGCACCGAAAAATAAAAAAAAAAGCTTACCAAAGAGAACGGAAAGAATGAGCCGAATGGCGGGTACCGATGCACCGCTCGCACTCGCAAGGGCTTCCACCGGGTTGATCATGTTGCTGCGTGCTCCTGGCCGGTTGCGGTAAAAGTCAACGATTTTCCCCCGGCGATGAGCGCCACTGCTTCTTCTCGGCCGTTAAATGCCACGTTCACGCAGGCCTTTAGGTGGGTACTTGGGGCCGCCGTCAACCTGATTTACACCCAAAAGAGAGACGAGCAAACAAAACAACAAATTATATAATTTATGTAGTTTATCGCACTGCACCAGTGGCAGCAGCACGGAGTGAGGGGAGCGAGGGAATGCAACGCATGTCTCAACAACAAACACAGTTCAACAAGCAGGCCTTGGATTAGACTTTCCAACCCTTAATCCTTCGATAGAGAGTGTGTTGGTGTGTTGGTGTGTGAGTGTGTGCGAGCCTGCGAGATGGCCTTCGCCTTCACGGCCTGACCCTTCTTCAACCGTGGCTTGCAGTTATTGCGACGTGCTGTAATGTTTTTCTTACAGAGCGCTCGGGGTTTGACACAGTTTCCAAAACGCGGACCCGCGCTCGGCCTCGATCAACACGCAGCGTGCGCTATCGCACCACAAACACGACTGACGATGATGCTGTGTGTGGGGCTGTGTGCGACGGGGCTAGCGTAAAATCGGCGTAGTAGTAAAACGGCTCCTAGATGCGAGGGCAGCCAAAGGAGAAGGGAGATGGCACACAGGATGCAAAACAAGGCCTCGCAACAACACACACTTTTCTCCCGTGTTTTGAACGGCACCGACAGTAAACAGCCAAACAATGGAACCTTCACGAACGCGTGGACCACACTTTTCCGGCCGCAAAACGTACTTTTCACACTTGGTTCATTCATGAAACTGGTCCCCACTCTCTGCGGTACAGCACACGGTGGAAAAATCGACAAACTAATCGAATTAAGGTAGCACCACTTGCACTTGCACTAGTCAGTCCCAGGTTTTGCTGTGTTTTTGCAATGCTAATTCCGCTACCCTCCGCGGCCCCAGCGGGGGTTCGATGTACGGATGCGAGTGGTACAAATTCGCGAAAAAGGTTACAAATTCGCCCGAAAAAGACCCCCCTCACAGCTCCGGAGGAGGAACACTTACGAATACAACTCGTCGGTGCTAGTCAACAGTGTGGCCAGATTATTTTGGCAGATTTCGACAGGAGCACCAAGGAGGAGTCACTCTGCCCGCAGGACAGGGCGGCCACCCTTCAAAAGCCCTCGCTCGAAACGTCAAAAACCGTCGCAAGTACTTAAAAATAACGTCGATAAACGAAAAATCGGTAGGTTTAGAGTGTTTTTTTTTGTGAATCGGTAGGAATACAGATAAATCGGTATTTCTGGTCACTCTGGTAATCAACAGAATGCGTGTTGCGAAAACGAAACAAACGAAGCCGTGGCCACATGAAAGCGTGAAGCGTAGGATATGGTGGAGGTACGAATGGAATACAAATATGGCTTTTAGACACCCGAAAACGGTAGTTCGTTGTTAAAAGAAGAAAAATGATGTGTTTATGTTGCTCATAATTGTGATTTCGTGTAACCGAAGTTGGAAAAATACATTTTCGTGAGTGCGCGATGGTTAAGCTGTGGCCAAAGCTGTGCAACATGCGGCAAATGACACATCAACTGTCAGACGTTTAGTTTGACGGGAGTTACAGTTGTTTGAGATGAACCGTTTTTTTACAGTAGTGTGCATGACTTTTGCAACAATCACAATGAAAATGATGATTTTACGAGCTGGGTCGTCCGTTTCCATGCGTACAACATGGCCAGCCCTCCCGGAGCCTGACTAGCTTGATACACTGCACGTCAATGAGGTCGTCGTACATCTCGTATCTACTTCATCTATGGCATAACAACAGTGAGGTCGCTCAAGGCAACCCAAATAGCCAGCTCGTACTTTATAGCTGATTTAGGGCTGTTTAACGAAAAATCGTTCCGATGTCGTACTTTGTGGCTGATTAACAGATAGACGGTACTTTGCGGAACTATGGAGCTTTTTAACAGGCACATGGTACTTTTTGGAACTTTGCGGCTGATTAGCACTATGTGTAGGGTTCATGGTGGAACTTGAAGGCTTGTTAAGAGTGTGTATCGAACTTGGTGGAACTTTATAGCTTTTTAATGCATGGCATCGGTACAAGGTGGATCTTGTCAAAGTGTCAAAGAGAGACGCCGTCAATCATCTCATTGCTGCTGTACAACTTAGATAAGTTAATTAAAGAATGAATATTGAGTGAAGTGATTGTGAATTATCAGTAAATTGTGTAAAATTTTGTGTAATTCATCAATACAAAAGTTTTAAAAATATACATATGTGTTTAAACGAAACAAATCTTGTTGTTTATTTCATCGATGACGCTTGCTTGAAAATAAAACACACAGAAAAATAATCCCTGGCATCGTGGCATAAGGAAGCTGCTTAGGCGCTGTTTGAAAGACCCACATAGAACTTTGCCTGCTTTCTTCCCTCACCAGCACCACCACACACTCCATCATTGCGCGAAATGGCGAAAGGCCCTTGTGGTGTGTGCATGCAATTTGTGGGATTCGCCACCCCACCCGTAATGTTGCCGCGTGCGCTATGTTGCAAGTGTGGCCAGCCAGCCAGCCAGCCCGCAGTTATATCACGGCTTATCGAATGAGGGGCTTTTCGTAACGCGGACAGAGGCCGTCTTCTCTTGCACACATGATGGTGAATTAGCAATGTTGTTGCGTATCTGCTACGCGCGTGTGTGTGTGGGCGATACGCACACGTGTCTTATGCACCGAAAAATAAAAAAAAAGCTTACCAAAGAGAACGGAAAGAATGAGCCGAATGGCGGGTACCGATGCACCGCTCGCACTCGCAAGGGCTTCCACCGGGTTGATCATGTTGCTGCGTGCTCCTGGCCGGTTGCGGTAAAAGTCAACGATTTTCCCCCGGCGATGAGCGCCACTGCTTCTTCTCGGCCGTTAAATGCCACGTTCACGCAGGCCTTTAGGTGGGTACTTGGGGCCGCCGTCAACCTGATTTACACCCAAAGAGAGACGAGCAAACAAAACAACAAATTATATAATTTATGTAGTTTATCGCACTGCACCAGTGGCAGCAGCACGGAGTGAGGGGAGCGAGGGAATGCAACGCATGTCTCAACAACAAACACAGTTCAACAAGCAGGCCTTGGATTAGACTTTCCAACCCTTAATCCTTCGATAGAGAGTGTGTTGGTGTGTTGGTGTGTGAGTGTGTGCGAGCCTGCGAGATGGCCTTCGCCTTCACGGCCTGACCCTTCTTCAACCGTGGCTTGCAGTTATTGCGACGTGCTGTAATGTTTTTCTTACAGAGCGCTCGGGGTTTGACACAGTTTCCAAAACGCGGACCCGCGCTCGGCCTCGATCAACACGCAGCGTGCGCTATCGCACCACAAACACGACTGACGATGATGCTGTGTGTGGGGCTGTGTGCGACGGGGCTAGCGTAAAATCGGCGTAGTAGTAAAACGGCTCCTAGATGCGAGGGCAGCCAAAGGAGAAGGGAGATGGCACACAGGATGCAAAACAAGGCCTCGCAACAAACACACACTTTTCTCCCGTGTTTTGAACGGCACCGACAGTAAACAGCCAAACAATGGAACCTTCACGAACGCGTGGACCACACTTTTCCGGCCGCAAAACGTACTTTTCACACTTGGTTCATTCATGAAACTGGTCCCCACTCTCTGCGGTACAGCACACGGTGGAAAAATCGACAAACTAATCGAATTAAGGTAGCACCACTTGCACTTGCACTAGTCAGTCCCAGGTTTTGCTGTGTTTTTTGCAATGCTAATTCCGCTACCCTCCGCGGCCCCAGCGGGGGTTCGATGTACGGATGCGAGTGGTACAAATTCGCGAAAAAGGTTACAAATTCGCCCGAAAAAGACCCCCCTCACAGCTCCGGAGGAGGAACACTTACGAATACAACTCGTCGGTGCTAGTCAACAGTGTGGCCAGATTATTTTGGCAGATTTCGACAGGAGCACCAAGGAGGAGTCACTCTGCCCGCAGGACAGGGCGGCCACCCTTCAAAAGCCCTCGCTCGAAACGTCAAAAACCGTCGCAAGTACTTAAAAATAACGTCGATAAACGAAAAATCGGTAGGTTTAGAGTGTTTTTTTTTGTGAATCGGTAGGAATACAGATAAATCGGTATTTCTGGTCACTCTGGTAATCAACAGAATGCGTGTTGCGAAAACGAAACAAACGAAGCCGTGGCCACATGAAAGCGTGAAGCGTAGGATATGGTGGAGGTACGAATGGAATACAAATATGGCTTTTAGACACCCGAAAACGGTAGTTCGTTGTTAAAAGAAGAAAAATGATGTGTTTATGTTGCTCATAATTGTGATTTCGTGTAACCGAAGTTGGAAAAATACATTTTCGTGAGTGCGCGATGGTTAAGCTGTGGCCAAAGCTGTGCAACATGCGGCAAATGACACATCAACTGTCAGACGTTTAGTTTGACGGGAGTTACAGTTGTTTGAGATGAACCGTTTTTTTACAGTAGTGTGCATGACTTTTGCAACAATCACAATGAAAATGATGATTTTACGAGCTGGGTCGTCCGTTTCCATGCGTACAACATGGCCAGCCCTCCCGGAGCCTGACTAGCTTGATACACTGCACGTCAATGAGGTCGTCGTACATCTCGTATCTACTTCATCTATGGCATAACAACAGTGAGGTCGCTCAAGGCAACCCAAATAGCCAGCTCGTACTTTATAGCTGATTTAGGGCTGTTTAACGAAAAATCGTTCCGATGTCGTACTTTGTGGCTGATTAACAGATAGACGGTACTTTGCGGAACTATGGAGCTTTTTAACAGGCACATGGTACTTTTTGGAACTTTGCGGCTGATTAGCACTATGTGTAGGGTTCATGGTGGAACTTGAAGGCTTGTTAAGAGTGTGTATCGAACTTGGTGGAACTTTATAGCTTTTTAATGCATGGCATCGGTACAAGGTGGATCTTGTCAAAGTGTCAAAGAGAGACGCCGTCAATCATCTCATTGCTGCTGTACAACTTAGATAAGTTAATTAAAGAATGAATATTGAGTGAAGTGATTGTGAATTATCAGTAAATTGTGTAAAATTTTGTGTAATTCATCAATACAAAAGTTTTAAAAATATACATATGTGTTTAAACGAAACAAATCTTGTTGTTTATTTCATCGATGACGCTTGCTTGAAAATAAAACACACAGAAAAATAATCCCTGGCATCGTGGCATAAGGAAGCTGCTTAGGCGCTGTTTGAAAGACCCACATAGAACTTTGATGCTGTTTATCTACTGGAAAAGGCGAATTAGAGCAGCGATCTTTAGCGTGCCAAAATGAGCTGCTTAAGTAATTCTGGCTATTTGGGAAGCCTGTAGTGGGCTTGGCTTCCATTGACTTATTGATTATCCATAGCAGTATAGTCAGTCCTATGCATGAGGGCACGGTCAATTTGGGGCTTGAACTCATGACGGGCATGTTGTTATTAAGTCGTACAAGTTGACGACTGTCTACACATAAGGGGCCAAGTATCCTTTTGAGCATCTTCCTCACGAACGCGGTTACGAGGGTTTCGTCAGGACTGGACTGTGTCTATGTCTTAGAGGCGTATGTGAGTACCTTCACGACAGGTTCTTTGAGCTGAACTGATTTTTCAGGCTGTAGAATAACCGGATGGCAGCCAGCATCCTTGTGCGCAACTCTGCTCTGCTGTCGTCGTGATCTTTGACCCAAGATCTGGGTGAAATCTGGGACGACTTGAAAAGTGCGTTCACCTATCTGCACGTCACGCCTCCGTAGATTTGGATTATTTATTGGTAGTACCGCAGATGTTGCCACCATCAGTTTGGTCTGTGCCTCGTTTATTTTCAATCTAAGGTTCTCTGCTTCTCGAAACTAGAGAACAAAATTATTCTGAAATAGTACAGTTATTTCCTGAAACATATCATACCAAATTCAATGTGATCTTGATCATCAATTCACATTATTTTATTTTCTTTCGGTGATGCAAATGATGATGAGATTTGAGATTAATTATAGGACAGACATCGACCTCGGGATATGCAATCGCCCTGATACGTTTATCTTATTTGACTTACAGTCCATCCAGGCATCTTGACGATGACAAGACAGCAGCAGCAAATGATGGGTAGAGCATGTCAAGAATCCAGCTACGAACCTGTCCTGACTCGATCAAGAAGGTCCTTGAGCCGAAAAAAAGTTCAAGTATTTCGGTTAGTGAGTTTTAGATACAATTTTTTGATTAGCTTTGTTTGAATTGCTCTCACTACTAATCACGTGCTGCACACCAAGAAAAACGCAAAGCGGACGCCCAGTGGTTTAAAGCACATTTACGAAATATTTTTATTACTATACTCTTGTACAATACAATATCATTTTTTTCTTCTTTTCCCTTTTGTTTTCATGTTTTTTATTCTGCTCTTCTGTTTTGTTTTGCTTTAATCGGTACAATATTTCATGCATCAAGTGTCAATATTTGTTCTCGGCGACCCAAAACCTGTTCTTTTGCGCGGATGCTTCTCTGTCTCTCTTTCGTTTTCTTTGTTTCTGGTAATGCAATCGGATTATGCGCATTTTGTTTGTTTGTTTGTTTGTTTGTTCGCCATTTCCGGAAACCATGGAATACTGTATGTTGGTGGTCCGAGGGTTTACTGTCCACTGTCTGATCCCCCCCGCGACTTCCGCACGTCAGCCGGCATAACCCTTGATTTTGTTTCTCTTTCTCTCTCTCTCTCTCTCTCTCTCTCTATCTCTCTCTCTCTCTCTCTCTCTCTCTCTATCTATCTATCTCTCTCTCTTTTTCCTTTGTACGTGTGTGTAGCCTCTAGTTTTGCTGGAGAGTTAAATACGCAAAGAGTGTGTATATCTGCTGGGTTGTGCCATTACTTTTTTTTTTTTTTTGGTTGGTGAGGATCGTAAGGGGATCATAGTACTACTAGTGGGAATAGAGCGGAATAGCGGGAGATAAGTGGGCCCACGAAGGTCCAGGCAATCCCGGAACGATCATCAATCGCCCCTGTGTACGATCATGCTCATCGGGCTATAGTTATACCATCTAATTGACCTTATTATATGTTTGGGTTTGATTTGAAGCGTTTTTGGTATAAAAAAATCCCAACGGAAATACGATGACCAACTACCAAAAACGGGGGGGTACGAGATTTGTCTTAACGGTAGGGTGTTTTGTGCAGAGTTGGATGTGCTCCATTGTTGCTTTCAGGGCAATCAGGGCATATGGGGACGCCTGGTAGAAAGTAAAATCGAAAATCGAAAATAGTAGTTGAGGTTCGATTTGAAGATGATCACTTCCTTCACAAAAAATGGCAAGGAAAGTGAACGTCAGCCTTGATGTTTGTTGTGTCCATTTGCGGGATTTTGTTCCGTGTGTTCCTGATCGTTCGCAAACTTTTGGCGCAAAATTGGTCGCCGCCTTGATCGCTGCAGTGTTCGGTTTCGGTGTAGGTTTTGTTTGTGTGATTTGTCTGCCTTGCTGCTGCTACTACGTTTCGTTCGGCGCAGTTTGGATTCCATTTTTGGTTTTGTGCTGCTTGCTGATTGATTGTGTTCTGTATCGAGAGGTAATACACTAACAAAACGAATATACAACCCACACAGCTTTAACTCATATCACTAATACGGGCATCACTAGTTGTGCTACTTTTGTTTTACTGTGTATCTCCCCTATCGCTCTCTCTCTCTCTCTCTTCCTCTTTGTTTTGTGTGTTTTTCTTTTTAGATGAATATTTTCCTCTGCTTTTATGCTGCCACGCGACTATCGCTTCTCTAAACATTTCCAAACACGCGCGTACGACGACTCGCCATTTTCCTAAAGGAAAATCCAACAAAAAAGTGATGATTTTCTTTTCTTTTTAATTATTATTGCCAATTTGTGTTACTCGTCTCGAAGCTCGTCTCGCTATAAAAATGGAAAACGGTTTTCATTTATATGTTTGCCTCATCGGTTGTCTGCAGTTGCCTTTTTTTCCCCATCGCCTCACCCCTTGTTTTGCTTTGTTTTGCTTATTGTACAATCATATCATCCCAAAAACACTCAACCGGGAGCGCGCCCATCGATCAACGGAACGATCGGGAAGAGATTGAGATTGATCAATTGATCGCTTAATCTTACCATCTCGCCCAACATGGAGCGCCCAAACAAACCCCCGTCCCGTTGATGAGCTCTTGTTCGTGTGCTTGTTCTTGTTGTGAATTTGCTGCCATTGTGGGGGTATTTTTGTGTGTATAAAAATGGTTCAACATTCATCCCTCAGCTTCACAATGGTTGTCTCACTACAGTTTACAGTACTGCTTCTACCTGTTTGCTATGTATAATATTTTTCTTGTTTGCTTTTGATTCGTCACTGTACGCCGCACTGTACTACTTCTTTTTTTCCTTTTTCACCGAACCATCTGGAACAATATTTCTTTAGTATGATTCTTTCGCTACTTTTCTACGCACGAGTTTTTCTTCTTCTTCTTCCTCAGCTGCTTCTGATCGCAAAATTGCTCTAACACCGTGTTTAGCGCCGCTGGATCGAACACTACAAAGATTCATGTATTTGTTTGCACTACGGGTAACGAATAACCCTACCGTTTGTTCTGATGCAGTGACGCGACGACTCACGTCCCCTACACTAAAGCTGACACGACACGAGGGCGCTAAGATCAATGTCTTCTTTCACGCTGCTCCGATCTCTCTTTTTTCTGCAGGGTATCGTTTTGTTTTGCTGATCGATTTAACTACTTAGTATGCCTGCCCCTTCACAACATGGATGATGATTGATGGTACCGGGAAGGCCTGATTTATGAGGAGGGGAGCATCCAAATTGCCCTCCAAATGCAGCGGGAAGATACATTTGTCATACGGGTTGCATACTGTTAGGCGGTTTGTGTGAGAAAGATACCCAAAGCATCGGCTAACAACTGGCTTACTCCCTTTCTCCGGCAAGACCTTCCGCCATGATCATGAAACAGTTGTTAAGGGTTAGCACGGATCTAGTGCGGGGAGGGCTTCCCTTTTTTTGCTTCTAAATTCCTACCATCCTCCCCATTCAACACTTACTGTTACTAGTACGTTTAACTGTCGCTTTTTGCAACTACGAGACCGTCGTGTTTTTTGGGGTTTGAAGCGCTCGGAAACTGGACAATTTGCACTACGCGAATATATAAAAGGATCAACTACACTCACTCGTAACTTGTTTCTCCGATGTGTGTTTTTGTGTGTTTGTGCGTGTGCATGTGTGCGATTGGGTGTGTATTTTCTTGTCTTGTGTTTTCCTTTTTGCATAACAATTTCGAACAGTTGTGAACAAACAAGATGAATACCTTTTACGTGTGTTTCGCTTTGACCAATTGCAATGAAACCGAAACGTTTTCTCTTCCGCTTTCCAAGCTGCCAGTACATTCGGGGGTGGGAAAACAAATTGCCAAGTACTTTTGACTTGACTCTTTTCTGTCGCGCTGTTGCGCTGAACATCACCGACACCGGCCGAATAAAACCGATCATAAAGCTACTTAAGCAGACAAGGATCACTTAGTATTTCTGATTATGTAATGGTAATGGCCTCCTTTGCTTGCGCCTCCTTCCCTCCAATCCAACACAGGGTACATCTAAACTAAAAGCAGCCAAATCACTTCAAATCACTTTCGAGCGTTACGGTTGCACGACTTCTTTGGAAGCAAATCCACTATCACTCTAGTCTCGAATCCGGCCTCCGGGGAAAAAAGCCTAAAAGCTTGGTGGATTTACTCTGCCTGCCTGATCAGGGTAAAACTGGAGTCGGAAAAGATGCTGAACAGATGATGGGTTCGTGTTTGCTTGGTAATTTCTGTGCCATGAATCGTACTGCACCTTCAATACGCCTAAAGGTATACCATTCGCATGACAAAATTACCTTCTTACAAGCTTCTCCATGCAGCTGTTCATCGTCTTTCGAGCAGTTTCTTCCCGCCAATGTCAACCATGAGTTCTCCGTTCTCGATCGAATGTGGGCTATGGCGAATGCATCTACTAATGCATCTCTTCGGTTGGGATGTACTTCCTTTGCTCTCGTTTACTACACTGCATCACTACCACTAGGTTGCACTATTATTACTTTAATCATAATACATTATTATGAGACATTCTTTTCTCCTTCCATTTTGTGTTTTCACTTTAAGGCTGCCTGGTCGCACGATCAATTCTTAGGAGTTCGCCCGCATGACGTGTTCCACTCGTCGCATCATCACACGCTGAGCACGACGGTAGTCGCGTTCAGCTTGCAATTAGTCTCGGCTAGTTTATCGTGTTTGAATATTTTATCGAAATTTCTGAACGGCTTCGTCGAAACCACCCCCCAACAAAACACCGTTAATAGGCTCCCAATCTTCTGTGCCCCATCACCCCGTACACTCGCCGGACACTCTTTGGATGTAAATACCTTAAACGCACCTGCCCGGCCTCCAGAAGAACGGGGAGCGGTTTTGGGATAATAGGTTTCCCGCTCGAGGAGAGGGAGCTGGAGACAGCCTCCGACCTCCGATTTGGTATGTTCTCACTATAAAATGATATTTTGCCTCTCGCCTGCTTAATACTGCTGTTCAGCTGTCCCAGGGACATTTTAGCTCCTTTCTGCTTCTTTCTAACAGGTTGCCGTGGCTATCCTCCACGACGGGATTAGTTCTACCCACCACACGCTAACTCTACAAATGGCGCTCTTTTTGTCTAACGACGACAACGACGATGATTTCGATAATGTATATGTATGCATATACCACACACACACGCACACACGTGCGCGCACGCTGGTCAGCAGAAGAGGGTTTTGGAGTGGCTGCTGTGCCGGGAGTCGGGTCCACGTCCCCTACCAAGGACCTGCACATTGGCAGACAGGGATGCGCAATGGAGAAGCTTTAATGGAGGACTCCGCTGATGTGTCTCATCATCATCATCATCTCGCCCCCGTAAAACTAGGCGACACTGTTGTATGGGTTCGAGTGTGTGTATGTGTATGTGTGTGTGTGGTGACTATACCCTTAGCCATCTAGGAGGTGCCCCTGCGTCTAGGTGGGCGCTCAGGACGCTCGGTTCGGTTCGTCGCTCAGCTTGGTGGCGGGCGTACTGCTGGAGGTGGTGTTGTCGACGTTGTTGTTGGCACTTGCTTCGTAGCCCGCTACCAGCGTTTCGATGATGAACTTGATGGTGAGCTTGTAGATTCCCTCCACGTTCTGCGTGTACCGGTCGCCCAGCGTGGTCGAGACGGCGGACAGGAACGGTTCCTCGATGCGCTGTTGCGCGGGAAGGTTGCGGTGGAATACACAAAGAAACCCGTGGGTCAACAATTAGTAACGAAATTAGACGCCAGGAAATTGGATGGAGCGAAAGGAAAATTCAACGCCCATGATTCAATTAGCGATCGATCCGACAAATTCAAGCAAAAAGGAGTCCCCTTCACAGAGAAGTCCTTTTTGGTAGGGGTTTTTTTTTTGTCGTATGCTGTCTGAAAGCTTTCACACAACTTTTCCCCCCATTCGGATGGTGGTGTCTGTGCGTGTGTTTGTAATGCAATTACCCAAAAATACTCCTGCTTGAAGCCGGGTATGCGCCGGTGGGACGCACCGACCTGGTGGATGAACTCGAAGAACGTATCCAAATCGTCCAGCCCCCGGATGCCCTCGTCCAGCGTGTTCATCACCTTGTTCGCGTGCTCCTGCAGCTCCTCGGACGTGGCCTGCTCCTCCTTCGTCTTCAGCTCCTTGAATTTGGCGAACATGTTCAACAGGTCCGCATGCTCCTCGAACAATCTGGAATCAGAAATGTAGTGGAAGGGGTGGGGGGGGGGAGGGTGTGAAAAACAGAGAGTATGCGTACAGGGGAGAGGGGTGTCGAAACAGGTGCCAAAAAGGATTTGTGAATATTTTATCAGCACCGAGCGCGTGTATCTAGGTTGATGGATGATGGATAGAAAAAGCAGGGGGGGAAAGCAGCAGAGAGGCAGGGTTGGGCGGGGGTTAAAGGGGAGGAAATTGACAGGAAGCACCAAAGGCACAAGTTTCCCACTTTGGAAATACCCACACAACATGATGAGCTATTTGTGTAACGGTTGCATGTTACGAGCTCATTCCAAATGCGAAAGTGCTGTTACGCCGATTGCATAGTTTTAGGCGTTTTGTTGGGCTCGGCTCACAGCGAACGGGTGTTTACTACGAGGGCAACTACCAATTGCTACCTGGGGCTTCCAAAACAAAACTCCACAAAAGTTGAACTTGTTTCACAGCAGAACAGGTTGCAATGCATAAATCAGTTCCATTTACTATCGGGATGGAGAGGAAAAAAACAAAACAATACAACAAGGATGTTTCTTTTCAGTAACAAATTGAACAGATTTCGTTGCTTCCTTTGCTGTCATTTGATCCAGTAAAGAAGGTGAGGGGGGTAGGTAAAGCAGGGGTAAAAGTGTAAAAAAGTTCCCTTCTCCCTTCTCTCATCCCATCCCTCTCTTTCTTCCCTCCCTCAACGATCGCTAGAACAAACGGCCGGGCAGAGATTGAGTTTTCTCGTACGTCATCTTTCGGGCTCCGTTTCCTGTCCGTAATGCTTCAGGCCACAAACCAGGCAGCAGCAGCAGCAGCAGGCCGACAGCCTCTAAAGCAAGCCAGAGCAGAGAAATAAAAATAGACATCCCCCTTTCCCGACCAACGTGTGGACATATTCACGAACAAGACCTCCCATCGTATGGATGGGCGCCCACCAGCGTCGGAAAAGGTCCTTTTCACGTAGCCACTGACAAGGGAATACCGGCGAACGCAAGTGCAGATAAAACAAAAAAATAAAGCCTCCCTTACCCCCCCCCCCCCTGAAAAGCGGACGAAGCGGCCCTCTCATAAAGCATAGCGCAAGGAGTAAAAAGAGGATCCCCCGTCACGGTTCGTGCTGCTGCTGCTGCCTTTTTGTTTTTGTCTTCCTCGGCTTTGCGATTCCTTCTTTCGCACGAAACGGCTCCTTCCGGTGACCCCTCGCGGGAGAGCCCGTAGTCGAATTATAGTAAATCAATTTTGTTTATGACACCCGGCGGCGACGGTGCTGCTGCTGCTGCTGCTGCTGACCCGATGACGTCGGTCCACCGGGACAGATATTCCTTCGCGTGGCCATCAATCGTGTGTGTCCCTTTACCTTTTTTGCTTCGCTCGTTTTTATTTTTGTAAGGTGGTTAAGGTGGGATTGGACACGGGGAAAAAAAAGAGAGAAAAGATGCGCCAACAACACGCCACACGCCACTTGGACGGAGGACGTCTCAGCCGTCTCGCCGTTCAAAACCCACCGTAGCCGATGAGCAGGCTTATTGATTACATGCTAATTTTTCACCGGCACCCACCGAACCGAACCATAACCAGGGGGCTTCCACCAACGCCGGGCGGCTTGACTTATTGGAGGACCTGCAGCGGCGGCAGGACCATCCTTGTTTATGAGGGTGCGGAAACGCCGGGGCGGGTCTCCGGAACGGAAACATAAAACCGATGAAATAAAACATCATCGAGGCTAGATGGATGGGTGCTGGCCGGAACTAATACGCCCCAGCCCTGTGGACGAGGCTGAACATTCCACCCCCCCCCCTCTTCCCTCCCTCTCTCTCTCCTTCTGCCCAGTTCAATATCGGTGCTTATTACACACACAAGAGGGAAGGGATGGGGATGCGATGGAAAAAAGGAATCGATCTCACTCGATTTGCCTGTGCCGGAAGCTGGCGTGAAACGTGCAGGAAAGACATTGGTACATCTAGGAAGGCAGGGGGAGGGGACTCACTTGATGAACATGGTGATCCCGGTCGTCTCCATCGCCCGGCTGATGCCCTTCCACGAGGCCACCATCGTGTACTTCTGCTTGGCGGTGAGCGGCAACCGGCTGTCCACTGGCGGGGGCCCGCAAGCGTCCAGGCTCGGCAGATTGTTCGACTTGGAGTTGCCCCCGTTGCTACTGCTGGCCAGCTTCGTTAGCTCACAACCCATGGCGTTTCTTTTTCTATTTGTTTGTGAAGTCTGTGTGTAAGTGTGAATGTGTCTGTTTTTTTTTTTGCAACTGTTTTGTATTGGTCTTGTTGTTCAACTTTGTTGCTCGCTTTTGTGCGTTCGTTCCCAACCACCCAAACGGGGCACCGCGGAAGGGATGAATAGTTATCGCATTCTGGTTACCATTTTTTACTTCTTCACTTTATTCTGACTTTTTGCAACACTTTTCTTTTGGTTTTTTATTGCCTTTTTCACTTTTTCACTTTTTTATACTGATTATACTAACTTTGTTTTTGTTTTTCTTTCACTTTTTCACTATTTTCTTCAGTTTACTAGCTGTTATAAAGAATTTTATTAGCATGGGACTTTCCTTTCCCCTTTTCTTTTCTCTAAATCACTAAAACACAATCATGTTGCTCTCGCAAGGTTTTGCTCCCAACCACGGACCGGCTTTTTCCACCACTTTTTCCTCCCCGAACAAATGATGAAATGGCACCGCCAACAAGAGCACACCCGTACATATGTGGATCAGCTATTGCCTCCCCCCCCCCGCCCCATTCCCTCTCCACTGCTAAACAACAAGCGCTCCAACAACCTCGAACAACAGCCAGCAGCACTATTGTTTCAACCACGTTGTTTTGCACTCTTGCCAGCCGGGAGCACTTTTCGCTTCGGTTCGTTCGGGGTTTATTATTTTCGCTTCCTCCCGGATGCATTGCAGAATCCCGCGATTTGCTCTATGTTTCTCTCCGCTTCCGCTCTCTCTCTCTCTCTCTTTTCTTAGGTACACTAACACACTTGCAGAGAGCCACTCGCACACAGTAGTTCGTTCGGTTGCCCCACTCTTCGGCTTCGGCACAAAACCGTTGCCTAACGTGATGAAAATGCTGTTTGTAAAGGTGAGCAAAAAGGGAATTTACGGGCACTATTATCCTTGGTGTGCTCACCAAATGGAGCCAATATACGGGGGGAGGGGGTGGGGGGAGCTGGGCGACGAACTAAGAAGTGGTAACAAAAAGGATGCACAAAGCAGGAAAAACGAACACAAAAAATAAAGCACTCAGCCTACTCAGATAGGTAGGAAAAGGGATGTGAAAACGGGGAGAAGCAACCATCCAGGCCTGCAGGACATTTGCTGCTTCGGTACACTACAACAACACACGCTCACTATAAACACACATGCACACACAAACACACACACACACACACACACACACACACAGGGACAGTGCGCGCGGCCACTTGAGCTCGTCGGGGTTGGACAAGCGCTTCAAGGGTCCTGGAGCACGAGTTTTGATGTAATACACTTAGCTACCTTTATCTGATTGCCTGCCTATCCACCCATCCACATAATTATGCACACACACACACACACAGGGACACAGGCCCACCCACTCACTGCGAGTGGCTTGCGACATATAAGCGTGACACGTTTTTTCTAGGACACACTCTACAACAGTAGTAAAAAAATAACTTTGAACCGTGGGGTTGGTGGGAGGTTTCCTACTTGAGGGGTCTTATCTGCGTTTGCTCGATGTTGCTGTGTAGCCAGCCATGTTCCCGTTTTTTTTTTGTGTGTGGTCCTTCGAACCGCACCACCCGCCGTGATAACCCTCGGAGAGAGAGAGCGAACGAGAGCGTGCCCAGCGGTAGTAATTCTACGCGTCCAATTCCTGGCTATCCTGGAGCGGTTGCTCGGTCTTAAAGCCTTTCCCCTGGATTAAGAGAACATTGCTTGTGCCCTGGTTACTTGGAACTAAGCAGGGGGGAGGGATTTGAGGTACTTTATGTGCCACTTGCAGGTCGGTAAAGGATTTCTCTCTCCTCCTCGCTTCAAGGATTTAACACGCGGCGGTCCTGAGCTCCCAGGCCCCGTTTCACAATCGACAGCGCTTTTTAACGTCCGTTTCACACGAGAACGATAACTCCCACCAGCACCAGAACAGGCACAGTTATGGCACAGTGTCGCACAACCCACCTTTCCTGCACGGATTCAACCTCTTCCTTCACTGCTGGGAGCAAACCGCACGCTGTTGCAGAATTTTCCAACCCGAGCACTGAGATTTTCTTCTTCCCACTGACCAATCCACTGGCAAACGAGCTCCTGCTGCACGGATGGGAAGGCCACGGTGGCATGGATCGCGCACTGGACGACGTAGAAATCAATTCACTGGTGCACACTATACCCTCCGGGGCGCAACGGCCTCTGCTGTGGCCCGTGGCGTGTTTGGTTCTGCCGTTGCTGCTGCTACTGCTGCCTTCCAGGCTGACTCCGGGAGGTTTCGCTTGCAACACACTGCTCATACAGGCCAGGCCAGTGTCGTCGTGTTGGATGCGCGCGCGAACCTCTCTCTGTGTGTGTGTGTGTGTGCGTCTGTCTTGTCTCTTCCAGTAGGGAAAACCCGAACCAGCCGAAGAAAGCACACCACTCCGGGAGCTGTCTGTATAAAACCGAAGGAGGGGGGAACAATGGGCGGGAGGCCCTGGCCACACTCACCAAACACAGGGAGGGCCGAATAGACGACGGCACGGCCACCACAGCACACCAGCGGGTTTTGTTATTCAATGTGTGTTACGGTGGAGGAAAAATCCTAGGCGACACTGAGGGCGCATGTTCGAAGATTCGCGCTCACTTGGCGCTCTCTCGCTCTCGCTCTCTCTCTCTCTCTCGCGCGCGCGCTCCCCATCAGTGGAACGTTTACCTTACTGGCTGACTCTCGGCTGGCCGTTACGCTCACCTTACCTACCGCTACCTTACCCATCCACACCCAAACAGGGGGCAGGGATTCATTCACGAGCAGCAGCAGCAGCAGCAGCAGTTTTTCCCGCTAGGTGGAAAAACTGGGAGTATTGATTTTTGAAGCTTTTGCTCACCGCTCACACACATATAGAAGCGTGCGCGAGCCACACATACACATCGGAGACTCATGTGCGTTTTTTTACTTTGCTTTGCTATGCTCCACCACCCGCACTTCGTCTTAATGGACTTTGTGCAAACAAGGGTTATCGTTAAGTTCGGGGAGAGCGAGAGAGAGCGAGAGAGAATGAAACACTACAGAAAGAAAAAAAACTGATGATTACCGGCAGTTTGGAAAAACATATTTGTAACCTATTTGATCATGGAAACTAATCGCTGGGGAGTACCCAGGGCACTGCCCCCTTTTACTTAGAACGGTAATAATGAAGGAGGACGAATCGACGGAAATTTGTTACAACCGTTAGCACGTGATATTGTTAGTTTATTGTTTCGTCTGACAATGGCATTATACTTTTAGTTTTAGTAAATCGGAGGAAAAATGGAATGAATTTATTACAAAAAAAGCAATGATCGACTTGAGGTAGATCCATACGCTTTAGTAGCAGATTGTTTAAGAATTTATTCAAACATAAGCTATGAACAAATTCATGGTAAAGATTATATCAAACAAGACATTCAAGGATTGTTTGAGTTGTTTATTTTAGCGATCAAATGATCTTCTTAATGGCTTTGTTTATTAGCAAATGTATGTAACATTTCATTCGAATCCTTTTATTGTTTAGCTTAAGCCGTACTATTATCTCCAGAGGCTTGAATTTAAAATACTGAAATAATCCGATGAGTTAATATTGGATTCGCAAAGTGTAAATCGTAGTCGAATGTTATTGAATCTAACAAACTAATCTTATTTTTTTCATCAGTAAGCATAAAAGTAACTTTTAAGGATCTAGACCAACTAAGTGTTTTGTTCCAAAAAAAATGAAAGAAGAAGAATGTGAAATATAACGAGAAAAAGAAGAATATAAAAAGAAGGATGTGAAGAAGAAAAATATATAATAAGAAGCAATATATGTAAGCTCATAAGAAATCCAGAGGACTTTTCGTTTAAATACTAGAAAATCGGATATCTCACTATGTAATTTGAAAAAAAAATATTGAAATGTTTCTATTTCCGAAAGCTACGGCGACCCCTGCAAATGAAGCTTCGTTAAGCAAACGTAGCCAGGTGACGTATGTTTCGTTAAACGCAAACCGAAAGTATCAGAGCGAAATTGCTGAATTTTCCATTTACATCGCGTTGTAGCGTAAAATAGAAATAGTTCTTGCTTGAAATAGAAAATCGGCCTGCTTAATTACTAACTAAAATGATAAAATAACCCAATTTTTATATCAAACGCTGTTGTTTTTTAGCCAACACGTCGACGCGTCTCTAACCCACAGTGCGCGCAGCATAGCGCAGCATAGAAACGAAGGGGGAGAAGAGGGAAAAAACAACAACAAAACCACCAATGGGCGCATGAAGCAGCAGAGCAGGCAGCGAACGCGCTTGGTGCTCACGAGAAACGTCGACTGGCTGCTCGCACGAAGTTCTCTCTCATCACTCGAAGCGAACGGACGTGCACAGTGCGTGCGTGCGGTGTCGTTGCTGCGTCCGCGCTTACAACGCTTGCTCTTGGGTTTTTGGGGTGTTAAATTCTACGTTACGCAAAGGTTCAAAGCAGGGAGTTACTAGCATCGTAACCACAAACCCGTTTAACCACAACAACGGCGAAAGGGCACGCGTTTGTTTCGCCCTTGTTTCGGTACGGTGTAATGTAGAATGTAATGTAAAAGTAAACATACGTGCGCGTTTCGGTGTTTGCGTTTCGTCAATTTCAAAACAAAGTGTGGCTCTACCGTTCAGTGTGTATGTATGGGTGTTTGAACGGTGCGTAAGTGTGCCTTCCGGTCGGTGGTTGCCGATTGACACCAGGCAACAAACTCTGGCTTGTTCCGGAGGCTAGGATTTTCCGGGATTTGCTCTCCACCAGCCGAGAACTGTATGCGAAATGACATCCTGTTGTGTGTTTGTTTGACCAAACTTGCTCATTGGTGTATGGGTGTGCGTGTGCGAGTGTCTCTGAGTGATTGATGTAACCTTTTGTTTGTGCCACTGTGTTTGCCAGGATGTAGTAGGCTCGCCACTAGTTTGTTGCTAGCGCCAAAGCCCAATATCCTTCACACACACCCCCCCAGGAAGACAAAACAAAACCCAAAATGTCAAACATCCTAACCACGTCCGCACACGCAAACAATCCAAACACACATTCCAACGAAAAGGAACCAGTTTGATGGTTTGTTGTGTGTTGGGGTGAATGCGAACACCGGTCGTGATTGTGCGTGTGTAAGCTTCAGCAGAGAAGCAGAGGCCGTGGCGTTTTGGAAGGAAGAGATTGTGGCCGTTCAAGAAGAGAGAAAGACAAACACACCGAGAGAACGGAGAACGGAGAGCGATATAATGCGTCAGGTGTGATTGCAGGTGAATGAGCGTGTTCGGCCAGGAGCAAAATGTGTTGTTTTTTTCTTGCCTTGGTCGAGTGTGAGTGTGTGTGCGCGATGAAGCCTCAAAACGAGAAGGGAATTGGCCTTGCTTTCTCTGCAGCATTCCTTGCAGTGAGGGATGCTTCGCGATAGTTCCCCGGATTTTGGAAAGCTGTCGGCGGCAGTCTTGGGCAGACTTGGGCAGTCTTGGATTGCGATTGCTGTTCCAGAGTTGTGACCTAATAAGAAGGCAGTGCGAATCACGGGGAATCACTTCGTGTGATGCTCCCTCGGCGTTGACCCACTATAATTTGTTGAAGCTTCTGTTCTGTTGCCAAGGATACAGAAGAATGTCTTCCCCAAGAGAGATGAGGTACAGGTGAGGCCTACTCTGATGGGTAAAAACACCACGCGACCTACTGTAACTCTGTAATTCTGACTTTCCACCCTCTCGCTCTACTCTGATGATGATGGGGCCTTTAAGCGCAATGAAGAACTCCCCGAGCGCTTCTTGCGCCGTTCTTCACTGCGGCGGAACCCGTTATCTATTCCCAATTTATTGGTTCGCTTTTTGCAGGTTGTTCTCTGTAGAGGGAGCATGGCCCGAACACGCGCCACCCCAAAAACGCAACGTAACACGTTGCCTCACAATTCTTCGCACAAACAGGTGAAGCCAAAGGGGAAGCGAACGGTACCGGAGAGGGCTTCGTGCGGGAAGTAATCGATAATTTTTGGACGGTTAGTTTGCGAGGCCTGCTTTGGTTTGGCGGTTCGCAGGCCGTGTATTATTGCCGTTGTTTGCGTATGACCTTCTTTGCGCGAGTAGGTGTGTGCGTACCTGGTTTTGTGGAACTCCCATCATCCCAGTTACATCCCAAATTTCTACATCTTTTCCCACTACACGTGTTGTTTGCGAAGGATACAAGGAACATTAAGTGGCGGTTTCCCCTTAACAAAAAAAGCACAAACATTGTGTTGGCCGGAGTTCTTGGAGAGTCGGTGGAGTGAAGGTGGAACTGTGCAGCACTTACTACCACGCTTTGCATGTACCGTACTGGAACATGTTATGTACATGGGTTTCCCCCACAAGGCACGCACGGGAAGTTTGCGGGAAGTTGAACGTTTGTTCCTGGGAACCGAAATTCGCGTGCCCCGCGAAGCATCTTCCAAGATCTCGGTTGGCGACATTCGGCGAAGGCAAAGATTGTCTCGGGAAGGGAAAGATTTAGCTTGTGCTTTCCTGGTAAAGGTGGCAGCCGTCGTGTTGTGTGTACACTGTGTACTTGCTTCACAACCGTCGTCTTGAAAGTTTTGATTCCTTTCAGTATTCCTGCGGGGCCTTGTCTGGAGAGCGTGTAAAACGACAGCTTTCTGGGTATTTTTTGCTTGCTCATCCTTGGAGTTTTGAGATCGAACAGACAGCGACAGTTCTAAGAAATTCAAAAAAATTTTAATTTGAGACCGTTTAGATGGGAGGAGTTGAAGGTAGCCTAAGATATGCCGCAGGATACATCTTCAACGGTACAAGAGATTGAGCAATGTTCTGACACAGTTGGGTTGATGTCAATGATAGAATTCTACCCAAGCGATATCTTATTGCAAAGGTGAACCACCATCGTCTCTAGGACGCCCCAGAGCGGTGTCAGATACCACCTGCAGTCAATAATGAATTGGATAGCCAAGAACACAGCAATGACACACACAAAAAAACACAGCGGAAGCCTAAAGACGACTCCAACCGACAGTGGAGGCATCCCAACATCCACGAGACGCCTTTTGTTGCGATCCAAGCCTCGTCTCTTGCGTCTCGCGCCTTAGCTGCACCACCCATTTCAAAGTTGAAGATCTCACCCTCATCACAACACACCCTGGGTCTAGTCGGTTCCGTTTCGCTATGACGGCAAAAATGTCAAAAGGTTGCAGCACCGACGAGAGCGATTTGTGTGCAAAAGTGTAAAGTGAAAGAGAAACCGGTTGCTCGGCGAGTCGCTTGTGTGTGTGTGTGTGTGGGCAACAGCTTGACATAACCTCAGAGAGGTCGCAACTTAGTGTTTGTAGGTTGTGTGTTGTGGTAGGAATAGGTAGGCTCTAGCCTAGCGGTGAAGAAGCGATTCACCTCCAATAAAGCTCGATGGCTGATGGTAGGCAGGAGTAGCAACAGTAACCGCATAAAAATCCCCTCCCCCCGTAGTATCATATCATATTTAATCCCAACGGTATTATCGTGTGTAATAGGAAGCAAACCATCAGAGCGGGTGTGTGTGTGCCGAGAGGTGACAGATAACGTGTGACAAGTGGCCAACCAGGTAGCGGTGTCGAAGTTCCGGGCAAAGGAGGAAAGCATCCTGCGCGGTTTGCGGCACTGATAAGAGGTAAGTGTATGTCGCCAAATTGAATTAGTTGTAGAATGGGCATCGCGATTGTAAGATGCTATCAACTCCAACTTTAAAGATGTCAAATGGAAAATGGAGAAGAGAGCAAATAAGCAAGAACACAATTTAGTATCCATTTTTGGTGCATTTGAACTTTCACCATCCCTTCGATTTGCACATTACAATGCTGATCAGAACCGTTAAGTGAAAGGTTCTGCCAACGCTGCCGTTAATCTGGTGCACAATCACATTCGAGAATGGCTTTTAGAAAGTCATCCTTTACCACATACGCTTCAGAATACCCCAAAAAGTACCGTTGTGAAAGGTGGATGCGACTTGTTTTTTGGGGGGTAGAGAACTTCGACATTCTTTTCCAATTTGGAACTGTCGTATGCCCTGGGCGAAGAGCAACTTTCCTTTTGCCGATTGTTTGCAATCATCGGGTGACCCTTCTTGAACAGGTTAGTCGTGCCCGTTGGCAATGGCATCCGCTTACTTTTCGGCCGCTGTATTACAAGTACTTGTAGAAGAACATGGAGAGCATATGCAGAGCCAACGATGAACCCAATGTCAGAAAGCTCGACGTCGTCGTCGTCATCGTCGTCTGCTTGTCAATCAAATTTGCCCACGTGTCACCACCCTCGCCCGTGATCGCCCTGTAGGCGATTATGTTAAGCAATTTCATGCTATCATTGCTGGACTCGGAGAAGGTTACCCCCTTTTCGCGGGTGAAACATACCCACGAGTACCAAAAGGATTGTTTCGACGGGGAAGTGTGTGTACTCCCTCTCTATGTGTACCATCTTGGGCAATGTTCTTTGGATTTGATTTTATCTGTTCGTAGGCGTGTACATGTTTGCCGCCGTTAGCTCAAGATGTTTTCCCGTCATGGTTGGGAGTCGTGTGGACTAGCGGTAAAATCTCGTGTTTGGCATGCATTTTGGTGTTCCGACTAACTTGCCACGACCTCATACCGCCCCTTCTTAACGCTTCGAATATATATATTTTTGTTCACCCGAAGGGCTAGAACGTGCAGAAATCACATTTATCCGTCATTGGAGCGATTATTGTAGACCGTGCGCTCGGCCGAACAAATCGCTCCGTGTTGTGTGTTGCTTTTTCCACGGCACCAGCGACGCTGTCGGGTCGGGAACTGGGTAAGGGTAGGCCGCATCGAAGCGAAATATATCGACCTTAGAGGGCGAGAGAGAAGCGTGGAAAAACGTGCACAAAATAGCGAAATGTGAATGTCATGCGCTTTCGGACTTTCCTCACACACGCGCGCACCCGCGAAGAAGATTTGGAGCAATGGGCGGGAAGCAAATAGCGAACGGCGGCCGCCTATCTATCAACCCCGGTACGTGTCTGGTTGTTCGCCCGGGGTCTGCCCGGTCTGGTACGGACGTGACTTATCGGGGCCTTTCGATCGAGAACCTGACCTGGCGATTTAAGTCGTTCCGAAGGTACAGCTACTCTCCTGTCGAACCGCGTATTCGAATTCGCCGATCGGCTGACCCTGGGAGCTGGCAAAAAGCCTTGCAGTAGGTACAGTTTTCGGCACGTACACCCCAATGTACTTCAGTGGTTTTGGGGTGGAATGGGAGTGTAATTTTTCCGGGACTGGACTCTGGATGTTATCGCCGCGAACTTCTGATGTTTGGGCACGTTGAGTAATTAATGGGCAAAAGGGGTTTGTATTTTGCTGTAAAAAGAAAGCTTTCATCGACCAGTTGATAAGGGTTCGCTTTCATACAGCGCTACAAGGGGTGAAACAATCGACCCTCCGCGGAATGCATCCCAACAATTTCGCGAAACTCCACTTGACACTCCACACGTGCTGCCCATCCCTGCTGAACCTCCCATGTAGGAGTTATAATTGCACAACCAGAACAGGAATTCTAACAGAGCACAGCAGTCCTCCAATAATAGTTGCGCAGCTGCTCGGTTCTCAGCACATTCGTGAAAAGTTTTGCATTGCTAGGCGGGCGCGACCTGAAGCATCTGTTGGAATTCGGGCTGAGTGATCGGTTATGAATAGGCAAGCAGGGCGAAAAGTTTTCCCTCGGACCGTACCACAACCGTACTGGAGTGAGTGTGTCGAGTCGAGTAGAATAAGAGGATGGTCATCGATTTTTCGAGTAGCACAGGTAGCCAGGGAAGGAAGAAGGAAGACTTGAAGTTTGAGGGCAACAGCATCAGATGGTTGTGTGGAAGTTTTCTCTTATGTGCAAGCTCCCGTCAGCTCAAGGGTTAACCGGTCGATTGGTGGCGATACGTCAAGGTTTCAAATAAGCAACGGATAGGGGTTCCTTCTCGTGCCACTACTGTGCAACAAAGATACAGTTTTTGGGGCGACTCTTCCGTGTGCTGCGCTGTGCTTTTGCTGTCTGTGGACGAATGCACGGGGCAAAGGACTGGAAGACGCTGAATTATTTAGCGGTGAGAAAATTTCATGTCGGGCGTAAAACTTGCCTCGATTGAAGCAGCAGCAGCACCAGCAGCAGCACCAGCAGCAGCACTCTGGAGATGGCAGAACATTGGCATTAGACCGTTGCCGTTGAGTACTTTTAGCTGTACCGAGCTCCGGAGCCGAGTGCTAACATTTCTCCATACCAACCACCGTAGCAAGGACTCGGTTCAACGTACTTGAGCGATATATGGTGTAGGTGCTTATGGCGTAGGGTATCCCACAACTCAGGTGAGTACGCAGGCAACATAATTTACCCTTGCTGCCGTGGCCATTCTTTCACTTTGTTGCATCAAGGAAATTACACCTTCTGCCCGAGTGAAGTTGTGTTTTCTTTTCGCGCCCTTTGCACCTCTCCAGCGGTTCAAGGATTTTCTATTTCCCTGGGACATCGGCAGCGTTGTAGAGCACAAATGTGGGACACACACACACACACCCACAGCGACAGCACACTTACTTTTACTCTTTTTTGTGTGCTGTTTGCAACCGCGGAGAAATTGCCTTGGAATGCAAATCTCGGGCCTACGACACGGAAACGCGAACGCCACCGCAGGGTAGCAGAAAATGGCCTACCAGGGGAGGGAAATAAAATGTAAACGAATATAAAATTCAGCGCATCTTCGCTTTGCACGCGTAAATGTGAAATTTCGTGTTCGACTCTCGGAGCCTCGCAAAGTCGTCCTGGTGTCGTTCTGGTCGCGTACGTGATTTGTTTACCGAGAGCAACCATGGAAAGCCCTACAGAAATGGGGACATTGCCCCAAGTAACCTGGCACTTTTACTGTCGGGAGAGTCTTGGGACGCTGCCGGCCGGTTGTGGCGCTGGTGGGTGACAGCTGTCAAGTTTTATTGCGACTTCATTTGTGCGGGCCACGGTTCGCTTGGTTTTCGTCGCAGGTGGAAACGAATTTCGGCATTTTTGGGACGGGAAAAAAGCTCACCAAAACCCATTACCTGCCCGAGGGGAAAGGCTTCCCGGGGTGGCTGGTGCGGGATTGGTTCCTTTGGAATGGCCGACACACGCCCGCGACGTGTCACAGTGAGCGCTGGGGACGGATGCTAAAGGGATTTTGCCGCTGCTTGACGTACATCGAAGGTGAAACGTCTGGCAAGTGTGTCCGGATGGAAAGTGGCAAATATGTAATAGACGCCATTTTTGTTGGCAATTTCTCGTTATTCGTACGCCAGTTTTTTATGACTTTGCTCTCGATGTTCATCACATTTACCAAACACGGGGGTCGATAGGGAAAAGTGGGATGCAAAATAGGATACTTACTCGATGGAGATGTTTGTGGAGAAAACGGTTTAGTGGCGTTTTGTTTTGCCCAAAACGTTTTAATCGTCTGAATTTCCTTTTTTTAAACTCATAAAGGTCGAAAGGAATTTCTAAAATCCAAAAACTTGCCTAAAGCTTTAAGCTTGTCAGTCCCTCCACGGATGAAGTTAACTCGGAGTGAAAAGTTACAAATGTATTTTCTCTGTAATCGTGTTTCCACCCCATTTTCCCTTCTTGTGTAACGCTGTACAAACGCTAAAAGAATCACATGGAAATGTGTTTTTTCCGGTCCGTGAAGAGAAGTTTCTTTTTTTTGCTTTTTCGTAGAATGGCATAAAATATTGTTCCTGCACTCCTCACCTTCCGAACCAAAAGGCTCTGCTTGGGAAGAAAATCGATCGATCAGGATTCTTGGTAGGATGAATATCCTCATTTTTTTCCTCTCCCAACCTAGGTTAAAGTGATAAAACACCGATAAGCCGGTGGTGGAAAGGGCGACATTAATTTGACGTGTGACCCAGCATCCCGGCTCGAGGCTGTAGGACGACTTGCATGTGTGTGTTTTTTTTTGGTTTGTTGCTTGTTTCGAGTTCAAAATTCTGAAGCGCCAATTGAAATTTATTTCACATTTTCTCCCGACTTTCTCGTCGCTTTTTCCTGGTCGTCGTTCGCTCTTCGCTCACAGTAGGTGCGGCGGTTAGTTGCTCCGGAAAGTATGTTGGACGGGGACGACGTGTACGGAGCGCTTCCGAAAAAGTTTTTCAATATAATCTGTTTCACCGTGCACTTTTCGAGATTAGCTGCCTGCAGGCTGCTGGGGTGAAAATATGGGAAAAGCTAGCGTAATTTATTTATCGTCGCACCCGGTGCAGAGGAAGGATGAGCAAAGGATTGCAGAGCATGGGACGAGGTGGAAATAAAACGGCTGATGATTAGAAGGGGTGATATTATCGACCAAGCGTCTACGTTTAACCTGTCTGCACAATGTCGCACAGACGGAGACGGGCTTCTAATCTGCAAGATTTATTTCCCTTTCGAAAGGAATGCAATCAACTGAGAAAAACACTAAGCCGGGTCGCGCGCAAAGAAGATAAGCGCAAACAAGCGTCAAACATCGAACGCCGAACGCGCTCGGTTGGCGCTGTCGGATTCAGTTTGGCGCTTCGCATTACACGCACCAGCGGAGGATGATGCGACAAACTCCCCAGAAACAGTTTCTGCTTTATTGGCGGAGCTTTTTCGCCGTCAGTTCCATCCTGTTTGAATGGTTCAATTTCTCATATCCGATTAAACGATTCCCGCCATGAATCTCGTGCTGCTTCGTCACATTTAATCCCTCCGCAGCGCAGCGGAGTTGCTGCGCCAAGGTGAAACGACACACGGGGGCCTGGGGTTTGGAGTGTGTTCTTCACAGGCTTACATTGTGTAGATAAAAGAAGATCGAAAGATCCGCTGTTCAAGTCTCTGGGGTATTTTGGAATGAAATTGGGATGTGTTTCTAGGAATTCTGGAAAAAACGGAATTGGTTTAGGACAAACTCAGGAAACTAGATTTTCCCCAGGAGATTTAAATTCCGGAACCATCCCGATGTCGATGTCCCCCATGGTGCAGACCTGGGTTGGGAATATTCGCTACATCACCATATCGAAATGCTCGCGAATAGCTATCATGCGAGATAACGACGTACAATAGTATTTTGCAGAGTCGAAGGTTCGGGCACCGGGACAATTTATTTAATTCCACATCTTTATTTGACTGTATCGGAATCTGCACAAAACCCGAGCAAATAGAAACGTGTCAGAAATGAGACATTATCTTATCGATATATCTGCCTGGACAGTCACCGTATAGCCGCCGCCGCTGCTGTTGTTTCAGCTAATGTTTTATTACGGTCAATATTGACGCCATAATCTGGGCAGTTACGAATAGCCCGGCAGAGCACAGGGCTGCTCGGAACAGGTTATACATTTTCACGCCTTATTTAACGGATAATGGCATAGTCAAAGTCTATCATTTCGTTCGTCCCCAAAAAAACGAAGCCACCCATTCCCCCGAATTAAGCCGCCCGGGGAACACAGCGTGGAAGCGAATAAATATTAAAAGCATACGCCCTTTGCTGGTGCCATCTTGACATTCTCTTCCCCGAATAAATAAATAGAAATAACGCACACCGTCACAGTCACCAGAAAAGAAAAAAAAACACACGACAGCTTCCGGTGCCGGGTTGGTGCCGATCGACATAATTTCGTTAAATTGTTTGCATAATTTTCCAATCGCCACGCGATTTATGAACGGTAATCAAGAATCCTGCTCCGCGCGAGGCTATAGGCGGGTCTGCGAAGTGGCGGCGAAGATGTTAAATGCTTCATCATTTCTTTGGAAATACGAACGAGGGGCTTTTGGGGCAGCAGCAATCGCTGATAATTTCGTCAATCACGACCACGTCGATGATCGGAACCCGCGGCCACGGGAAGGTCGCAGTTGATTTGATTTTCTCTTCACATCCGGGGAAGAGGAATGCGAAAACCATCTCATCTTGTTATAGGCGCATCAACTTTTCTGTTGCTGGCTTTGGTCCTTTGGGCGCCGTTCTTGGAAGTTCAGAAACGGGCTCAGGGGGGGACGGAGAGTCTGAGTGTAATCAGTGGCTGTGACATCTTGGATTTTTATCTCGTTCTTCTCTCCCGAGCGAGTCGTGCTGTAACGATGGGAGGCCTTAATCTGCTGCCAGTATCGGATACCGCTTATTACCAATCGCTCGGCTTATCCATCGTAAATATGAGACACGATTTATCTCCTTTTGCCCCCGCTGTTCGTAGGAAATTGTGCTTTCGTGCCTCGCCTGCTTCTCCATGTCGCTTGCAGTAAGCCAGCAAACCGGTAGCTTGTGCATGTCTCTAACGACAACGCCCTACCGGATATGAGATTCCTTCCGCATAATCCTGCCGGTGTGGGTGTCAATTTAGATCCTTTTCCTGCTGCATAAGTACAAACAGCTTGTCCGCCTGAGCACAGGTGGCGATGGTGAGGTGCACAGGTTTATCGAACCGCATCAATCACGCGAAGTCATAATCCCCAGTGACATTCTCGGTGGTGGTATTCCTGGTCCGTACCGTACCGAGATGATACAGCACTTGTCGGGTAGCGGGGGGTAACTTGTTGTTGGTGAACAGTTGTCTGCAGCTGAACAACGCCAGCCTGGGTGCGTGATAAGAACTAATTGTTGGTTTCGTGCGAGCTTTTGCGTAGCCTGCTCGCTCCATGATGACCGTAACACACAACACATCACAGGTCGACGTCGATGTTTTACGGCATTTGAAATGGTACAAGACAGACCCCATTAGGGACGGTTCTGGACGGGGCAGTAACTCCTTGGAATGTCTGTACCTTGCCGGAGGCCGTCCGGTCGCCTATCGACTGCCATTGCAAGTGGTAAATGAGTCGGCTCTCCCGGAGCTCTCGGAACAGTAAAAACGCATTTGTCTCGGCGACAGCCTGTTTCGTGTGCGTGTGTGTGTGTGTCTGTTATCGTTATCAGCAACCAGGCTAGTCGCTAGTCTACGCGGTACCATGTGCGGGAGGATGGGACGCATTGCAAGCGAAACACTTGCGACGCGTGGAGGGTAGCGTTGTTAGTTTAGTGACGAGTGTACAACGTGGAGCAGTGGTGTACTCTCCACGCCATAGAACGTGTACCCAGTTTGCTTCTTCGGGCCCCGGCGAGTGATAGCGAACAGAGGCCATCTTCGTAAGCGAGCGTGGTAAGATAACAGCTGGTGTAACAACGGCTCCAGCAACGTGGAGTGCCTTGGTTGGAAGAGAAATTACTGGTTAGTGTGAGTGCATGACGGGGTTCTACGGGGTACACTGTTCGTGCTACCGACCGGTGTGATAACAGCAAAGGCGTAGAGCTGTGTGCGTTGCTGCCCAGTGCTGGTATTAATTAGTTCATTTATCTACCCTGGCGAGAAGGTCTGCGTGTGGCCGGAGTTATCGATGGCGTCATTTGGTGGCGCATAACCGGTTGCCCATACAACGATGGGATCCATCAATTAGGTGTCCTCTGGAAAGGTGTAGCTTTCCTTCGGACATGCAAAAAGGCGCCAGGAGTTCATTTATCAGACATGTGTAAATGTGTAACACAAAGCTCGTCTAGCAAAACTCATTTGTTTGCAAAACTTTCCACGTGTTTGTATCGAACATGACGCGCAAGATGGGCTCATACAGTCCAATTATGGATCAAAATTGCCACTGAAATAGCTCCCACCATCTTTTCCCAGTATCCAAATGTAAAACCATCAATCGAAACGCTTTGTCTATTCTTGGGTGTTTCGTGGATGTACACATCTCGTACAGGCTTTGGCGATGACGCAAGTGACTTAAACTTGAAGCAATAACAAACTCTCGCTTCTAGCCACTTCCACGTTGCAGAGTGCCAAAACAAACGTAGCTCTATCTGCAACAGCAACGACACGAGGCGGAAATCGAGCATGAGCCAGCCGCTCTGTGTCTAATGACATTACTTCTAGTTTCGTTTCGCATTACCAGGGAGGGGGCTGTTGTAAGTTTAAAACAGTACACGACAACAGCAACAGCTTCCCTTGATCGATCATAATGTGTCCATTAGCTGGCTTCACTTGAATTTGTCGTGTTCGGCACGATTCATGTTGTGCTTTTTCCTTCTTACCTTGAAATCGGTACCGGGAAGTGAAAATAAAAAACGAAAACAAACGAATTTTGTTACGAATTTTGGCGTTTTTTTTTTCGAGGACAATGTCTGGGCGACATTGGTCGTGTCTGGTCGGGCTTTATCACTTGTTCCGATCGCTGCACGGGACGGGTGTTTCTGTAACGATGTAATGCTCCGATAACGGTGACAGATGGCTCTGTCGGCTCCACGTCGACGAGGTTTTTGGGTGTGTCCCTTGGATCTGCTAGCTGTTGGCAATCGTTCAAGAACACTGTCCCATCGTAATGGTGCGTAATTGGGCAAGGTGTCTAATTGGTTCGGCTATCGGAAACGGAACGAGTTCCGAGGGTTGTATCTGCGAGCGATAAGCGAGAGCTTTCTAACAACCCAGCACAAGCCACAACTCAATAACGGTCAGATTTGGGGAGTACGATGGCTTTTATTGCTTCGTTAGGGCCCCGTGGACCTAATCGACGGCCTAATGATTTGCTCTGCGGTTGACAGATTGCCGGTGGTTTCTTTACTCTCTCTCTCTCTCTCTCTCTCTCGAAAAAAGGGAAACTTTCTCGCGTGCTTAATTTCTGATTGCGAGTGGGGCTTACGAGATGTAAAAGAAGGTGCGAATGATTTGCGAACGCACTTCCCAGGCTGGATGCAGTATTGATGTTTATCGAACGAGGGAAACCCATTACATTGTGGGTAGATCGATGGGGACACCACTTCAGGCACAACACTTGTCACAGTTGTCATCTTAATTGGTGGAAGTGGTTAACCGCGTGCGGGAGAGTAGACGACAGACAAGCAGACCCGTCCTTTGCTAAGGTGTGAAAACGAAGCTAAACTTTCAAAAACCGCAACACAAGGTGTCCGTTTTTACTGGTGTATGATTACGATCAGCAGTCAATGGTGTAATTTATGGGAGAAATTACAAAGGAAAGCAATCGATAGTCTATATCACTGAGGCACTTGACATGATTCTGAGGCACATAACTTCTGAGGGTAGTTGGTAGCTTAAATCTCTTAGATAAGGTTGGAGATACGAGATGTAAAAATATGACTCTTCATCCTTTCGACATCAAGCATGGTATACAGATCAACCATCAAAGTGACGAATTGCAACATTACCGACTAATAGTGAAGAGCTTTTGCCATCCATCACGTACTGCGGCGAAGCTCATCCATCCTCCCGCTGATAATTTATGAGCACAAGCATTATCGTGCTACCGCAGCGTGGTGTGTTAGTGTTGCCCACTTTTGGTTCGAGCGCGAAAGTAAAGCAAATGAAAGCCAAAACCTCCTCCCTTGTTCCAAGGGTTTTTTTTATTGCTGTTTACTTGCTAGCGGTTTCATGGTTTTATGGCAAACGGGGTGGGAAAGAATTCGATTCGGATGAAGGGGAATTTGCGTTTTTCCACTTGAGTTAGTACGATTTCCACGACATCATCGTCGTACGCACGGGTTTCGATCGATCGCGGCCGCTAGGTGGTGGTACTAGGACGTGTGAAGGTGTGTGTGTGTGTGTGGTCGAATTGCAGTTGGACCGGAAACGTGAAAACTGCGCTCACTTTCTAAACTGCACCAGCAGCCGGCGCTGTGGACAGGCAAAGCGAATGCGCAAATAAAATTGTTTGATTTTCGCTCGATCGACTGATGAAGAAGGCTCCCACTGCAGACGGTCGTTGTTCGATCTGTACGCGCATGTTGGTACAACATTCCAGTGGCCAGTTCCTTTGGGTGTCTTACTGTTGGTCTGTAATCCACACTGGTCCTATTCAGTGGCTTTCTTTGAGGGTCGATGGTTGAGTTTTCACAAAATGATCAGTTTTAGTTACAAAAAACGAAGTGATTGATAAGCATACAGCCTGTAGTTGTGGCTTGTTTGTAAAGCATTTGTTTTTCTTATTTTAAAATGCCTAGCAAATCATGTTTTTGCCACCGAGAGGGTCAATTTTACAACTCGCAAGGGAAAACTAAAATCCCACAGCTTGTTTACAAACACATCATTCAAGGTTAACGATTCAAATTGCGACTGACGCCACAAGGCAGTGCAAATTACCTTCTGCAGCTGCATTGAAAATGGCATCGTTTTGTACTGCACACACAGAAATTACACAATTATTTGACATTATGAAATAACATGCGGCGGTGGAAAAAAACGGCAACACGATGAAAATGGATTGTGTGTTCCCATCTCCTGCAACCGAGCAATCGTCGTCGCTAATCGATTATCACCACCATCAAAACTCGATTCAATCGTAATGGACAGGAAATCATTATACACTCGGTTTATTTTCCTCACTCGCCGTGTATGTTTGCCGTTTTGTTTTCCGTTTTTGCAGCACGGCACCAGCAGCCGTAGTGTTTATCTAGTGGTGAAACTTTCCCTTTGGACTGTATTGGTTGTGAGATTGTTTGACCCTTACCCGTACTGAAGACAGCAGGGAATGAGAGAAAACTTACCCCTCGAAGCAGTCTGTACGGTATTTAATCGGAAGTTAGAGGATGACTTACCATCTGCTACGAGATGGGAAACAAAATGCACTGAGTCTTGCCTTTTCTGCTTCCTGTACTCTTTATGTATCGGTACCTCTTTGTGCGTTGAAAATAAAGCCAAAACGGACCGCTTAAAGTGTGCAAATTTTCGGAAGCGCCAGAAGAGCACTCGCAAAAAAAAAAAACGTAGGGGGTATGCCGGTATGCCCTGAAGTACACTTTCCATAAGGTGCAATATCTGCCTCACCATAATCTTCATCTGTGTGTGTGTATGTGTTTTGCCCTTCGGTTCGTACTCCGGTGCGGTGAAAGGGAAACTTTTTGGAAAATTTTAACAGCTAGCGTAATGATGAACTCCCCACGGGATCCTCCAGCCAGCGGGCGCGCGTGTGGTTTGAAGCTGCTAAACAGAGGAAGGTTCCCCAAATTTATGACACTATCATGTGCCATACCGCAGGGTATGAGTGCCTCCTTCCCTGCAGCAACATTACGTAATGGTATTGCGGTGACGCCACCGAAGCAAGGAAGCTACCGAAAGGACTGCACCGTACAGGACACGTTAAAATTACCTTCAACTTCGAGTAGATGGCACTACTCCTGAAGGCGCGTGTGTGGTGGTCCTCTCGTGGTGGTCGTTGGGCGAACTTTCGGCAGCAGTTAATTAGGACACCCTTATGTTTTGCGGGAAAGGAACTGATTTTAATTAGTTCTGTTTCTGCTGCCGCCCGAGGACGGTGCTCTTCGGTGGAGCTGTCAGATGACCCGGGGCTTCGACGTCCCAGGGTTGACAGTTGATTTGGTTGCCGCTGCTAATATGTTTGGGTTTCGATACGAAACTTTCGTGCGCTGATAGCGATCAATAAGGGAAAAGCTCTTCAAAGCGCGCGTAGGAGGTGTAGCTTGTGGGGATAGTATTGGCAATGTAATAGATATTTCTGGGAAAATGTAATGGCTCGGAGCCAGCTATGGAGCCAGAGCCGACGTTGTCAGTTGCCAGCGTGCTTGTTAAAAATGGAGCGTGGTTGTCCCGAAAACTTTTTTCATTAATTAGTAACATTGGGTTCGGTGCCGATAAAATCTCCTGCTGATGGGATGGAATCAGTGCGGCGGTTTGTTATGCAGCTAGCTTGCAGGGCCAAGCAGGATTTCAGTTGCTTCAAGCACGACCCAGCAATCCAATGGAATGATTTCTAGCACATACACCGACCGTCATCCGGCTTGTTGTGCCATCCGAGCAGCTACTGTTAGACCCAACCTTCCAAAAAACAAAGTGCAACTATATTTGCATCTGATGAAATCTCCCTCATGCACCAATTGAGAAGCTTCGCATTCATTAAGAATCTACAAAAAAAAAGCCAGTAAGACCTATAATTTGCCAACCGCTGCCAAACCAAACAATGCCAGAAGCCGTAGATCGTGGCAGATCGTTCGACTCATCCCCGTTCGTTAGTTTCGTTTCCCTTCGCTAGTGGTTCCTTTCACTTTCATTGATTACGCGATTGCGCAAATTTCGCTCGGGCAGCCCGGTAGGCACAAAGGGCCACGCTAAGGAAATTGGCACAAAAAGCACACACACCGGCATGGGAGCCCTCCGTGCCGTAGTCGGTGGATCATCTTAACCGCTCTCGGTACTCGCAGTCGGATTGAGTCGGCGGTGGGTGGGATGAATGGATTGAGCTAACCGGCAACCGGAAGCCACCGCACACCGCCAACTCCGGAGCTCCGATGAGCTCCGGAGCTAAACAATCGGTTTCGGTTTCGAAACGAAAACGGTTTTGTGCCGCGTGGGCGATTCAATTGTATTAACGCGCGGGCATCGCGAGTGGTGTGCACCGAATCGATCGGTGTTGTAATCAGATCGGTTTGACGCGACGGCGAAGAATGCAGAATGAGCGGCGGCGGGAACAATGCACCCATCGGGGGTTGCGGAGGGAGTGGGTAAGAATGTGGGACAGCTTGGCTTTGGAGTGTTTGAAATTCAGCACCACTTGGATCAACAGTTTAGTGAAAGATACACAACCAACTGTGATAATACCAGGGCAGCAAGTGGACCAGTAAATGAGGTGAGAACAGTGATGAGATGAAGGCGTCTGGCGCACTTTGCGTCATGATTTACAGATGCTCTTCAAACGTAATATTCACACCCTTCCTACGATGATGATGCGATGGTTTCGATGTCACGTAATCACCGACTAAAACAGTGAGCTGGAGTGCCCACGTCGGTGACTGGTTAGGGGGGAGTGATGAAGCTTTTGTTCGCTTTTCGCACCGGGAGGTCTTCGCGTTGGGGGTTGGGTCTTTCGGTTCCCAGGCTGCTGCACGATGAGATGTACTTCAGGCGAACAGATACAGCCGGTGTGGTTAAAAGTCATGCACACGGGATGCAAATCGACAACCGAGGTTTGGTGCATGCTGTTTGTCAGCTATCCGTGCTCGGGGTTGCATTTTCTGGTACGGGGTTGGGGTTACGAGTTGAAATGAAACAAACAAGCCCTACATAATACGAATGTGCTCGAAAAGTCTGTGCGACCTCAATAGCGCTGGCCCGCCACGCGAAGATGTTCTTCTCCCGGTGTTCTTCGATGGCCTCGATCAAACCAGCTGCTCAAACAAACCATATTCTGCTGGCGAGCTTTTCGTGGTAAGCTTCGCCCACATCCGTGTCGTGCGATCACACCTCACGAAATTCAGATCGACGGTACGGCACGGGGACGATGCCAGGCAGTTTTTCGCAAAACAGGGATCCACACTGAATGCCAACCGAAATGAAGAAGCCCAAAATGCCAACTGTGCCAACTGGTGAATTGAGAAGCTGATGGTGACGATTGCGCCACGCGGTTTTAAAAAATACTTCGGTTCGGTGTTTGATAAGTTCACGAGGCCGGGGCCGCGTGTGCTGTAATCAAATTTTACATGAACTTGCGCAGCGGTTGTTCTGAGGGGTAGGAAAAAAGGCTAGATAAATGGTGCTGTTTTGCTGACGGACAAGAAAAAGCTCTCCAGTTTGTCGGCATCGATAGGCCAACGACTTGAAAAGCTTGTTAGCGGAAAGCAGTCGCGGGCTGGTTAGAGATAAATCAACCAAACGAGGTTACCATTTGTACTGCTTTGGGAGGTAGGTTTTGGGCAACGTTCGGTTATGTTAAATCGCTCAAGGTTTGCGTTGCTGTTCGCTATGTTTCGATCAGTCTTGAGGGTGCTTGGAGGTGGAGTGTGTACCGGTTTTAAGACGTTGCTTTAATTCGACTTTACATTTAAAGTGTCTTCTGATCATCAATAGCAAGTCAAAATGTATTTTCCTCATGCTACTGTTGCCAAAACTTTGGATGTAAGCGAATAGAAAAATGTAATTAAACCTCGGTTGGTAATTAAAAATCACAAGCTCAACGTAAAGCCCTCGGATAAATCGTAACGAGGAAATCCTGTTTGCGACAAACCGAGCTCATTCTCTCACTCTCCGCTGTGCTTACATCTCCCACACGGGGGTAATAATTTTTGTGCCTTTATTAAAACTCCCAAATTAGACTGAGCTTTCCTCGCCCTTCCGCTCTGGAAAGCTAGATTCACCCACCCCCCGTTAGTTGGAGGAACCAGCAACTGGCAGCAACAGATTGTGGGGTGAGCCGCCCGTGCAACAGCGGAAACATAAAAATAATCCAAACCACCCAGCAGAAGGGTATCAATTATACAGTTCACCACCCTCTCCCCTTTCACACGGGAGATCAGTTCTTTTCCCAAAACAGGGGTTCCCGGGCCAAATCTCGTTTCACCCGTGAGCCTCGGTGAAGCGTAAAATAAAACCGAAAGTAATATTGAAGCAACCAGCCGCCGCCGCCACCGCGAGAAAATGGGAAGAAATATTTAAATTGCCACGCGATGCAACGAACCACCAAATGACTTCTTCCCAGGAAGAAGAAGAAGCGCCGAGCAAAGAAAAAGAAGAAGCTTGCAGGCAAAACAAATTAATGGCCGCAATAACCTTTTGCACTTTCCATCCCGCCGAGAACCAGCCCGCTGCGCTTTGCGAAATCAGCGCGTCTCTGCCCGAGCCTTGCCAGTGAGACGGTCGCGAGGTCGCGCAGATTTGTCGAGATTGCTGTCGAGCATCAAGCCCGTGCTGGGCTCATTTTCTTAGCTTCCTGTAGGGCGGAGTGAAAACGAGAGCGGCCGGGCGGAAGGGAATAGGGGCGAAAAAGCAGTCAAATAATGTAACAGTTTTCCCTATCTTTATGGCGGCGCTTGGCGCTCGTTAGCGTGACCCGGGGTGTCAAAGCTGGTTGTGCGAATTTCACTCTCGTTTAATTAATTTCATTTTTCCTCCATCGCCCCGTGGTCGTCCGCTCGTCTTCCCCGTGTGGGTGTGTGGATGTAAGTGTAAGTGAAAAAAAGCGTACGCCGATTGCTGCACCATCATTTTGATAATTCAATTGCCGGAAGAAAATTCCACTCCCGGGTGCGCGCGCCCGTGCGCTAGGATGAAAAGCGTGTTGTTGTATATAAACATAAACGGTGCGTTTCCTCCCCCCCTGTGTGTGTGTGCGTGCGTAATATGGAAAATCACTTAGATCAGTAAAAGCAGCGACGGGGGACCGCTCACGCACCGTCGAGGTGTAAAATAATTTCGTCTTTTTTATTTGATTACGTGTCATGGCGCGGGAAAATAGGTTGGGGTGAGCAAGGTGAGACTCACGCTGGTTTCGTGACGGTGCAAGTGAAGGTAATTGCTCCGTGCTCGCATCACAGCAACACGAACGCCAGAACCTGCTCTCGTGCTCTACTTTTTTTCTGGAGCGGAAAAGTGGGAAAAGTGATTACGCGCCAGAAGCCAAAGGGTGTTAATTATGCTGTTTGTTTTCGTTTTCGGGTTTGAGGGGGAAGAATTAATCGCGAAATGAAAATAGCCCGCTTCTAATGCTTCAGGAGCAGTGGAAAACATGCCGTAATTTTGTTAAATTCTAATTTTAAACTGTTGATGCTCCTTGTACTGAAGATAACTTCTAGATAAGAAGTTATTTCCTCAAGCAGCCCTCCGTGGCAGTAATTATCATCCAATAAGAAACATCTTGCCACCCATCCTCGTCAAATGTACACCTTTGGACACCAATTAGAACACTTTTTCACTCGCAATGTATAATCAAAAGTACATTAAATGCAAACAGCAAACTACAGCACGCTAAAATTACTCACTTTAAAGGGGGTTTTTATTACCACTGACGCCTTCCATTGCACCGAGTCGTTTCTGCTTCGTTCATTCCCGTATCCCATTAGGTCGTTAAAAATTCCCGCTCGAAAGCGACATCAAGTGCACTGCCTGGTTGGATTCGTTTTTCGCGCCGCTAGCTCGTAAAACGCTTCAAATGACAAGCCCCCCCCCAGCCTAGGTCGGGTGGGATCTTCCCGGGCACCCGGGATGTCATTGCGTCGGTGTGTCTCATGTTCTAATGCGATTTTTCACCGCGCACTGGTAGCGAGAATTTTCCAAAGCGCATCGCAAATGCACCGATTGCACTTCTGCTTGCCCACTTATCGTCAAGGGCGCCATCGTCGTCGTCGTCGTCGTCGTTGTCGTTCTGCATCCTTGAGAATGATTAGGCCTCGGTGAAGGGTTCGGGGTGGGGGGTGAAAATCATTCTCGCACACTCGCCCGTTTTTGTACCCCAAACAGTGGCGGGAAGGTCACACAAGTTTTCACACGAACCGTGGCAAAGGATGTCGCCAAGGGGATGGGCAAGAGTGCACAATTTTCCATGCAGCTCCGCTATGACTCCATCGAAGAATGACACACATTCAATAATGCGCTTACATGAAAGCATAAAAGTGTGTGTGTGTGTGTGGGTCTTTTTTTCCAAGGAACCAAGGGCAACTCAACCATAGCAACAGCCTTTTTTAAGCAGGCTCTTTCATTCGACATCCATCTTACGGTAGAAAAAGAGGAAGAGAGCGGGAAAAACCAACCGGAAGGCAAGCCCTGGAGCAAACCCTAAAGTGGTTTCAGTCTGGTGTGATTTTCGCATCTATTGAAAAAAAGCTGCTCTTACAAGAAAAGTGCGTTGCGAAGCGAGCTGCAAATGGAGAAAAAAAAGAAGTGGAAAGAAAATTGAAAAGGAAACATTGACAGGGACGGTAGCGTACAAGGGGACAGAAATCTTAAGGAAATGTGAACGGGAATGTTGCAAACGGCAAGCTGAGAAAATGTAAAACCCTCCCACCAGGACGTCAGGAAGTAACGATAGTATTGGGATAGCAGGGCACCTCGCTTTCTGGCGACACAAAAAGCCACGAGAGGAAGAGAAAGAAAGATGGCGGGGAAATGGTGGAAACTTTTGATGCTAAGAGTTTTCATATTTTTCCAGCCGCGTTCCACCCTGCCGGCTACTTGAAGTGTCCTTTAATATGGCACCGGCAGCGGCCTGTTCCGTGCCTCCATCCGTGTCTCCATGCTTTTCTTTGTTTGCGTTTTCCGGATAGCTTTTCCGAGGAAAGTTTTCACTTCTTTTGCCCGTCGTTTGCTGTTAAAAGCATTTTTTGTTGTCGTCACTGTAAGCAATAGTGGGTGTTGATTTTTTGCAGTTTTGAATGCTCTGTTATTATGAAATGCTAAGCGTCACACAGGAACGTCCCCATGCTTGCCTTCCCCTCTCCCGACCTTGCCTGAAGCGTCACCGATCGATGGGAAGTAATTTTTCTTGCATTTTCTTGCCACCGGAGGTGGGATTGAGGGTGGCTGCTTACCGGGAAGCAGCTCGCTTTATTGAGCACGTGCTCAGTGAGTGGCATTTCCCGTTTCCTGTGCCCGGAGTCTCGGCGTGAAAATGGAAGACCCGGAACCTTGTGTGTGTGAGAGTGTTGTCGGGAAAACGTTCGCTCGAAATGAAGAAGGCGGGATGAGTTTCAATTTAGTAAGTTTTCCTTTTTTATTACAAACCGTCTGCTAATGTTTATACTGATGGTTTGAAGTGAATGGCGATCTCCACACCGACTTTTCGTTCCGTGCTAGGTTGATTCTCTATTCGTGATTAAATGTCTGTGTGTGTGTGTGTGTGTGTGTGTGTGTGTGTGTGTGTGTGTGTGTGTGTGTGTGTGTGTGTGTGTTTGGGTCTTTTTATCCTCTAAAAGCGTCTGCAGGGACACACCACACACTACCGCTTTAGTGGAATGCAATGCAGGATTTATAAACCTCGGGCAAGAAGGAATGAAAATGGCAACACACCCCTTTGCCGGGCTTTTCACGAGCAAGCGCCGGCGTTCTAATTTCAAATTCTACCGCATACCGGCACCGGGACGAAGTAATCAAAACCGGAAATAGCTGTACCAGCTGCTGCTGTGGCTGGCGCAAAGGGAAGGGCAAACGGTGGGCAAAGCAAGGCGAGACAGCTCGTGCGAGAAACACAAATGGAGACGAAGGACTAATAGAATTAAGCTTCATTTCGGTGTTTGGATTTTCCCGGGCTTTCCTCCGTAACTCTTGGGGGGCGTTTTTACGTCGAGGCCCTTACTATGTGCTACAGGGGATGCTTTCTGTGTATGTGTGGTGCGAGTGGTCTCGAATTGCAAATGAGAGCGAGCCAAGCTGGAAAAGGAAAATCATTTGCTGTCAGTCAGCAGAAATCCGTTGTATTGCGGTCGGTAGGAAAAGCCCAGGAGTTTTATTGCATTTGAATCTGTTGCCATAATTGCAGCGAGGGCTTTGCTAAAAGAAATAAATGTGAAAAGCATGACTGTGTGTGTGACGATCTCAACTAAAAGGGAAAAGGAGTTTCCCTTCAATGTTTGGAGTGAGATTTAAATCGATATGTTTTATCTAGAATAAAATTTAAGGATTTCTTTTCATGTTTCACTGTTCATCGTTTTTGAAGAATCTTTGCAGCGAATCAGACAGAAAAGTTGTACATTGAAAACCTTCTTGTTAGCAACGAAGCAGACGCTGCGAACCTTTGTCACTGTAAATAATTTAAACCAAGTCAAGTGTCAAGCAGCGCCACATACTGTACCGTAAGTGTCATTGTGTCAAAAAGGTGCAAAACTCTCTCGAGATTCGTGTTGAGGAACGAGAGCCTACACAGGCCATGAAGGTTCGTTCCTCGCGGTCAAGTGCACCGTGTGCTCGTCCTCCTCTGCTATCCAGTTTCCATACGTCCCGAGGTCGGTTGGATGGTTCGAAAAACTATTCTCCGTCGCATAGGGATGGCAACGAAAACAAATAAATAAAGAAAAATCCCCCAAACCTCTCTCTCTCTCTCGCTCTCGTAAAGAAGGTGTCATAGTTCCGTTAGGACGGCTATAATGCACGGAAGTCTGGCCAGGCTGGCCAAAGTGTTTGAAAAAGTGGTACGATACGCGAACGACGTGCCGAAGCCGATGATAAAATGGCACATTTTGCGGTAGCTCCCGCGGGAGGCTATAGCGAGCCAGCCTCTATCTATAGCGGCCATAGACCATCATTCGCTCGCTCGTTCACTCACTAAACCTCCGTGCGGGTCAGCAATTTGGGCAGAGCCAACGGCACATTCGATGGATGGGATTGGCGCCTACGGGGACTCGGGAAAGCGTGGGGTATTATAAATTCCCAAACAGCAGCAAAAAGTGTCTAGCTAGCGGTACAAAGCTCCGCTCAAGCGCGCGGGAAAACGTGATGAAAAACGGAAAGGGGAGGGGAGGGGAAAACGGTGTCATATGTGAGTGGTCGAACACAAGCGCGTGCAACCGGTTTTGGGTTGAGAGGATAGTAAAAGTTTTCCCCGTGTTCGAATCAAGCAAACATTTCCAGTCGATTGTAGCTTGTTGTTTTGGGCTGAAAGTAGAAACTCAAATAAAAGCGGCAAACTGTCTCTCCCTGGTCAAATGGTCCCTGTAAACATGGCTGCTACTTAATGCTTTAATAATTTTAATCAATAAAAATGTTCTAAAAATAAACTTTGACCCACTGCATCCAACTGCCAGTGGGCACAATAGGGAAGGTATGAACCGACTGACCGCCATGCTTGCGACTCCCCCACCGCGCGGGCTAACGATAATGGTGTCGGATGGAAATCTATGCCACCGGTAAGCAATTAGAACGTGAAGCTTTTCCGTTGCGCGCGTACACACGTGCTTTGTTCTTTGGGAATTTCCCCCCGTACCACACATTCTCGAGGCCGGAGACAATGAGCCCGTAGCCGAGGCATAACACAAGTGGGGGCAAATAGCATTACACACACACACACACACACACACACATAGAAGAAGAACCGAAATGTCGAAACTAAACCACGCGCAACTACGATGGGTGGTGTACACCTGACCATAACGGCGGCGTACCGGTTGGCGTGCATCGGACATCGGGAAAATCGAAATTAATTGACCGCGCCACACGCTTTAACGGGGGGTGCAGGGTGAAAAACAGGCAGACGGCTGAGCCACCACCCCGGCGGAAAAGCGGAACACAGCTCGAAACGGTTAATTGACCTCTCCCGGCCGGCCCCCTCCCCCCGAGTAGTTCTAAGCGCATTCTTGTGCGCCTCAAGTGCGGCCCATGTTCCATGTTATTCCATGGGTCGATGGAGAGGATGGGAGGGCACGAAACGTTGCTCAACCACATTCGTCACGCTTTTCCGTTTTTTCCCTAACCTCATACATTAACTTCTGGTGGTCATTTTGTCGGCCACACTATTTCTTCCCCTCGTTTGGGCCGCCGCCGGATGGGGGGGGGGGGGGGGGGTTCGTCGCGTTACGCCGATTTGTTCATTCTGTTATTTCTTCTGTATCGGATGGTCTAATTTTTCATTATATTATCATGGGTTTGAAATCATAGTGTTGGTTTTTCTCTCGCTCTTTCTCTCTATCTCGATTTGCTTTTGCTTCTTTTTCTTTAGTTTCTATGCCACTTTTCATGTGTGTTTTTTACGTCTGTACCTTGTTCGTTTTGCAATGTTGAAGCACCTGTTTGTGTTGTTTTTTGTAGGTTGCCACTGCTGATAATGAACTTGATCGTTTGTTGTGCACACTTGCGCCAAAATTACTGTAAATTTGAGTTGGTTTATTGCAGCCAACCTTCTGTTGATGGATTTCTTGTTTGGGGTTTGTTTGTCTGCGCCCAGCTGTGTCCAGCTCGGATCGCTTAAGTGGAGCAAACATCGCAAAAGCTGACGTAAACAAAAGAGAAGCAATTTCAGGAATGGAAAAACGAGACGGAACAGGCTCGGAAAGCACACGAAGAGAGAACAAAGAGCAGATTAACAAAGTGCTTCCGTTAGGATGGGGCAGTTAAATAGGGAAATGTGTTCGATAGAAATAATCAAATTGGCTGCGGGAGGATCAAACAGCGGGGAGAAAAGGTGAAGCATGATTTCGCGAGCAGGGATAAAAGTGGTAGCGTTCTCCAGGTGGGAACATGGGGAAGGCTTCACTTGTGCTTTGCCGTATGTAGATAATCAACACACGTGGGCATTTGGTGAAGTGATTGGATTATCGGCGAATCTACGCTAGAACTCCCTCCCGCTAGAACGGCAGCAGGAGATCCCCGTATCTATGAGTGCCGACATGCCAAAAGAGAATAGGAAAGGTTAACCCCCTTCCTCCAGCTGGTGGTGATGGTGGTAATAGAACAGTTTTGATTAGTTCCACCGTTGTCCAGAAACAATCTCGCGGCGGCTCTCGCCGGAATAATCAGCCGATGAAGCGGAAGCTGCTGCTAAAAACTCGGCCGAACGAGATTTGATCTAGCACCGAAAGCTTCCCATTCCATCGGGAGCGGGGAGTAGATTGAAATTTAATCTGATAACAGCTGTGAAATGAAGGCAAAGTTCTCGCTTCTGCGCAATTTCCCCCTTTCGTATGGGTATTACAACGTGTGAAATAGAATTTATGGGTTTCGGTCTGGTTCTAATTTGGAATGTTGCAAAATTTAGCAGCGGTAGGAGTAGGAGTTATATCAAATTTGATATTTATTCCTGTGCATGAATGAAACATAGTAGTGAAAGAGCTTTAAATTAAGCGTTTGGGAAGTGCAGTACGCATTCAGAATGCTGAAGTACGCCCGCAGAAAGAAACCCTTCCACAGGGCGGCCGAGCATGATCGGAAGCAAGAATGTTTTCAATCGCTTGTTAGCAGTGCCTCTTTGTCCCTACGAAAGCAACACCCCCGAGGAGAGCAGACAGCAAGAAGGTACAAGACAGCAAAGCACAGATTATTTGTTGAAAAAAGTCACGTTTTCCTGACGGTTCCAAACTGCCAATCGAAGAAGGTGCGCGACGGTCGTGTACCGCTAAGCGGCTGCGCTGCAGACGACAGCAGCATGAACACAACACACGATCGTGGAACGTTCGAGTGTTGTTGTCGGGCGACGCAGCTGGGTCTCTATGCCACCGTCACCAACCGAATGCCCATCGAAAGCCGCGCTTGTTGCGATTAATCATACATCGTCATCGCTAAACTATGCCACCTCTCTTTCGCTGGTGGTGCGCGTAGTGCGAGAGAAAGAGAGAAGCGGGAGGAGACGCGATCATACCCGGTGGTCGAAAAAGGGAGTACGGATAAAATACGCCATCGTTTGCTAGGTATAAAATTAGCTCGATGGTGACGATGGGGAGCCCCGATCGTCTGGAGATCGTTGATTCCCTGCTGAGAGCTCCGAGCAAAAGCTGCGTTCGATCGTCCGGTTTGGACTTGAGGTACCGGCTTTTGATACATCGGCCAATACTGTGGACAGTCCATGTGGTACACGTTCAGATGCATTCTATGTTGGCCTCGAAATCAGCTCGAGAGGAGAAGGCGAGAAAGAGAGAGAGAGACACACATTGACAGTCTATTTGCTTGAACTTGAGAGTTAAGGCCATTGCAGCCTGAGTTCGATCGGACCGGGGAGTTCCCTTCTTACCGGAAAGCTTTGTGTGTGTGGACCTTACTGGACAGTGAACGCGAATATCAAAATGGTGTCCAAGGGGGGTGAGTCTTCGACGGAGGGAAGAGTGAAATTCCGGTCCAATTTATCCACATGCAGAGATAGGAGAGTTTCCCTGGACGATGAGAACAAGCGATAGCTTTGGAAGGAAGTTGAAAGAGAAGTCATTAGTGGGACTGGCCGTGAGGCCTTCTCGGGGATGGTTTTGTGCAGGGAACTGGTTTCGGAGAGCGTATAGACAAGCGATGCTGGAATTGCATGCTGATGATTCTTTCTGAATTCAAGGCACAAGCTCAGTATTTTGGAGCAGAAAACAAATTCAGCATGATCGTGACCTAACGTGCTTGCGAGCCGTACATTGAATCTAATCGTATCTGCTCAGATCGCATCAGATATTGAGACACAATGGGTCAATGTTTGAGCTCGTAAAGAACTTCAGATGTTTACATCAATGTTTGTATCTAACATCTTGGGCATGAAAGGCTCATAAATTGTGTGCTATTATGATCATCGGCACAAGCCTGGAATACGAATCAGTACCTAATACCAATCTCGGTAAATGAAGTCATCTAAGCACTTCAGCAAGGTTCAGTATCTGGGGAAAAGATTTCCATCAACAGTAAGCAATTTCTCTAGTAATCTCCGTGATTAGATTAAAGATGTTGTATGATGTACCTCTGCTCCAGACCACCCTGTTGATGGGCCGGCGTGTAGAAATGGGAGAGTTATCTCCCTTTTCTTCTAAACCAGACGACGTGCCCAAGGTGCGATAGTGAAAGGTTTCATCGGAAAGTCTTCCACCGATAGTTCGTAATTAACATCACTGTCGTCATATCCGTTCGCACCGTTGCTCCGGTGGTAGAACCGGTGCCACACCGAGCACCGGAGCTCTCTTCAAATGGGAACTCCATTAGAGGTTCGGATGTTGAAGGTTGCTGGCGCTAATGAGGACACACGATGCTGCACGATGACGCTTCGATTCATGCCGGGTAAGCAAACATAAAGAAAGAGCACGGACCGCATGAAGAGCGAAACATCATCAACATGCGTGTCATGCCGTCCCGGTACACGAATCTCGGACTATTAGCGTAAACGGTGCGCGCTACATTTGGTTACGGGTCGAACGCAACGGCTCCAAGTAGAACCGGTTTTGCCTTCGGTAGTACTTTGATGAGTCCGGCATTAGACAGCTCGTTTGGCCCGTGCTCGTCTTTGTGATTGATTGGAAGATGCTAACATGCACTGTACATATACTGTTGAATCGGTTAGGCGGTCGACAAGGGGGAATGAGTTATCGAAAAGTGAACAAACGGCTCAGGTAGAACGAGAATATCGCACCATAAAGTGAGTTATTATTTTTAGCCCCGTCGTTCCAGCAGAAACAATGAGATGCACTTTATTTTAATACCACCAGCTAATAAATCACACCCTTTACGCTTGACATTTTACGGTGGAGCGGTAGAGTTTCGTGTAACTCCAGTCAGCCGTGATTTCACAATAGAAATTGAGCATGAAAAGCCATTTAGCGCCTTAATTTGCATGTGACTTCTTTCGCCCGCTTCTCAGTTGCGCGCTTGTAAGCTGCTCCATCCAAAAAAACAAGAAAAAGGTTTTGTGTCAAATGTAGCTTGGCAGGTTGGTGTAGTAAAGCTGCAACGCGGTAGCCTCGTGAAGGCGGAATTCTACACTGCACAGAAAAAGTAAATAAAGCAGCATGTCCCACCTGTCCCACCCTCTACCTGCAGTGGCGCATCACTGAACTTGCGAAAAATTGGTGGAGGTCAAAAATGGTGAGGTGTTTTCCAAATGTTTTTTGTTAGCACTCTGCTAGTGTGCCGGCCCCTTTGGACGAGAGCGGTAGAATTTGGAGGTGCTGAGTTGGTTTGGGGCGTAGTAAAAAATGTCTAGCCCAGCACTGTCCAGCTATTCTCGGACAAACTGTTAGACAGTCGGTGTCGGTGGGAACAACAGTTAGGTCGATGTTTTTGTTTTTTTTTTCTGCGAGGCAGGGAATGTTCTAGGGCTTGTGTAGGTAAAAGGGTCGTTTATTTTGGGACACTGCGCGTTTGGGAATGGTGCTAAAGTCAATAAAAAAGGAAATTAAAACATCATGCGAGCTGAAGCATGAATCCTTCTGCACCATTGTCCCAAGTGATTGGCAAAAATTGACCCTTGCAAATCCCAAATTGCCATTTGGAAGCGCTTTAATTGAAGTGCCCTAGTCGTTAGCGACAAACAATTGTCATGTTGAAACTAATTAAGATCAGAAGGTGCGGAAGTTTAATCGTTCTTCCGGTGTCAGTTTTACTGACACCGAGGCTCGTTCCCCTTCCGCTGTGTGTGCTGGACCGCAATCATCCCTGAAGTGGTAAACCAAAACTTTAAGGGAGAGAAGACCTAGTCACCAAACAACTCACCCAGTGCCTCCAGTTCTAGACTGCGGGGCCGAATGGACGGACAATTGTGTGACCAGGCAGGCAAGGGGTTCTCAGTGCCTGGCGATTCCGGTGGAAAGTTTTGCCTTGTAAGAAACTTTTGCACCCCGGACAAGCTGATGCCCTCGAGTTGTTCATTTTAGATTTTATCCTGTCCTTGTCGGTTGTTGCTTCGATGTTAGGCTTATCGCGGGAATGATGATGTCGGGTTGCATCATTTCCATTGACTGTAAGTTTAACTTTTATTTCGGTGTATTATACAAGGGAGAGACCTGCTTCTTTCTTGAATTTAGGAAGATAATAGACTTCTTGAGAACTATTGAGTGAGCTGTTATGGAATCCGATAAGGCTTGTTCAATCGGTCTTTCGGTTCTGTATTTTATAAGATAAGAGGTGGATTTAATTTATATTTTACGTTGGCTTTTACATGAAATAAATACGAAAATGGTTGCTAAATAGTGTTGCTGATATACTTTTGTTTTTATCAGCTTTAGAAAAGGACAGAAAAAATATGTTCACCATTGTCCATCTTCAAACTAATAGAGAAGAGCATGAACAATGAGTCCAAAGGAAGCAAACTCATGAAAGCAAAGTTTTCGTTTTCGCCGAAAAAGAGGAAACCAAACTTTTCCCAAACAACGATAAGTAAATGCAGCAAACAAGTTAAGCAGAAAGGCATCATTCGTTTCCCGGCAAGAAGTGAAGGAAACCAAACACAGACAGATCAACTTTACGTACCGTTTTCCATGATTGAAAATTTTCTACATTTGTCTGTTGGGCGGGCGGAAACCTTGTTTGTGGAGCCTGTGCAGAGGGAGAGAGAGAGAGAGAGGTTTGTTTTTGCCTCAGCACAAGCCGTTTGGAATGATTTTTTATGACGCACCGTATTAAAATGGGGGCGATCTTTTGACAGTGTGGGTATGTTTTTCGGGCCCCTCCAATATCGAAAATTGAAATGAAAACGTTGCTCGTTTATTCAAAACAGAATTAAGCAAGGGGAACGCCAACAACACAAAACTGCTTAAGTCGTTTCTTTTAGTTTGTTTTTTTTTCTTCCCCCACCACCTCAGTTGAAGTTAAATACCTTCTTTATGTGATTCTTATGTGATTCTCTTCTCTACCTTTACTTTGCAGATATTTCCACAGGCACAGCATCTGGACGTGCGGTGCGGCTTTTGGGATGGGAATTGCGAGAAAGTAAAGGCGTACGAAGAAAAGAAAAAAAAATACACGGAAAGGTTGTGAATAGCAAACGAAGAAAACGAAGAATAAAATGTTACAACGTTGATGGTGAAGCAGGAAGAGACCACTCTAGGAGTACTCGAAAGCGGCGCAGTATCAGTGGAGTGGAATTAGTGGCTCAGTTAGTGACGCAAACAAAAAAAAACGGAAGCATTTCCCAGGAACATCCCAACCGCAGCCACGCACATGTGCCAGCGAAATTGCCCGATTTAATTCAACAAAAGGTAAGTTTAACCCGTTTTACTCGTGGATCGATACAATAGTCCCCCTGCTTCGCTTGGTGGCTTAATTTTGACCAGCCACGGATGGTGCACCGCTTGTGGCCGCGGGCAAAGAATACCGAAAAGCGTTTGTTCAGAACCGATGTACGGATCGAGTCCGCGTCCGAGCAAAAAGTTGGCAATCATTTCCTTGCGAGGTTTCTGCTCGGAACGGAAATTGCAATCAACCTGATTTGGGGGAAAATAGTTCACCACATTGTTCGCGGGAGGGATTTGTTGCGTTTGAAATACACACCACAGATAGGAAATCTGAAGCACACACACATTAATTCTGCACACACAAGCAAAATGCGAGCAGTATACCACCACCTGTTTGATTAAGCCACCGGACAAGACGGAATGAGGAACTGGTTGCGTTAGGATTTCTTCGTTTTCTAGCGCTTCCGATTTCCGAAGATGATATGTCTGTGATCTGTGGAGGTGAGTTAGTTCCTGGCTTGGCTGGCTGGTTCACTTCACCGAATATGGAGCGATCCGGCCAACCGATGCTATTCCAGGCGATTCGTTCCACTCTCTCGGCCAACGGCTGATTGACCGAGACCTAGACACACACACACGCCGAGTGTTGAGATCGTACAGCGAAGGTCTTGACTCCCGTGCGCGTGTATGTACGCTCGGCACACACAGCACCACGGAGACCCACTTTTGGAGCAAGCTAAAACCGCAAGACGCATTTTTTGGTCCGACACGACACGGCCCGGTGGCACACATTTGGACGATGGGCAGATGTGGAGGAGCTTCTAGAGCAATAGAGGTGGTGTTGCGAGTTGTTGGACACTATTTTGCAGCTTCCTTTGTTGATTCTGAAGTATTCAATGTTAGGCTGCAAGCGCACATAGGTGAGACATTGCGTGAGATATTGGAATTATTGGAGCTAAGCTCTCTGATAGAAAAATGCTCTGCTGGAAGAAGGCCTAATTGGTCAATCGCACGCACTGAATGTCTTGGAGGAGATGCATTCAGATTACATCTCCGGTTTGCTTTTTACGGAAATCCTACACTTGGAACGCTTGTTCGCATCCTGGAACTAATAGGAACATGAGCACCAGACACGAAACCCCGTCCTAGAAGCTTCTGTTATGTTTCAATCTTTTGCAGGTAAAGGCGTGTGGTAAAGCTTTTGCGTCCGCCTAGTCTGCCGAATCGTGATTCAGCACCGCTTCACGGTACAGTTCATGGTTGATCGATCTCGAGCAAATTGGAGGCTCACCGTTCACCTTGAACTTTGCTTCGAGCAGTGGACGGAATGGACGGAATGGATCCATAAATCTTGACGGTATGGACGGGTCGACGGCCGCTCGCCTAACTTTTTTTTAATGATATTCCTCAGCAATTACTTCCCTGCTCCGATTGAGGTTTTCAAATTTCCTGCCTTACCTGCGTGTACCCCCTTACAGTTGTTTTAGAAAGAAGAACTGCAAGTCAGGATGCTCGCTGGACGTGTTTAGATGGGGAGGAAATCATCCACCAGGAGAGCGCGGGTTTCGTTGGCAACTTTCACTAGTCTTTGTGCGAATAAACAAATCGACAAACTCGATCTCTCGCAAGCAAAGGCGCAACGAGGCGAGCGGCTTGCAACATGAACCTTGTCAAACAGGTTTCTTCTCCCTTGGAGTGGCTCGCGTCTTCACCCGTCTTTCCGCTTGATTGGCACCGCTTATCCACGAAAGGGGAGAGTCCACGGCCCACGGCAGGTTGGTGTATCTTCGAGTGTCGGATGTACTAATGGCATCGGAAAGGGATGCCCCTGCTGTACAGGGTTGTTCTAACTGTACTCCGGTTGTTTGCAATCTACTCATCTGTCAAAAGGCGCTTGCAAGAGAGTCATCCGAAGCGTACTGGCGACTAGGTAGATGCACACTGATCGATGGGAATTTTACAAAAAAAAGGAAAGAACAGCACAGACACGACCGACCCATCGCGTCCGTGGGCAACTTTCGTTGATTTACCGGTTTTTCTGGTGTGAACAAATCACGCTGTGTGTATGTGTGCCTTTGATCACCAACAAGTCCCAACAGACGGCGATCTTACTCAGACATCTGAACTCCCCCAGTGCCCGGGTGGCTGAAGAAGATGTTACGATCAATATCCCGTTGGACGTACGGACGGGGCCGTGGCCTGAATTGTGCTGTGTGTGTGTGTGTTTTACTTCAGATTTTGCGTGCCTATTTCGTTCTCCACTCCCGCCGACTAATCTACAGTCAGTCACTCGGCACTGCCTCTTTTCCAAGACGCCCGACCGAGCTTCTCCAATTTCCCGGCAAGCGCAAACAAATTGCGCTGTAATTCGTTAATCGATAATTGGGTAAGCGGCCCATTGGGAGGCGGCCGCTTCGGAAGAAGTTCTAGGGTTTCTTCTCGAGCCTCCGCTGTCCTCGTTCGAGAGCCCCGGTCGACGGTGGTGAACGGTATTATAATGCTTCAAATGGTCCATGCTTACGCCCGGCGATGGGAAGAGGCCCGGTGGTTTGTTGGAGCAATTTGTGATAAAACCAACGACCTACCGATACGACAGTTGCACGGGCACTTACACGACCTGTTGAGATCCGTGGAGACGTCCGCTGCAGAGAAGGGCTACGATGAAAGAACGAGCTGTGTGTAAAATTTTAACTGCCGATTAATATGGCTCTAAAAGCGGTTCCCAAAAGTGATAGCTACTGGCGAAGGCTTCCCGAGAGTGTGCGTCGTACGGCCAAGGCGTACGGCTCTGGACCAAGGGTACCGGTGGCCTGAATGTGCGCGTATGTGGATCAGCTTTCGGTTTGGATTCGGCACAAAAGGTGGCAGCAAAAGAGGTGCATAATAAAAGCGGGCAACATAATATCACAGCCAGTTCAGGGACGATCGGTGGCTGTAAAGAGAGCAGCTATAACTAACAAAAAAAAAAACAAAACCGCAAGCATGTGGGATATCAGGTTTTTTGGGGGGTTTTCTCGCTCACGCTCCTCCTCCTTCCCGAAAGTCAGTAAATTTGATTTTAAAATGAGATGACTTCGTCACGGTCGGTGTAATCTTTGCGCTGGCGGTATTATTGCGGATGCCATCGCAGAACGGACGGCCCGGCTCGTACCGGTTCTTCGAAGTTGGGTTCGCCGATCTAAAAGGCCCAAACCGGGGGCGAAACTCGGGATAGATACTGTTAGATCGAGCCACACAGTATGGCACTCTCTCTATCGCTTTAGTGCAGTTGGTAGAGTGTAAAAGCCTTTATCTTGGATCAACCGGAATGGTGATATCGGGCTGTAAAATTGAGCCCGACATAGGAAGTACTCGCAGCTTTCCCTTCCACAGGACACTAAAAATGCCCAACCAATTGGTTGCCGGAAAAGAAGGGCACGTCCAACAACAGCTCGTGTGCTGTAAGCTCTCCGTACCACTGGAAAAGGGATAAGCAAATACGAGCTTCTCCAGCCTGCGTTTGCTATTAAATCGAGCTTTGCCAGGACATCAGGAGAACAAAGAGCTTCTGCTTTGCGTTACTTTGCATGAAGCGTTTGGAAGGAGCTCGCTGTCAGGAGGGAAGGCATGCGGGAATGGAGCCGCCGCAATGCCAGAATCCCGGAAGGAACAAAGGAAAGATTTTATATCCGGGTGTGCTTGGGGAGCATGTTCCGAGCAAAAGGGTTTACCACGGATGGGTTAAGAGCTGCTGGGTAGGCATTATTCACAGTGGTTAGACGGGAAGAAGTGTACCAAGTTTTACAAATAGCAGGGGGATTTTTCTGGAGAAAAAAAAGACCGACCTGTTCAGCGTACGTGGAATAATATTTTATTTACTTTTGCAAAGATATAACTCACAACCCGTTGCGGAATTTATTGAGCAAAAGAACCGAAAGCGCAAGCAAGGAAGGGCGATGGCTCTCTGAGCGTAAGTAACGTGTGTGATGTGTGGGGTTTGTTAAAGCATACAAAATGGCACGTCAAATAGTACATTTTATGAGCTGCTGAATTAAAACTTAGCTTCAGCTGCGAGAAGGAAACGAAAACGTTGCACGTAAGCATGAGACTCCAACATTAATAAAACATAATGGTAATTGGTTAAATTCATATGAATGGAGTGAAAATGGCAATGTTTTTTGAAACCTTGTCGCTTTGTCAATAAAACCGTTGCAAGTAATGCTTGTATGCATTGGAATGGGAGATTTTACGCTTTACCGCTTTTTTTGGAACTATTTTAATTAAATCCCAAAGACATGAGCTGGTAATGCAATGTTCAAACCTTACATTCTATCATTGCATGTGAGCAAACTTAATACGATCATCTCAAAACCAAAAACGGCAAAACTTTATGCTGCACATAAAAAAAGACGCGCACCGCATCGGGAAAAGCAAAGCTACCGACCCGTAAAATATTCGTTTCCCGTTAAGAAAGTTCGTTCCCTAAGAAGCGCCAACCCGGAACGTTCCTGCGTCCGGTAAAGGGTTTGGGGTCGAAACTTCAAATAATGTTAAACGGTCAAATTACAGGCCGGGTGTACAATCACTACACTAGATACACCCCAAAAAAAGCCTCTCTGTGTGCATTGTACAGGGAGATGCCCGTGGCAAGGAACAGTACAGAGCACCGCTCGGACCGGACGTGACGGAGCTGCCTCGGTGATGGATTTTTATTGTATGCTTTACGTTTAATGAACACTTCTGGCGCAAATTATGATTTTTGCATATTTATGGCCCATTCTCACGCCCTCACCCGACGGGATGCGAGACCCGAGCAAAGTTTTTGGGAAGTAGTCTTCCTGCATCCCTCCCATACTTTGGCCGTTGCTTAAAGTTGCTGGAGAAAGTTCGTTCATGACTTTCCGCAATGTGTGCTTCGTTCTTTTGCGGGAAGATAGGGGGAGAGAGAGAGAGAGAGTAGTGGTATGTTTGCGTTTGCGGGAAGTTGAGTTTGTGCAGTATTCAAAACTGGGAGGATGCAACTTATTTGAAATTCCACCCCGGTAGGGAAGGGTTGGCTGGAGATGGAGAGGGAAGATAAAAAATCTTCCAAACCGGTCACGGTCACGATTCACGGCGAAGCGCGGACCGAAGGAACGGTTCACCGCGAACGGGTTTGATGATAATAGGAAGCCCTCGAAGCCCTCGAGCAGCTCGAAATGCGTGTATCCGTGGGGTTGTGCTGCTTGCGCCGTCCTAGGGCGTCCCGCAACCATCGAGCCAATTCGAGTGCATTGACCTTTATGGGATGCGCCTCGAATGCAGTTTTCTGTAGAAAGGGCGGAGGGGGAAGTCTCATCGTTGGCAGGCCGGTTTTTACGGGAGAAAACAAGAAGTGCCGCCCCGGGGTGGGTGGGTATGTTGGTGCATCAGCAGCAGCACCACCACCACCACCACATAAACAAACAAATACTGGGGCGACCAAGAATGAAACAACAGTTAGAACACGGTAGGGCTTTCGTGCTGCGCGGCACCGATGGAAGTACCATCGAAGACGATAAACATATCACCCCTCTCTCTCTCTCTCTCTCTCTCTCTCTCTCTCTCTCTCTCTCGTTCTCTCTCATGTTCTCTCGTTCTGTGCTGCGACTGTGCTGGATGTCGTGAGCCCATCGAAAGGTCGTTTATTCAAATCGACGTTGTGGATCGTGTCGAACCCGCAGTCGACGTTCGATAAGCGGAGTGAATAACGACACAACAGTGTAGCGTGCAACCGCAACCAATTTGTTCCGCAGCCATCGTGTTGTGGGCAGCGTGGGCAGAACAACCAGAGCTGCATTCTTGGGGTGAAACACACAGCACATGCGAGGAGGAGTCGTCAGCAAACAAGATTGGGAACGATTTCGAAAACGACATCAGCTGTTGTGCAAAAGGAACGGGAGACTGTTGATGGTGCCGAGGCATCAAAACACTGGCAAACGGTGAAGAATACAGATTACAACTTGTTAGTGTCTTCATCACTTTTTTGCTTTTGTGTGGGGAAGACTTAGTTCTGAAGTTCAAAGTCGTGGCATGTGTCTTCTGAGCGACATCTGTTTCTTCTCTGCAGAAGTATAAAATTCCTGAAGTGAGGTTCGAAGAGATGTTGGAAGCATTTTGCAATGAGCACCAAGAAATCCGGTAAACCTCATCTATTAAAAGTATCTCCCCTCAAACTTCCTCCAAAAACAAGAGTTTTTGGGCTCGGGAACCTTCAAAGCCCTCCAAAGAATCGTTCCAAAAACTTTTCATCGCACATCGTCATCGTGTGTAGCAGCTTAAACGCCCCACAAACCGACCAGCAAACACATAATTGCCTGAGGCTACCGTGGGTTTGTTTGGCTGGCGCTTGTTAGCAATGCAAATGCAACCAGATAAGCTTGTGGGTGCGTCATGCGCGCCACCATTCCTGCACACCGACACCGGTTAAAAGTGAGGGCATTGGAGAATAAAAACACAGCACGAACTGCAATGCCTATTTGCATCTTTTGACTTCCAACGCTCAGAAGATGCAAGCAGTTGTTGTCGCCGATGGCATTGGGTAGATAACTTTCTTTAAACCACCATTAGCATCCGTGGGCTTCTCTGCTCTGCCGTGTTGCTGTTGGAAGATACTTGCTCATTCGCCACCGCAACGATCATTAGAACACGTGTGCGTACACTATCTGCGAGTGTCTTTGGGGGCGGGAGGGGGAACCATTCACCATTTGCTGGCCACAATTGTTTCTAATTGGTCACCGATTATGCTCTTACCCCGTTTGTGTTTACCTGGCATGGGCCGGCACCGGGTTTGCCCGTGCTCGCTCCAAAATTATCGGACGGCTCTATCTCCATCTCCATGCCGACACACTTCAGAAGAGATGTGACTCTTGCCCTCTTGTATGGTGATGATGGCCCTGACATGACACGGTAACCCGTGCTGCCGCTTCCGTTGCTTGCCTGTACTGGTGGTACTAGCCACTCTCGCCTCTTCAGGTAAGTTGGTGGACATGTACGACAAATTGCCATTTGCCACCGGCGCAGCCTGGTAATTTGATTTAATGACACGCGCGACCACAATTAGACGTATGTGTATTCCCCGTTTTGGACGTGTGAGGTGATGTTTCGCGTGTCTTCTTGAAATGGGGCCGGCAATTATGCGTCCAAGAAATGGGTTTGGGATGACCGTTTTGGGCCATCTACGCCATGGAAGCATTGCTGCACGTGCGCATTTGAGCGGTTCGCGTCTCTCAGAAGCATAAGCATTAATAACGAACGAAGTCTGTCAGCATGATGGATTCAAATCAATTTCAAATCAAAAGTAATTTCTTCTGAAGTAAATGCAATCATAATAAGGTAAAAGCAGTCTTTCACTCACAAGCAGAGTCCCCGCTTGGTACGACGTCCACCAACACGATGACGAGCTTCCGCGCGGAAACATTCTCATCACATAAATCATTACCCGGTTTCATTCTAGGGTTTCTCATCGTTAGTCTCTTCCAAATCCTATAAGTACCTCCCCGGACCTGACCTAGATTTCCCCACTGCTGCTCGGGTATACACGATTAAGGGTAGCATTCGGCCCCTTGCTCCCGGGTGGTTGGTTGACTGGCTGGACGCATCATATTGATTTCCGCCACGAATTAAATGTACATCAAAACGAGCTGAGTGGTTCGAAGCCCTCCGTTCCGCGAGTTGTCGGTGGGAATGGTGGTTAGGTGCTTGACTCTGGTTGCATGCTACTATCAACGGTCGCAGCGACACTCGGGAACGGGAGTGGGCAGCCCTGGAGGAGTTCCTAATGGCTGTGGGGGAGAACGTTTATGCTAAGCAGCATTAAACGAAAATGCCCCCCGTGTAACTACCGGTTGTCAGTGAGGTAGAGCAAGGGGTTCGCCTTCTTGTGGTTAGTCATTAAAGATCAATCAGTGGAGAATTGTAGTTTTGTGGATGTGGCGCAACAATTGGATCTTGGCGTTCCCGTTGACTGGTCCAGCCTTGGTTGGCTCGTTTTGATTTGAAGCAAGAAACCACAAAAGAACATCAATTCGTGGAATAACGACCGATAATCTTTCTTCTGGGTAGATATTCAAACTTGGATTAGACATCGGAGCTCTTTGTTTTAGCATCTCCGCATATCTCTGAGGCTCTGAGAGGGTGTGAGAAATCGAGTTCCAAGAACATCCTGCTTCTCAGACAACCTTCTCGTCAGGCAAGTTCCTGTCCATTTGCCAAAGAAACTCATTTCTTGACCATGACCACCAACAACCACACCAACCAGCCAGGTGCGTCTAGGTCCCTTGACTTTATCCTTCTGTGTCAGTGACCACTGGTTTCGCGCTTCGCTTGCCACTCCGAATGCGGTTGTACTGGAAGCATGCACAATTTTCGCGCCTCATTGGCAATCGACCGGCATGTTTAGGCCGCGCCCCTGACTTTCGCCTGCGCCGCCAACGTGTTCGGACGTTTATTTCTAGCGCAATCAAACGCAGGTCGGGCTGGGAAATTCGTGTCTGCACGCAGCTCGAATACGCAGCACACTCGATCGACATCCGCCAAGGGTTGAGCGCCAAGTTCACCGCGCTCCCCACAGCTTCGTGTTAGCTGCAATGTAAAACAAGCACTAACTTTTCGATAGATGAAGCGATTGAGCGGGTCATGGCGCTGAAGCAGCTCTGGGTGTGTGTAGATATTGTGGGAATGGAAACGCGGCGGGAGGTTGGGTTGGAAAACATTGCCGTCTGCAAGTCATTGCCTGCGTACAGCGAGGTGTGCTGCTGCGAGATCAATGGAGAAAAAAGGGAGAGTGAAAGAAAGCGACACCCAGCTTATGACACCTTAGACTCAAAACTAGTCAAAACCCGCCGCCAGTTGAGTGGATTGATTCGTTCGCAGTGGGAACGCAGCAGTTAGGGTTTGATTTCATCGAGTTTTCATCGACCTAACACCAGCCATGCGGATCGTGCTGAACCGATCGATGCATGAACGTTAAATTATTTATTTGCTTTTCTGGTGATGAAATGGAGTGGCCTTTTGAACTCTCATTATGTAGCGTTGAGTTCTGTCTGCTGCACGATCGTGTTGGGATGGTTGAGAAAAGAACCTCGTCATCGATCGCTGCCTGATCGCATCCTATAATCATGCTGAACACTATGATCAGTCCGCTCGTACATCAAATAGATGCCTCCAAAGGAAGTAACCTCGTGTGAGGGTGCACGACGCGATGACTGCTAATGAGGTACAATGCATATGAGGGCTTGGGCATGCATTATATCGTCCCAGTTGAGTGAGCAGTTTGGGAACCTATTTCGTACGCGCTAATATTAAGCTGAATGTTCCCTGTATGGTTTAAAACAGTTGTATCTGCTTCTCTTCCTCGGAAACATTTGCTTCAATCTCATTTTTTTTGTTTCCAAACCACACAGTTTGAAGCCCGCTTGTTAGGCCCGAAGATACGCCAAACCAGCCCATTAATTAATCCCATTTCCACGTGTTTGCTGCTACCTACTGCTATCGCTTTGCCACAACCCTTTCCCGGATGAAGTTCCGTCTCAGCCTCAAGCCGGGCTGGTCTTTTTACCAGCGCTAATTACCAGCGCGCGGTGGTAACTTTATTCGGTGGCGCTGCTTGCGCTTGCGCCTGCGTAACATTGCAGAGATATACGCATGTTGCTGTGTAAATGCTCCGCGGCTGCGTCTGTACTGCGCATCAGCATCCGGAGCATGTGTTTCAAAGGGCTGCCAGGGTTTTTTTTTGTGTGCGTGCGGTTGTTGTTGTCTGTTCTTTGGGCCTGTTGATGAGAATTTCCCTTTTTCCGCTGGAAGAGAGCGGCGTAGAGGAAAGAGCTCAGTATTATTTTTTGTGAGTGTGCATTTTGATTAGCTTTTCTTCCGATCGGCGAGTCGGCGAGTCGAGCGCGGCCTGTCTCGGACTGTTTTATGAGCTGGCGTCAAGAAGTGATCGTTTTTGTGTGTTCGAAACGATTGATGGAAATGGGTCTCTTTGTGTTGGAGAGGATGGAGTAAAGTACACTCAATCGAATCGATTTCACAAGCGCAAATGAGGTTGTTGAACGAAGTTGTCGCTTTAATGAATTTGTTGATATGACGCTTGAATAGTTTAATTATGTTTCTGTAATTTTGATTTCTTCACAAAAGTAAAGTTGAATTCTTTTCGCAACTATTTATCTATGCATGATTTGTTGACCCTCTAAGAAAGAGAGAGCGAGAGCGAGTGAGTGAGCGCCAGTGCTTGTTTGTCGATGCATGTTAGCATGCTTATCGTGTGTTTAATTGCATCTGTTGTGTGTTTACCTTTCTTCGTACGTTCCCACCTTTTAAGCCTATCAGCGGCCACTGCCACCAACCGCGCCGAACTCCGGAGCCCTTTTTAACGCGCCCGTCGATTGGTTTCGTTTTAACGGTTCAATCCACTCGATTGCTTCTCTAGTGTGTTTATCTTCTTGTTTTTTTTTGTGTATGCTTCCATACGAACGCTCATCTTTATGGGATTACTCACACGCTGAAAGACATCGCAACAGCAACGGGGGACTGTCTTGAGAAATCGTTGGAAAAGGAAACTCTGCGAAACATAGCAATATGCTGCAGTGCGCTAGCCCGCTTCATGTTGTGTTATAAAAAGATTGAAGCTGTCGAAGATGATTATGGATTCTAAGTAGGATTAAGCACGACACATATCCAAACAGCCACACGCCTGAACGTGGTTAATCTGTGCGTACCTTTCCTATTCCACGTTTTCCCATTTAGAACGCACCCTCTGTCCCCCCGAAAGGGCCGTACAGCTAGATGTTTATGTTGTTTTACCTATGACGCCTGCTCGAAACTAAAAAAAAAGAGCGAGTGCTTAAAAGATAAACACTCATCAGCACACGGGGACAGGAGGTGGCGTGGGAGAGTTGAGGGCACGTGTTCTCGGGCAAACGAAAACACGGCCAACGGCGTTCTGCTTGCCCTGTTGCGGGCGTGATTGTAACGTCGATTCGTTTTGACCGCGGTGGGCCTTGGTGCGGCCACGTTTTGCTGCTGGTAGAAAGCGTCGGAATGTACTGTAAAAAGTAAACAAAACCGTACGAACCGAACCACGCGGTATCGTGGAATGGTCGGAAGTATGGTAACCTGTTGTACTGGAATGTTGTCGGCATTTCATCTCGTTTCGTTTGTGAGAATTTTCACAATTTTATTTTTTGGTTCCAAGAACATTCTTTCTTTTTTTATATTAAAATGATATTTGTTTCGCTCTTCGCAACCAACAACTTTCTTGCGCGCTTGCATAATTTTATACCCTATGCCAATTATTGTTTTATGCTTTTATGTAATGGCACCTTTTCCCGGGTATCAACCTGCAGCATTAAGTAGGTTTGGGAATATGGGAAGCTTTACGATTATCATACTAGTTATTTAAACAGCGTTGGCAGCCGGCCAATCCGCCGGAACTGTTAGCGCAGTAGCGTAGTAAAGCAATAAAAGCACCTTAAAGCGCAACTTTTAATCCCACTTTTGTCATGAAAACATATCCCAACTTTATTGCACACGAGCGCGGCGGGGCCTGTTGTGTCCATGTTTCTATCGGTGTGAAAAAAAAAAAACAACAACAGAGAAGATGCCAAGCGGCTGAAAAGTGATGCCGGGAATAATAATTACGTAAGAAAACTTCACACCGACCGTCCACCACCGGTCTGGCCGTCCCCGCCGTCCCATTTGTGAGCGTTCAAAGGGATGTGAAAAAATTTCACTTTCTTCACCCGCTGCTCATCCAACCAGCATCATCCACAGCATGTTATGGGTGGCATTTTATAGTCTCGGGGGGCGACAAAACCTCACCGCACCACCGACTAAATGACTAATCAGCCAAGTTCCGACCCGACGCTAGGTGTTGCAAAAAACATGGAAAATTGTGTTACCCAAAAAAAAAAGCACCATACGAGGCCTGATGCATCATAAATGGCGCACGTGAGTCGAGTGCACCTACCCGGGTCCGGGCTCTGCCCCATATGACGAGCTACTTGTGGTTTTTTTTTCTGCTCCCTCTAGCATTTTGATTCCATTTTTTGTTGTGTGCTTGGTGGTTGCTGTGGCGGTGTACTCTCTCGTTCAAGACGATTATCATAAGCTGTGCTTAAATATCACCGTACAATTTACATAAAACTCCCCCTCCCGGTACGAGAGAGAGAGAGACGGTTTCGTTTGCGACGTCGTTACCGCATGTGTGATGGCATTAGTGGCGGCTACCGGGAATGTCTTTTGTTTTGCTGGTGCTGCACAACTTCAGGTTTCAGGTTGCCTGGCGATGCAACCCGTGTGTGTATGGGAGAGCGGCTAATAAACGCGCCAAGATGCAGCAACACCCTCCCCCCCAGTGGGGACCAACTATCTTTGCCAATTTCCATACCGATCTTGCTGCATAAAAGGCCCCAAGAAAAGCCTATTTTTTGTGTGAAATGGCATGCATTTTTTGTTGTTGCTTAACCTCGGCCAATCATTATTATGCTTCCGCAATCGGGCCGCTGTTCGGGCGTGTTTGTCATCTTGCGCGTTTTGCATGTGTGTCGCACGGGCGCCACGAGCCAGTTCCGTTCAAGTGGCGAAGAGAGGGTGAAAATGGCTTTCGCTTTCGTACGACCTAGTTTGAAGACGGTCGATGTGATGGGGAAAGGACGCCGACCAGTGGCCAACGCGCTAACTGGTGTTGATTTGGTTTCGTGACCATGGGGATGGGAATTTTTGTTTCTTCTGTTTACGTTTTTGTGCATTCACTCACTCCTCCATTGGCTGAAGGCTTTGGGGGTGGAGACAAGTGTCACGGAGAGCAACTCGATACGTCGCAGGATGATATAATTTTTCGCCAAGATGTTGTTTAAATAATGTCTGTACTTATTTGTCGTGAAATGTTTGTACAAAAGCACGCATAATCACTGCCGCATCACACCCGCTGTGTCCCCCCCTCCCTGGCTGGCAGCTTCCAATCTGGTTACCATTTTTATGTGACACCGACTGGCGACTTTCCCCCGCCGGAGTTGATTGGATTCACATTCGCGCATTCGTGTGTTAAATTATACTTTTTGTCACTCTAATTTCCATTTCTCCCTCTCTCTCTCTCTCTCTCTCTCTCTTTGTCGCCGGTGCGTGCACGCAAAACAGCAAAACCGAAATCAAAACCTCGTCTTTTGCTAACGAGATTGATTTTCCATGTCTCATCGGACCTTATTTTCCTCCTATTCCGGCCCGCAGGTGATGATAATCGTGTTTGGATGTCGGCGGGCGAGTTGTTTTTTTTGTTACTTTGTTTGTTGCCGCAAACGCAAATGATGCGCGACGACACCTTGCAGACGGATGGGACGCGGATGAAAAAAACGGCTCACCGCACACACACACACACACACACATACAAGACCGGGCGTGAAACGGATGTACCGTGGCAGTGAAACACGATGATGCAAACACGGTTTCGAGAGCCACGGAATTTGCATGTCTGCTGGCCAATAACGATTGGAAAATGGTCGCCAGCTTTTTCACTTCGGGCTGTAATTATTGACCTCGCCGGGTCAGGTGATGGCGGTGGCGTCGGTGAAATCGAACCTCGCACACCGGAAGTTGCATCGCTTGCCGATCTGTCGCAGTAGAGAAGGGTCCATAATTTAATTTACCCCAATCACTCACTGCCGCGGTGTATTTCACTTTCTGGAGACTGTGTTTTTAGTGTCGGTGTTGATGTTTCAAGGCTCTACAAGAGCCGGAATTCTCGCTAAACAGCCAACCGAATCGCATTAGCCGGGGCACATTCGATTCGAAGGTTACGATTGCGCGATTCGTCAACCCACACACACACACACACCGGGGTGGCTTTTAGTACAATGAGAGAATGCTCCAGCTGGCAGGCACAGCATCAGCAGAGGCGCAGCATCGCATCGTCGACACCACTGTGCTCCTTTGTTTGTTAATTATTTTACGCATTTTTTGTTTTGCTCGTTGGCTGGTGTGCGCGATTGGTTCAGTTTAATGTGGTACAAATTTAAATTGTACATTACCATGCCATACAAGAAGGGTGGGTGTGATTCAAGGACACACACCTTGTTTTTCGTTTTGCAAGCGCCCCGGTCACGGTTTGATGAAAAATGCATCCGGATAAGGTAGGTAGGTTCGTCGCTGTGCGCGGGATTTACATTTCACGGATCAAGATCGGACGGGCGGACCATTGTGTCATCGGTCTGTTTGTTTGCTGCTGCTGCTGCTGGCCGTTGATGAGTAATTATAATATTTAAACGTCTTTATTATGCATTGAAAAGGGCAATGTTGGTGAGAGGGAGGCAATAAATGGAAAAAACAAACAACCTTTAAAGAGATATTTATGTTTCAACTTGCAATCCGGTCCCATTTCGGGTAACAATATGCTTCGTTTGACCCAGATAGAGTGAATGCAGATGCTAATCACTCTAAATGCGAAGAACATCGTTTTGAAAGACAAAAAATGGAATGTTTCTATCACACAAAGACCTGTGGACACTAAAAAAATAAAAAAATGAATATTAGGAAGCATAATTCAATAAAGGAACAGCAAAATCCTGTTAATTTCAGCATTTAAATGAAGCTTTCCATCGCTCACACCAACAACCCTCATGCGTGTGTGAGAAAAACTCACCCCACACGACACACTCACCCACAGTGAACTCAGACAGCGTCCCTTGCCACTCCGTACTTCCGTTAGTTCCGGTCTAGTTATGGAGTGACCGTTTTATTTTATTTTTGCTACATTTCAATCTCTCGAACCTCTTAAACACACACACACGCACGCACATCGGGTCGTGTACCCGCTGACCGGAACCCGCTGCCTCCTCCTCCTTCTCACGAACCGGAGGAAAACTCGAACACGTTGCAGCTAGAAACAACTCACACCAACGGATTAATTAAAATGCGCCACCGAAGCACGACGACGGACCCCTCATTTCCCTCACGGGGGAAAGCAGCGAACCCTGCAGGGTAGGGTGGCAAATCGCGATGCGTTTGAGTGTTGTTATCGACCAATCATCTTAATTACGGAGGAAACTGTCAATATCGTTACATTGAGAGGATGTCGGTGTGCATGTGTGTGTGTGTGTGTTTGATTCCGGGTTTTCTCTCTCTTTTTCCCTTGCTGTAGCCACTTTCTAGGGCTTCCGTTTTTCTTCCAACCAACCTGTCAGCCCGATGCCCACAGGGACTGGGAAGAAAAGGCCCGCCAGACATGGCGCACCTTCCGTGCTAACGCTTTCACTGCACTGCAACCGCTACTCCAATTCCGGAGGGGAGCCGGTTCGATTTGAAACTGACCTGACATTTAGCACTCTCTGTCGCAGGCAATTTAAATGATTTACCGTCCACCTTCCTGCACCTTTTGCCCGCATGTGTGTCTGGAGGGGACCAAGAGATGTATAAATCATGGTTAATATTTCATTCGTCGCTGGAGGTATGTTTTGCCGGCGGCGCAAACTCCGACTATTCTTGAGAATCAGATACCAGAATGACCTTTTCAAATGGGCTCCAAACTTCTTGAGGCTCCTCGGGGCACTCCCTCGTATGTGTGTGCGAGATTCAAACAGCATCAGATGGGGCCCAACCGAAAAAGATGGGAAGCTCGCGTTCGTCGTCTTGTGCTTTTGAGGTTACTCCATCTTGGAGCGATGATTGCTGGCACGGTTTGTACAAGGCCCTGGCTGGGTGATGTCACGAGTCACGGCACAGATCGACGTCATTCATCTCTCGTGTTGTGTACGGGAGGATGGAAAAGATTATTAAATTTTCGCGCCCTTTTTTCTTCGCTCTCCGCAGAGCAGTTTGCTATCTAAGCTTCATCTAAAAGTTAATCAATGAGCAAAGATTAAGACCTTCGGTGGTCCGGTTGTGTCACGGCGGCGTGTGTTGCGAAGATGAGCGCACGATGAGTTCCGTGCGCTATACATCGCTGCCATGGGATCTTCCCTTGAAGCTGAACCGTTTGTTATTGTTGCATCGGTGCTCTTCACAGCAACAGAGCGTACATCGGGCCAGCGGCAAGCCAAGGCCTATTCCAAGTTAAACACATTCCACGATTGGATGCTTTGCTCGTGTTAACAGTCCCACAAAGAGGTACAAAGCACTGAGCTTGAGCGTGACTCTGCAATTATGTGTCTCTGCATCGGTGCATTCAGGGAGGCTGGCAATGGCAGTAATGCACGAGAAGGTATCGACAGGTGATGAGAAGCAAGATAGGACGGCTGCAAAGCAGCGAGCTCTTTGTCCAGTCGGTCACAGAGAAGCGTTGATTGAATGGAGGTGAAAAGGTGCTCCAAGCGGAGATCTTTTCACTTCGATCGTGGCGATCGTGGTTTGCCCTTTTCGTGGTGGTCCGGAAGGGTTTAACCTTTTGGCATGCCGAGGGCAGTCGCAAAGGACGCTCGGAAAAAGGTTCCTCAGCCACATCGCATGTCATTAGTTGAGTCTTGTATCAAATCAGATATCGATGAGCTTTTGCAAATGATTCCGGGAAATCAGTTCCCGGGGCTTTTCTCACGTTTTGTAACAAACGTTGCGCTTTCTTTCCAATTGTGTTGCAACATGCCTATCATAATCAGTAAAGTGTGGCTATTTTTATTCCCCTTCGCAGTGCTAATTAACGATAGCTTGCTCAAGGAGGAACATTTTCCATACAATTTCAATATATCAATTTAAACTGTCAGAAGCCTTCCATCTTCATCATTCGACTGTAATGAACGTTCGGTACGATATGTCAGAGCCCCAAAAATAGCTCACCACTGCTCACACGGCACGGCTGCGCAGAGCACCACCTGCCAAGAGAGTTTAATAAAACCGTGGAAAACGTACAACTCAATTGAAGGAAAACCGCCGGGCGACCGGCGGCAGCCGAATAAATGAAACTGAAAACTTTCTGTTGCGTGCTCACATTAATTAGCATATCGCCTCTCAGCCATATCGTTTTAACAACGGGTGGCGAAGGGAACCCTCCCTCCCATCCCATCCAAACAGCATGTGTCGAGGCGCGCGATACGCTTGTGGAACAAAACACGCTTGCTAATTTAAATCAAACCACCACCAAAGCAATCGTTAAGTGTCAAAGTGTCGGGAAAAATGTAACTCCCAGCGAGGCATTTTCTCTAGCAAAGCTTTTTGTTTTCGGCGTTAACATTTTGAGCTGGACACGGGACTACTTTCGGGCTTGGTTGGTGGTGATGGAGCAAATTAACTGCTCTTCCAAGAAAGAAAACAAACCGATGAAACAACAAGAAACACACAAAAAAATGGATAAAGTTTGCGCGAGCGCGCGCGTTCTTTTGCGGGCAATAAATCACCAACGATTGCAAAACAAGATAGATGGAAGAGGGAGCGCAGATTGGGAAAGTTTTTATGCGCGCGTTGCGAGGAAGCTGCGGCCCCGCTCTCGCGGGCAGGAAGGACACACGGCGGTTAATTATGTGGCCCGTGCAGAGAAGAAGACGTCTCGTCACAGTCGCGTTTCGGGACGAGTTCGGGGCCGCTTTACGTAACCGTGGGATTTATTTGTGCATGCAAATTGGCCGGTGGAAGCTGCGCTGGATGGAAGCGTTGGCGGTTCCAGTGAATTTGAGGAAGCTTTGCGCTACTTCGCGCAGGATACGCGGAAGGTTAATTTGGGGAGAAGTGATGATTAGTTGTCCTTTAACGCACGCTTTAAGGTGAACCCGAAAAAGGAGAGATTTAGCTAATAGAGCGACTCCTCCGCATCGCTTGCCAAACAGAAGAGGCCCCCGAAAATGTCGTGAAAGTTGCCAAAAAATTCCATCATATTTATGAACCGATGGCTGTCTGTGTCTGTGTGTGTGTGCTTCCAAGTGGCGTCAATGTTTTACATTTTCGAGGCTCAATCCCCACAGCCGCGCGCTGGGTGTTTGTGATATGCTTTCCTCATGTAAATGCGAGTGGGTGATTTAATCCGTCGTACCCATTGCCTATTAATTTTATTTCGCATACCGCAACGCTCTTGGCAAAACATCGAACCCAATCGAAGGTGTTCGGTTTAAGGTAAGCACGACGGCAGCAGCAGCACCACGAAAAAAAAACAGACACGGCTCAAAACTATCTAATTAATCGGAACTCCCGGTGGGAAGAAGATGCGTTCGGTAACGGCCGCGGCGTCTGAAATGGTTGAACTTTCTCCGGTTTTAGCGTAAAAAAAAGTCAGCTTCCCCCTTTTCCCCCTGGGTTACAGGCAGAGCTAAACGGGGCGCCCCCGTAATAATGACCGTTTGGTTTCGTTTCGATGGCGCATCTTCTTTCCTTTTGGGGCCGCACAGCCCCCGATCTTGAATGGTACTTTTACTTTTCAGGCCTGTCCGACCTGCGGTCCTCCGGCAAAACAGAAATTCATAACCCAAAACATGTCCCCGGGGGGGTGAGGGAGGCAAACAAGAAGAAGGGTAAGACATAAACCCGCATGACATTCCGTTCAATCGAGATTGAACGGTTTTGTGGGTTGGTTTAGTTGGTTGGTGGAGGTGGATGAGCTCATGCGCCCCCAAAAGCCGTGCCGCAGATGGTTCAACAGCGCTTAACACCTTTCCAGCATGGCCGTGCGTGCAATTGAAAAAGGTGTAAGAAGGTGGCGCATGTTTATGATAGAGCGCGGCGTTTGGCCTGTTTGTGTGTGTGTGTGAAAGTGTTGTTGAACGATGCGAAGCTCAAGCCGGATGCAGAGATCTAAAAAATTGGCATCATGAATTTGGATGAACCGGGAAAAACTTCGCGCGCGTTCACTTTTACTTCCATACGTGATGCGAAGTGAAGGGAGAAATTATACACTTTTGTAGGGTTATGGTGAGTGTACACATGATTTAATAGGATTGTAATCCGATTAGGATCGTTCTATGGCGATGAGTTAGTAGAATCTTTTTAATAATATAATAATGCAATGCAGTGTGTATAGCTTTAGGCGTTAATAGCAAACACTTGAAATACGATATGATTCTCATTTATTTTTGAAATATCTTCGTTTGAGATTAAATCCGAATGAGTTTTGCTGCTCATACTTGCAGTGTTGGAGAAAGCAGCGCCCAAGACACATTTGCAAGAAGGAAACATTCTTTGCCGCGTTTGCTGACGTGCCTCGAATCGATCATGCCACAACGCAACCGGATAAATCTAGGTCCGGGATGGCGAAGTGCCGTTTCGCATGGTGAATTTTTATGTGCACAAAAATGTCACACAAACTTTACCCCTTTCCCAGGTGCAACTCTCTCTCGCTCTCTCTCTCATGCCCTTGGCTGCGATGTGCATTAGTCTGTTGGCGTGTTTCTCCACAAAAGCTGCCAGCTTCAATCGTCAAAGGCAATTCCGCACACAGCACACGGACACGCGTGTCGGCAATGAATTAAATGTCACCCGTTTTACAGCTCCTTTCTTCATTTCCCCGTAACAGTAAGTAACCCTTTTTCCCTTTCAACAAACTGTGACTAAACCTCATCGCTTTTTAAAGGGGTTGCCGTTCGGTTTAAAAAGAGAACTGCCGACAATTGCCCCCGGAAAACGGTTAGAAAAGGAAAGTTCTTCAAAATACTGTCTCCGCCGTAGGCAACACACACACACACACAACCACCGAGCCAGACAGCGCCGTCTCGTTATAATGTAATCGAAAAGTGTGGGAAAAACGCCAAAACTTGCCGTGCGCGGAATTCCGGACCGAAAACCGACGGCAAGCTGAACGGGGGAAATTCGTCTTCACGGTCGATTGGATCGGTAGGCACAGAGAGAGAGAGAGAGAGATGGTGCACAGAGGGGTGAATGGAAATCAATTAATGGTCAATCGCGAGCGTACGGTGTGAGAAGAAACGAAGATGCACACGCGTCTTTTGTCTTGTTTCTGCCCAATTTTTCCCCTCAGTCGTTACCGTTCGTTGGGTCGTAAATTAAAAGATTGGCGTTTTGGATTCGCTTTAATGAGCCTCATTTTGTGTGCCCAACTTCGCCCCCCCGGGTCTGACGTTTTCACGATCTGCCGTGGCGTTATGCGGGCCACAAAATGCAAAACGGCGCGGCTGGGAAATTATGAGCGAACCATGAAGACGATCACCATAATTAATGACATCAACGCCCGTGTTTAGCCATCGAACCCATCGTGCGAAATGTCGTGTTTTCTTCCGCATTTTTTCGGTTCCTCCAATTTGTCTCAACCTCTCGCCGATCACTTTTACTCGATCGGTTGTTAGGCAGAGCTTTTTGATTACGCCATCTTCTACGCCGGCGGAGCCAGAAACCCGTGTAAATGAGCTGTCATCGGATCGTCTTTTATATTGTTTCTCGGGGGCTGTTTGATAAGCGAAACGGTGGAACCATCGCTTTCGCCGTGGGACCACTATCTTGGCACGGCGGGAGGGACAACATTTTTATAATCTATGCGGCTGAAGTTATGGCGGTGTGCCACCGCGTATCGTTTTGGGTTGTGGGCCGTTTGGTATAGACACAGCGGTTATTTTGTTTTACGACCGGCGCGCAATCGGCTGGCATCATCATTTGTTGGGGCTTCAGTTGAAGCCAAGCTGAGACAAGTGAAGGATTGCTTTAGCGAAAGGTTCGTCTCTTGCAATGCGATGAGGTGAAAGATGGTTTCTTCTGATGGTGTAATAGGTTAGTTGTGGTGTTCGATTACATTTAATGTTGCAATTTAGAAAGGCAAAACCGATCAAGTGAACAACTGAAATAAAAATACGCTTTTTAGCATCGTAGACTTATTAATTCACGCTCATTCATTAAGCACCAGCATAATTCCACCAAGGCCTAACCTAAGACGCTCCATGAGGGCTAATGTACCTCATTTTGGAGCTAAACCTCCTTGATGATAAATGCTTCTCAGCACAAATCGGCCTCAAGCTGGGCACGAGAAGCATTAATGCCAGTATTATGAGCGGCCCAAATAGTGTGTTTGTGTGTGTGTGATCCATGGCACCGCAAGCACGGTAATGGAGGGTTTAATTCCCTCGACCGGTCATTTCGGGCCGGCCGTTTTTCCCATGACCTTGTCCTTTGTGGGCCGATCTTTGGAGCAATCTTTGGCCGACCAGCTCAATGCAAATCAAAACAAGCGAAATCGAATCTGAACCGATGGGCTTCAAGGGTCAGCCAAAGTAGGTTTTGGCGCGACACGAAGCCGCCAATTTGTGGACCTTTCGAGTGAAATTGATGCTCCATCATTGGAACGAGTTTTTGGTTGCCGCTATTTTCTATTGCCTCGGTGTGCGTGTGTTTGGTTTTGAAAATTGCAACCGGTAATTGTCTTGCTCCATTCGCAAGATTACCTGGTCTTGGGCATGGGACAATGATACTCTTATTTGCATACGAATTGTGTGCTTACAATGCACCCGGCCCGTTTGCACCCCCTTCATCAATCAATAGTAGTTCCTCACATTCCTCGTCCGCTTTAAGGCGCCGGCAGCACACGCCGGCTGGTGAAGTACAATGAGAAGAAAGCAAAACTCAAACAAATGGGAATTGGAGGGATTTAATAAATTGCACAACAAAACTGTACACAACCATCATCCGCACCCTCCGCAGTCCCAGAAGCCAAACAGATAGAAAAACAGATGAAAATGATTATTTTCTCCCATTGCCATTGTGTTTGGTGTGTCCTCTCGGTTTCATCGCGGTACAAATCGTAGCGCATCATACTACACCCAGCATATGTAGGGGCAATGCCGTGGTTCAATTACGACCCCCCCCTTTCCCCCCGTAAAGCCTACAAAAAGAAACGAAAATAAAGCACAAACAAAAACGGCCAAAATCAAAACGCGCAGCAAACGAAAATTTACGATTCCATGCGACACTCAACCATTGGCAGTGTCGGGGCCCGTTCCCAGCCGCCGTCAAATAAATTCCCATCAGCGATAACTTTCAATCTCATCACATAATTATACCGATCATTGTTTTTTTCTCTGGGCTGGGATTTGTTGTTTTCCTCGTGTCTTTTTTCGCCTTCCGCGTTCGGGGTTCTTCTGCCGCGGAGTTATGCTGCCGGTTACGCGGCGCGCTGTAACCTTTGACTTTCTTTGATTTGATTGCACACACACGATATGGTTGGTTATGGTTTGGATTAAGCTTCGTTTTGCGTGTGTTTTCATGGTGTGAAACATAAATTGCATCACGAGCATGTTAAGCAGGTTGTTGCGGATTTGAAAGAGATATTAAACCATAAGAGAACGTTTATGCTTTTATAGTTCATTTCTATCTAAACAGATCAATACAAAATCCTTTAATTGATTGCTATTGTTAAATACGATGAATAAGCAATGAGGAGTAATGATAGTGTGAATTTGCTGTTCAGTTTGCATATCTTCAGGCGTGCTTGAAGGAACCAAAATGACTTAATCCATCTCACAAAGCCATCTCTTTCTCATCTGGCTTTCCTTTCCGTACCTCTTGTAATGCGACACTGCTCCATGGTTCAGCGAGAAGGTATTAATTTGTGGATCCCCATGGCGGTGGCTTATTAACACCAACACACGGCTTGGTATGCTTGTCTGGTTCTGCTTTGCAACGCCACCGGATGATTATGATTATTGTGGCGTGGATTTGCCCCGCTGTCTATGCCATTCCCGCAGGGTGCCAATTATGCAATTTAGAGCTTTTTCGCTACCTACAACAAAGGGAACGATAAATTGCATCATGCTGTACCTGTAAGTGGGTGCCTTGGAATGCTGAAGCGAGATCAGGGCCAGTTCTAGCTAAAGCTGGTTCGATGGTACGTTGAAACGCGAACTTTATTTATAACTCGTTCTGATTGGCGTATCATCGTAGCTATCTCTAATTGAAATGAGAGACTATGACCTCACTAACAAAGCTTTTTTTTTTGCGAAATTATGCTAGAACATGTAACCTATCTTCAGCAGTGATTCAATCCAACCTTATGCATGGGCCTAGCTTCTTCGACTCACTTTCTGGCGCTCAAAGAAGATGTCATTGCGCAATCGTCTAGCTCCGCTGGGAGATACGATCTATTGTTTTGTTTTTTCTCAACACACACACACACAGGCTAAGACACAAACAAAGTGTAGGCAACGATGACCGACGCTTCTTCGCTACTCCACACCAACCCCACAGGGTAACAGACCCGCTTCTCCAGAGTCTACACTTTCGCCCGATTTGTAACCAGCTCGCCAGCTTCGCTTGCGAGCAACGTGCTCAGAGATGGGCCTGTGGAATGCAACGCCAGGTGAAGCATGAAAAGAAGGCCCTCCAGTCTTCGTTGATGTCCGCGCCCCTTTGCGAAGACAGTGGGTGATGCCATCGGGCCGCTCTTTTGCAGCTTCACAAGACGCGTACGCGCAGCGCGTTGAGGCGTAAAATCTCCAAACTGCGCGTGTACGTGAGTGGGAAAACAAACGCACGACGGGGAAGCGGGCTCTGGTCCATCTGATTGAGCTTATCAAATCAAACAGCGTGAACTAATTGTGAAGCTATCGCTAAAAGATGCACATTTCATTGACTTACACACGGTCGTGTTTTTTTTTCTTTGCTTTTCTTTGCAGAAATTGTGAAACATATCAACACACACAAACACATCACGCGCAACCGATGCATCATCAATTGTAATTGTAAGGAGGAAAACGGCATTTTGGCACAGTTTGGTGCTAATTTTATGCGACGCAAACTTGACGAAAGGTTCGGTATTTACTCAGCCAACGAGCCAACATCAAAGGCTTGGTACCGTCCGTGGCGGGCGTTGTCTGAGGCGCACGGACAGCGATACGGAGCGATGTGCCGCAGGTGATCGTACGTTGATAGAAACGTAACACTCGATCACTGTCTTCAACAAAAACGCTTCAGGAATAATTCGCGAGGAAGCCGCTTCTAACACATATCGTACGGTACAGGCGATTTACTTACATTTAGCCCGGAAAGCACTGCCAGCAACAACAAAAATGGCGCTGCTTGGTAGACGGAGATCGTCCTTCCTGAAGCTGGCCGCCCTGTGCGGTGTCGTATGGTTTATGGCCGTGTTTGTGCTCTACTCGGACGATGCGAATAGGGCCGGCGGCCCGAGCGGCAGCGGTTCGGCGGCGAGCGGTGGCGGAGCGATCGAGTACGAGACGCCGCGACGGCTGCCGCTGGAAGGCATACGGAACAAGTTCAACCAGTTTATGGAGAACGCACGGCTGGATGCAAATCGGCCGGATCCGGCCGTGCCCGAGGTGGTGCCGGACGTGAACTTTGTCGATCACAACCGGGTGGAGGACGGCGATGAGGGGGAGGGAGGTGCGGGAGGCGTCGATCCGGATCTGGATGAGCCGCCGGTGGTGAAGACGGTCAAGGAGCTGCCGTCGAAGCCGAGCCGGCCCCAGTCACACTCGCCGCCCGCCAGTGGTAACGGTGTCCCTGGTGGTGAGTATCGTATAACGCCGACAGTGGTGCACTGCGGATAGTCTACCTTTAGGCGGATGGGGACGTTAATTTTGGCGCTTCTTTTTTTCCTAGCTCTCGCTTTGCCCGGCGTTATCGCGCCCCCGAGCGACGGACCGGGCGAGCTGGGCAAGCCCGTGGTGCTGCCGAAAGAACTAACGCCGGAGGTGAAAAAGCTGGTCGATGACGGATGGGCCAAGAATGCGTTCAACCAGTACGTGGCGGACATGATCTCGATCCGCCGCACGCTGCCCGATCCGCGCGACGCGTGGTGCAAGGAGCCGGACCGCTACATGGACGATCTGCCGCCGACGTCCGTCATCATCTGCTTCCACAACGAGGCGTGGTCGGTGCTGCTGCGCACCGTTCACTCGGTGCTCGACCGTTCGCCGGACCAGCTCGTGAAGGAGGTGATACTGGTCGATGATTTCTCCGACATGCGTGAGTGTTTTTAAATGCGCTTGCCGTATGAGATGGATTCTTCGATGGAATGGTTTTCATTGCAGCTCACACCCAGAAGCAGCTGGAGGACTATTTCCTCGCCTATCCGAAGGTGAAGATCGTGCGTGCTGCCAAACGCGAGGGTCTCATTCGTGCCCGTCTGCTCGGTGCTCGACATGCGACGGCACCAGTCCTAACATATCTTGACTCTCACTGCGAATGTACTGTCGGTGAGTTGCTTTGAAAAGGTGTATTCTCCATCCACCGTGGTTCCGTACTAATTGGCTGCTTACTTCTTGCTTATAGGATGGCTGGAGCCGTTGCTTGATCGTATCGCCCGCAACTCGACGACGGTCGTCTGTCCCGTGATCGACGTGATCGACGACAACACGATGGAGTATCACTACCGCGACTCGGGCGGTGTGAATGTCGGTGGTTTCGATTGGAACCTGCAGTTCAATTGGCACGCCGTGCCGGAACGGGAGAAGCGCAAGCACAAGGTAGCATTGTCAAGCTCCCACTTTGTTGCCAAACAGTTCGCATTAAACATCCCTTTTTTTGTTCGTTTTTAGAGCCCAGCGGAGCCCGTTTGGTCACCAACGATGGCGGGCGGCCTGTTTGCGATCGATCGTGTATTCTTCGAGCGGCTCGGCACGTACGACTCCGGGTTCGACATCTGGGGCGGTGAAAACTTGGAGCTCTCCTTCAAGACGTGGATGTGTGGCGGTTCGCTCGAGATTGTGCCTTGTTCGCACGTTGGACACATTTTCCGGAAACGCTCACCGTACAAGGTAGCGCTATCGAGCGGCTGATGCTGCCGCCAGACAACGAATAATAACGCGTCTTTCTCTTACTTAGTGGCGAACGGGTGTGAATGTGATCAAGCGCAACTCGGTCCGGCTGGCGGAGGTGTGGATGGATGAGTACGCACAGTACTACTACCAGCGCATTGGTAACGATAAGGGTGATTACGGTGATGTAAGCTCGCGCAAGAAGCTGCGCGAAGAGCTCGGCTGCAAGTCGTTCCGGTGGTACCTGGACAACATCTATCCGGAGCTGTTCGTGCCCGGCGATGCCGTTGCTTCGGGCGAGGTAATGTTTTGCTTGCTGCTGAGCCGTTTCGGCCAGCATGTGCCTGTACTTTTCTACTTTTCCAAGAGATCGCTCAGCGTTTGGTGTCTATTGGGAAGGTTTAACACCAACCGACAATAGACACCTTCGGAGTGGTGACATTTCGGAAAGTGCATAAATAATACTCAAATTATGAAACAACGTGTAGGTAAGAAACATGGGTTACGGTAACCGAACCTGTCTCGATGCGCCGGGCGGCAAGCGGAACCTGCGGAAACCGGTCGGACTCTACCCGTGCCACAATCAGGGTGGCAATCAAGTAAATAGCCTTTTGCACCTATCCTGTTCGCACGCATCGCCGTTGCAGTAGCGTAAGCGGAAGCATATTGGAAACAGGCTACCAATCATCACACATCTCGCACGCCAAAATGTCGGACGCTCTTCGATTATTTCCGTTTTACTCGCTTGCGCTATCGTTGAAGTCGTTCGTTTCGACTTCGTGCGGGGACGCTTCGTTCTTTGCCGTATCGTTGTGTTATTTTATCGATTTTAATGTATTGTTTTCTTCTTTTTCTCTTTCTTTCACCATGACCTTTTTCTTGTTGTTGTTATTGTTGTCAAACGCTGGCGAATGTCACTGCGTTTGGTCGCCAATCGATCGTCGGCGCACGTTTAAACACTTTCCTCCTTCGCACTATGTGTGCGTGTGTGTCTGTGCTCGATTCATACCCTACTATGACTATGTGTGCCCTTTCCTTGACTGTATTGAAAACGAAAAACCGCCCATACCCACCTACCCTGCCCACTCTTCCGCACTAAACAACCGTGCAGATTCGGAACCAGTGGTCTAATCTGTGTATCGATTCGGCGGCAAAACCCGAGGACATGCATTCGCCGATGGGCCTCTGGCCCTGCCATCAGGCCGGCGGTAACCAGGTACTGTACACCAACGCAACCCCACACACACACACGCAAACAATACACTCACACTTACGCATACGAAACATTACAAGTACTCAATCACGATACACTGGACGGTACACTGTGCGGCAGCTTCGTTGCACCTGGCCGGGTGTGGTACACACGAAGATGCTTTGTTTTGGCTTTACCTTTTTCGGACTAAGGCGGACGGCGGACTGTTGGAAGCCCTCGGGGACCTCGGTTATGGAACCGTTATAACGCACACTAAGCTATACAGACTATTGATAAGAAATTCGTGGCATGCCATATTGGCCCCCCTCCCAAAATTAATACTTCATCAACACAGAACTACACAGACTAACAGGCCAACATCATCCACGAGAGAGATGGGCAGAGCGTTACCGCGTTCATGAACTAATGCTTATGTTGAATCGGCAAACAAACGGTGATGAGGCAATACTAACGAATATTTGCTTTGCTTTTAACTTTAAGTACTATTTCTCACCTAAAGTCAAAGTATTAAACAATAGACAGCTCATAAAGTGAGCGAATAGATTTGGAAAATAGTTACTTGCTGCCACTAACCATCCTATGAGCTTTAAATTGTAGTCGGTACACCCGAATAGTGCTCTCGCTTCAACTGATCACCTTTCAATACGAAATGCTACCTCAATTATTCATCGTAGCATAGTGCCAACATCATCACCACCACCACCACCACCACCACCAATACAAAACGGAAGCAAATGCATTTTTCATCGACCGAACACTCGTTCATTATTAATTGATTAGTTTCACGAATTTGTGTAGCCTTCACCGTGTACTGTTAAATTGAAAATAATAATTCACCACCCAGCATAGCTCCATCACGACCCCATCACGTTGATCAATCACCAAAAGCACCACGGAGGTGTGGCATGCTAAAACAAAAAATGTAAACATTAATCAAAAACCTCCGTTCGTAAAACGTGACAAAAAGAGAGGAAAAAAAACTTTGACTTTGGACACATGCTAGACGGTTAGAGTTCCCGATTGTTTAAAAAAACATACCACTGACAGCAAACGATTTAATTAGACGATTGACAAAATTTTGTACTCGAACGCACACAAAAAATGCATGTCCCCGTGCCTGTTGATGTGTGTTACGTTTTGCCTCGAACATACTTTCGGTCCTTTTTCTTGTTAATCTTTCTGTTTCTTATTTGTTTTGTTACACTAAAACCAAAAAACTTTCTCCCAGCACAGTGACGCTACGCGATGGAAAGGTATTTTGCAGTATAATTTACGTACCTTGTGTGCGAAGAGCAAAACGTTTTGTGGTGATGATTGGTAAACTGAATGCAACGTGTTTCCCCCTCTGTACATAGAAGTTTTTTGCCTGCCAGCTGTTGTTGTCATTTTCTTTCTCGCTTTTTTTATATATTTTCCTTTGCTCCCATCTAAAAACCCAACTGTACTCGAAACAGCTACTACCTTTTCCTAGGTATTGCCCTCCCTATCGCGGTATGGTTGTGTCTTTCTTTTACTTCTTTGTATTTACTCGTTCCGAAAAGGGGAAATAGGTTAAGCAACAGCGGCGGTATAAGCAACAAAAAAACATTCCCAAACAAAAAGCTTCTGAACAAAACAGAGAGAGAGAGAGAGAAAGAAGGAGAGCATTGAAAATAGTTTCACATGTATATGAGAGAGAGAGACAGAGAGAGATTTCATTTGTGGCGCCACGTGTCGATTTGCTGTTATGTCATTCGCATTGGAACATATCATAGCACCAACATTACACACATTTACAAATTTACACAACATGTTCGAATTGGAAATGGAATTATACAAGCGAATGAAGAGTTTTGTTTAAAAAGCTAGAAAAGATACCAATAAGGAGCATATAAAGGTAATTTTGTTACGAAAATTGCATAGCGGCAGGCGTTTTCACGTACAGTGCGCCTTAAAGTATGCAATCGTTGTATGAAATTATCGCCCCCAATGTATCTTTTCTACTTTTTACACAAAATAACTCTCGTTCGCGTGTTCCCTGTTTGTGTTTCGGCATTATACACTCATCCTTGTCCTCGTCTACATGTTTCCCATTGGCCAAGTGGTGGGTTCATCATGGGCAGCACCCGTCTTGTACGTACCAAAAAAAAAACACAAAAAATGGACATCACGTTATCATCTAATCCCGTTCTTTTTCGTCCCCCGTCTGGATTGTCCCCTGTGTCTATCCTTTTGCAGGGCTTGTTGGGCGCTCCCGATCAACACATGTTCTCCCGTGTACGTAGTAGTCCGTAAACCATCGTGTATCTGTAAGCCTCCGTTCCGGGTTAGATGTGTTTTAATTGGCATCAAACATCACATCAAGACATGGCATCGAACACTCATAGGGTGCTCTACCCCAGTCTCGGACCAAACTGGGACCGAGTACTGCTAACACGAGAACTAACGCAAAACACATACAAAGAATATGCAAAACAAAAACGAACATTAACAAAAAACACATCACGGCAAAATCAAATGGAACAGATCATGTTGGGTTTGTAACCGCAGGGACTCCACGTCGTTTGGATGGAGAAATAATTTAAAAGAATGTTTGATAATTTTAAACTAAAACAGTTCCCAACAGTCACTGGCGTAACGAAATGAAAATCTCTCACTCCGTACTCCGTCTGAACCTATTTTCTAGTTGCGCTCCATTTGTTACGCTATAGCAAGTAGAGTTACACCTACCATGAACTTCAATATTGACCGTTTTCTTTTTCTTAAACCCCCATCTTCCCGTCCCCGTTACTTCTCATCCCGCTCCTTTACCTCCATACACTCGCAAATTCCCCACCCATTTTAGTACTGGATGCTGAGCAAAACGGGCGAGATCCGGCGGGATGAGGCGTGCCTTGACTACGCGGGCGATGACGTGGTGCTGTACCCGTGCCACGGTTCCCGGGGCAATCAGTACTGGAACTACTCGGACCAGTCGCACCTGCTGCGCCACGGCTCGTCCGACAGGTGTTTGGCGATCAACGAGGCGAAGAACAAGCTGATCATGCAAGACTGTAATGCGGCCGTCGAGGCCCAGCGGTGGTCCTTCCAGAACTACGACGCCAGCAAGCTGTGAGGAGGGGCAGGAGAGGCACACGACTAAGCTCCTTCGGTGCTGTCACCGAAGTCCTCAGCAGAAAGGTGGGGAGAGAGAAAAAGAACTTCCGGTTCCTCAAGCACTATCGCCAGCAACTTGGAGCTATCTCAGGAGCTAATTTCAGGATTTGCACCATGAGTCTGACACAAGACTCTCTCCCTTTCTCCTTCCAAACCATGGGCCTAGTTCCAGGGAAATCACACACAGACAACACACGCAGCATTCCTTTCTTCGTATGCTTCCTTCAATCAATTCCAACCACATTTACAATCCCGGGGTCGGGTCGTCGCGACGAGCGAATCAGCGAAGGAGCGTTTAGGATTGATTTTTAATTAATGTGATGTTTTTTTTTTATATACATAACTATGTTAGGGCAAAACATTGCGGGATAGAAGCATACAAAAGCCCGTGCTCAACTTGCCAAGTTTGTGCGAGAAAAAAAAAACCCCCGTTCTAAAGGGCAACGCGTGTGAGTGAAAATGAGTTTGTTTCCCCTTCTGTTGTACATATTTAAGTAGGCATCGATGGATCGCGGCAGAAGCGAAAGCCGACTTGAGAGTCTTTTATTCCAAGTATAGCAAGGCACTTTGCACTTGTTTGGTGTGTGTTTCTGTTTGTTTTTTTTTGTGTAATTGTTTTAGATACTTTTGCTGATTTTGCATTCCGCAACAATTTTCTTCCACTATCGTATAGTTGTTAGACTTTTAGTTTGTAAGGTCCTAGAGTGAATTCACCCTCTCGGATACGTTTTATTTAATGTATAACCTAATTTGTTTCCCCTTTTTTTTTGTTTGTTTGTTAGTTAGCAGAAACACTTGCATGTGACTACAAAATTTAAAAAAAAAACACACATTATGTGACTGCCATAAAAAAAGAAAGTAAACTGCAGAGGGAACGCAAAACTCCCTGCTAGCAATAGAAAGCGCACGAATACGAAATGGCGCAAAGTGTGCAATTGAACGCGAGAGAACAGCAGTGGGATTGTCCCAGCGGAAACGGAATAGTTTAATAGTAGTGAAGAAGAAGAAGAATAGTGGAATGTTTGAAGAATGGCAAGGTGAAGCTCCAGCTCCTAGCAAGAACAGACACAATGCAAACAATCGTCAAGACTTAGGTACAGAAAGATTTCAAACACTGGTTGAGAAAAAAAAACTACAAAAACACACATTAATGAACCAATTCTCAATGAATGCAACAATTGCACAACAACAACAACAACAAAACAGGGCAAATCAACTACAGACCGATCGAAAGACAATCTTTACAAGAAAATGCATACAAAACTCCAACACTACGAAACAGTACCAGCAGCAAACGACACCATACTGATCCACTGGGCTTGTGGTAGGTGAATTCATTGTTCTTCACAGCTTCCGAGGAAGTACAACAAATTTGCTCAAAATTAACAGAAATAATAGAGTTTCTTTCCATTTCATGCTACTACTCGTTTGTACAGATGAAGAAGAAGAAAAGATAAGCCGTTTCAAGAGAAAATGTTAAGGAATGTGTCAGAAGGGAAGATAAAACAAGTAGAAAAGAGTAGGAGAGTGATTTATTTTATGTAAAATACACACACATATCAAAGAGGAGGGATAAATGCAAATGAATGAACCCAACATCTCCTCAAAAGCTGACGATCGTGAAGCCGTAAAACGACAACCATTCCAATGTTTTTAAAACGTAACCCCCCCAATATCGAACGATTAATTAAACCCTTCGTTAGTAGTAGAGCCTCGTCTCACACACGTGCTCGTCACATATCGTCAAATTACGACAAACAGTAGAAGAGAGAAAACGAACCTCCTGTATATCAATGTTAACTCCCCTGCAAAACCGAACGAACTTCTCTCCCATCATCATTCCTCAACCAATCATATCGAGATTGGGTCTCGTTTTATAGAATGAACCGTTTAGCAATAATCAATCAACGAACGAAGCTGCTGCAACAAAACAAACTCTTCCATGGATCCATATCCTTATACACCCGACACCTTGTGTGGTTTGTTTTTATTTACATCCTACGATGTAGTTTTGGGGTCGAAATAGTTACACAAACTTTACAATGTTTCTTTTTCCTTCTAAAAAGAAAGAAGCGTTATCAAACTGTTAGTTTTGCGTCCAGTTATCCTGCTCTGTAGTATTGTTCAGCTGCATGAGAAGCACGTGTGTGTGTGTATGTGTATGTGTGCAGTACAGTTAGATGTGTAAAAACCCCAACAAAACCGACACATAGCAAACTATATGAAAAGCGAAGAAACGAGCCCGTTTCTCTACATGTGCCTTTTTAAAATTCATGCATTACGCACCTACAAGTGGGGCAGTGAACAGACTAGACAGATACTACTCTATCGGAATGCGTCTGGGGGGCGGTGCAACCTTATCTCTGTAGTCTCTTTGCCACCCAACCCCCTACCCAAGCAAAAGGGAAGAGAAAGCGGTACGAGCAGTAAATGGTTTCCATGTGCAATTGCGTGCAATGATACAATTCCTTCTCTCGGTAGACTTCCAGCACACGGTGAAGCATGTGTGTATGTGTGTGTGTGTGAGAGCATGTATGTATGTGTGTGTACGTGTGTGTGTGTGTGTGGGTTGAAAGACCGATTAGCTCATATGTATGTATAGATGATATATTGAACGTATTTTTTAGTTTGATCTTGTACACGGAACGAAACAGTATGGCATTGCGTTCTACGGTATCATTGAGGCAATTGTACTTTAATAGGAACTGAACCGAGAGGAAAAGGAGGTGGAACTTTCCTAAAAAAAACACAAAACAAAACCAGCGATAATATGAAGAAAGTAAGCGCGTCGAAAAATGAACGGAAACCTCTTCCCCACATTGTAAATAGTTAAGTATGATGCGAAAAAAAAACTTATAAAACATACACACATCAACAAAAAAAGTAAAGTAAACCTGTAATCAACAACGTATAAACAAACAAAAAGAAGAAGTAAAAACATACACATATCTTTTACGAAAACAAACCCCACTGCAGCAACAGACGGGTTGAGGATGAAGAAACTGCATAAAACATCGATTTATCTAATATTCAATCACAAAATGATGTTTTTTTTATAGAAGGCAACGCATTGGGGCTGCCCTAAACACACATCACAACTCCTTTCTAGGCGTGATCATTTGTGCGGCTCGATGCTACTGAAAACCTATCGCTTTTTCACTAGACGGGGGGAAAATTACTATTCATTCCCAGCAGAAACACACGAACATGATGAAACCTTTTTGTAAATCATTACTTAAGACAACGGAAAGTACATCGAAAACAAGACGAGTGAAACGAATCACACAGCTTAGGCAACAGGCGTGAAAGGCGTGGGCAAACAAGTGAAAGCCAAATGGTGAAAAAAAGAGGAGAAAACAACACAAAACGGCACAAACAACTGCAGAAGAGGGGAAGAAAACTGTAACAATAAAGTAATAAACAAAATTTATTTGGAAAAAAAATCTTCATCGTTTAGTAGTAGTAACTTTGACTGTTTTGTTGAGAATTTTTTTATTGTTTTCCTGTTTTGCTTGTCGTTTGTCATGGATAGACACCTAAAGGTATGCTATTTCCAATACAAAATCACATTTTAAAAGGGATTTTAATAACTTTTTGTATCATTAAATTTATGAAAACCTTTTTTTATGCTCAGTGATGTACTTTAAGAGGAAAGATTGTAAATCCCATTTGTGTTTTTTTTGGAATAAATAGAACCAGCTCAACCACTGTGCGGTGCAGCACGATTCGAGCAGTACGTCCAATGTCCAATGTTTACTAGATTGAACAAGCGCTTTTTTGCCACACAAACACACACACGCACGCACACCATTGCAATGGCAACTGTCACTTTCAGCACGACACAGTTACATCAAGCGCATGCGTTTCACCTGCTCCTTTCTCGCACTCGCACCCAGCGTAATACTAACTACGGGGCGCCTCCATCGCCAGCCATGAGGAAGGAAAAGGAAAGCTGTGCTGTTCAAGCTCGGCTCGCTGGTAAAAGCGCTGGTGGCGTCATTCTGCTGAACACCGTCGGCCGAGTCGGATGGGCAAGCTATAGAGAGTCTTTCTGTTTCCTGTGTAGTGTCTGTGCATCTGTGCGTGCACCTGTGTGCGCGCGCGTGTGTGTGTGTGTGTGTGAGGGGCTGGCAGCAGCTTCACCCTCACCTCAGGAAGCAAACGGGAGGAAAATCTTGCGTGTGGCAGTTTTCTGTTCACTGTTTAGTTTCTACGTTTTTTGGTAGTGCTCTTGCTAAAAGGTAGTTAACGGGAGTGTGTGTGTGCTTTTTTTTCTTTTCTTTTCAAAAGTATTCTAAACTGTGTCAAAAGGGGAGCTCACCTGGGGGAACGGATCAATCGGATGGTGGTGTAGTGGGCTCAGTGCTGTGCTGATGTGCTTGGTGAAAGGAAGAAAGGCTGAAAAATGACAAAAAAAGGATTCTTGTTCCAATCGAATGATCTCGAACGATGCAAAAGAGGTCTCCCGTAGCTTGAAGGACAACTCGAGCGAGATAGAAAAAAAAAACCTTCACCTTTCCTGGCAGCTGTTATCAGTCCCTTTTTCCCCAGTATTCCTTCCCCGCTTTTTCACCCCATTAAAAAAACTGGCAGCTTAAAATACTTTTCCCGTTCCTCATCTACTGGGTTCGCCTGTTTGTGAATGAATCCTTCAGAGCGAGCGCACACAGAAATAGTCGCAAAGCTCCACACAGAAGGACACACACGGCCAGGGCCATCTAGGCACAAGGAAAAACGGAGCAACAGCTTCTAGGTTTCTTCCCAGCGTGTTTTTCACATCCTGCTTCCTTCTACACGCGTGCGTGTGTGTCTGTGTGTATGTCTATTGGTGGTTTGTGGAGATGTGTTAGTGACGACAAAGCAGGCCTTCCTTTACGGGAGAAAAGCACTTCTCCGTGTTTGTGCGTGTTTGTTGCGTCCAGTGTGTTTCGTACTCCCGTGTGCGTCTGTGTGTGTCACGATAATTTTTACATGAAGAAGCCTTCATTTTCCGCTGCCCCACAAGCTGCTGCATGTGCGATTCCTGGAAGGGAATGGAAAAAAGCTCCTACCCTTTGACCTCCATTGCATCAACATCAACAGCAAAGGAAGCTGTTTCGAGGATAGAAAAATCAAACAAAAAGCTTTCCACCCGCTTCCCACCCATCTCCACACACCACACACACACAAACATCCAAGCAAGCACAGCAAATTGATTGCCACCATCACACCATGCCCGCGCTTCGCATCCGTCCGTCCGTCCATCCATCGCTCCATCGTTTGTTTGGCATTTCTAACCTGCTCGAACACCACGTGCGCCCCCTCCCCCCCCACTTACATAGTACCTGTACTTCATTCATACACTTCTTTCTCTCACCTCTCCACCCATTCTCTCTCTCTCTCTCTCTCTCTCTCTCTTTCTCTCTCTCTATATTTTCATCCTCGTTTTATTTTTGCTCGTTGCCGCACACCACCAAAGTAGAGCCAACCCAACCTCACCTCACCAACCATTTTTCCTGTCGGAACGGTCTGAGTAAAAGCTTGCAAAGATTGCAACAGGTTCGTATGCTTCTTCTCTCTGGTCACTGTCTCTATGTTTTCTGTGTGTGCGTATGCTCTATGTACGTTATCTGTTCTGTTCGGGTGTATGGGTAGGCAGCATTTGCCATTGCCATGCTGGAAGCGCTTTCGTACGAAATTAAAGGAAAGCGGGGCAATTAGGTGTTCTTTTGTGTTTGTGAAAGGGAATGGGATGTAATCAAATTTACTATAAAAATGTATAAAAATGTTTGTTAAAAGAGTTAAAAGGGTTTATTTTATGTAAAAAGAGTTATTGAAAATAAACGCCTAAATGTATACACTTTGCAGGTGCAGTTAACTAAATAACATTATATACGACAAATTGCATACATTTAGGCGTTTCGCTTTCACCAAAAAACGCTCTTCTACGTCACAGCAGAAAAGCATTTCACAGCATCCATTTTCCCTCCCTCCCTCCATATGGTGCGTACGACGGTCTAGAAGTGATTGGGACACTTCCGTTCAAGCGCCATGGCTCACCCGTACCCTGTGTCCCCTTTTGCCTACCGGCTACTCGATGCTAATGCGGAAAACATTGTCCCACACAGCAGACTTACCCACGCTCCGTTGTTGCGTTGCGTCTGTTTTTTTTTCTGTGTGGCTCTGTACTGTACAACCTTTTAAAGTTCAGCTTGCCTTCCGGGCAGACGGTTGACGTTATATTTCCATTAACCATCAGGATGTGTGTGCTGCTAGGGCCCGGGAGACTGTTCCAGCACGAATGGCAAAAAACGATTAGACGGCCATCGCTCCAACGGGGGACGCCCGGGACGCAATTAACGGATGAAAAACCCCCCCGCGGGCCCGTGTCGGTCGGTGCCGTTGGGTAACGTTACCGAGCGACGATTGATTGAGCAGGGCATGATTGATTGGCTCGGGCAACGTGGAGAGTACACATTGATTGATTGAAGCGATTGCACAATGTAATAAAAGTGTGCAGTGTAGCGCGAGTGGGAGGAGGGGAGTGGGAGGAGTGGAACGGGTTTCTGCTTCGCTAGATTGGCTGTGCTAAATGGAGTGTGCCATTTCCCGTACCCCGTACGGGTTGAACGCAACAGGTGGAAAACATGGGACGCTTCGACGGGACCCTTTATTGTCATCGGCATAAAGCTTTCGTTTTTCGCTCAAGGTTCAGTAGTTGAACACGAGAAATAGATTTCCTTTTTTCTCTTATATTTTTGCAAAAAAAAGTTACGAAATTTGCATACTTTTAGGCGCATAAGCGCAAGTGAGTATAAACGCGCCTAAAGCTATGCAATGTAAATCGCAAAACTATCCTAAATAGCCCAATACGTGTTGAATAGCACACAATTACAGAAAGCACCATGTTGTACAACAGGAAATTAATACTCATCAGTGTCTAAAATATGATCGATCGATTTGTTTGTAGCTTTCATGTGTGTGTGTGTGTGTGTTTTTACTCTACGTATCGTAAGCTGTCATGACCACAACTTTCTCTTCTCATCTTCCCACCTCCCCCCCCCCCCCCCGCCCCAACAGCAATAGAAATTACAGCTATGCCTGAAGTGCTCCCACTTTCTGGCATGGCTGACGCCGAGCCGGACCTCTCGACGTTCGAGAACAAGTCCGGCCTGGCGGAGGACATGAAGTTTCTCGCCTCGATGCCGGAGCTGTGCGACGTGACGTTTCTGGTGGGCGAGACGCGCGAGCCGGTCTGCGCGGTCAAGGCGGTGCTGGCCGCCCGCTCCCGCGTCTTCCAGAAGATGCTCTACCAGGCCCCGTCGCCGCAGCGCAAAAAGGAGCCGCCGCCGCGCGAGAACAAGCTGCGCCTCTTCCTGAAGCGCTCGTCCGAGCCGCTGCTGAACCTGCAGAATGCGGCGCAACAGGTGAGTTTTGCGAGGGCTGCTGAGCAGTGGGGAATGCTCGCGGGGGAAGCTCATTAGGCAGCTGTCGGGAACATGTTGCCCCGTTTTTAGTTTGCCTCATTTTTTTCTTTCTTTGTAAGCAACAGTTGTGAGCTGGCTAGCCGATCCAAATGCTTTTGTACATATGACCAAAACCAGTGATAGTTTCGTTTTGTTGGTAGCTTTCATTTTTGTTGCCACATTCATTTTACAAAAGCCAAAGTCTTGAGTCTTGAGTTGAGTGTACTTTTGCCCTCATTGTTTTTTTCGTAGTGTAAATAAAGCGTCCCGATTGATGCAAACTTTAACCATCAACAAATGATCAGCAAATAAACCGATACCGTTTGTCTATTTTGTCTCTCTCCAAATGCCATCGTTCCATGCGTTTATGTGTGTGTTTGTGTGCGTGCCAATTAAACAAAAACTAACCTATAAAAAATGAACATTCACACTGTTAAACCGTCCGTGTGCCGTCACATTCGTGCATCTGCTCCCGCTTGAATTGCCAAAAACCACAAACAAACCAATGA